>NC_039361.1:145459143-145780464 GCF_003573695.1 Papaver somniferum | reverse complement strand
CAATGGCATGTCGTGCCAGCCACATCTCCGCGCCAAGGAATTCCAACCATGCCAACCGCACCACATGTGCCAATGTCATGATGTGCCAGCCACATCTCCGCGCCAAGGCATTCCAACCATGCCAGCCGCACCAATGTGCCAATGGCTTGCCGTGCCAGTCACATCTCCGCGCCAAGGCATGCCAACCATGCCAGCCTCACCACATGTGCCAATGGCATGCCTTGCCAGCCACATCTCCGCGCCGAGGCATGCCAGCCGCACCGTCGTGCCAATGGCATGCCATGCCAGCCACATCTCCGTTCCAAGGCATGCCAACTATGCCAGTCGCACCGTCATGTCAATGGCATACCATGCCAATCACATCTCTGCGCCAAGGCATGCCAAGCATGCCAGCCACATCTCCGCGCCAAGGCATGCCAACCATGCCAGCCGCACCATCGTGCCGATAGCATGCCATTCCAGGCATGTATCCGCACCAAATCCAGACCGGTCATGCCTCCATGCCGCCGGCTGCCAAACGAAGGGTTGCAACAATCAACGACCACCCTTACTTCCGAGATGCAAATCTCAGCCGTCCAAGTTCGCTACCAAACGCGTGGCAACTTTTGGCCCAATGCCTAGCCCTAATTTTGGTCGCGCCTAAAACTATGCCAAAATCCTAGCTTGGCCGCGCCAAAGCCAGACCGGTCATGCCTCCATGCCGCTGGCTTCCAAACGAAGAGTTGCAATAATTAACAACTACCTTTCCTCTCAAGATGGAAAACCTCGACCGTAGAAGGTCACCACCGAGCCGACAAACCTCCCAAGCTTAATTTTCCAAATAGCAGTAACATGCTACACGTTTTCCACGAAAACACTCGAGACATCAAAACATGTCACAAACTGGGGGATGGTCATCAGGGTATTGGTCTAGCGGTTTACAGCGTGCGGCGTACACTACGCCCGTTACAAGAAAGTGTCATAAGAGTGAGGTGGTTAGTAAACACAAGAAATAATGGTGAAACGTTTCCTTCATTATGGAAACATCAATTCCAGGTGTTACCCATTACCGCTTTCTTCTATTTACTCAACCGTTTCCAACTCTTACGAGACCAAGGTACGTTTCGTTGCGACTTGTATAAATAGGTCTCACCTATTTCCACCAAAGAACAAGTTTTGGTCAGGAGAATACAACACACTCAGAAATCACTTGCTAGCTTTCCAACCTGCTAGCGTTTCACTTTTTGATACAAGTCGTTCAATAACTACTCTTCCAGAATCAACTATTCTGGTCTCAACACTCTCTTCGCTTCCCTCCCCAAGACCAACCCTTCTCCTTCACTTTGTGACCGAAGCAAGTCTGGAACGACCATTTCTTGGTTTAGGCTGGATTTGTACAGATTGATCTCTCGAATCAAAGTACTCCCTTGCAGTACATTGTTTAGGGTTTAAACTCGTTTCTCACCCACAACACACGAAATTACCGAAATCAGCAGAAACCGTTTTCACCCCCAAACAGTAGGCTACGAGCGATTTGATTGGTCGATAAAATGGTGGTGGTGGTGGGGGGGGGGGGGGGGGGGGGGGGGGGGGAGGGTCAGTTAGCCAATATTGGACACAACTGGTCGGCCAAATGAGGCGCAGAGCATGTCATTCGGCCGGCCAAGTGTCGCAGTTGATCTCCCTTCCGTGACTGACCTAATTAGTCACAATTTCCCTTTATTCAATTTTTGTGACCTTGGATAGGGGTTTTATACCCGCCGGTCACAACATCCATTAATTCCTAGCTTGCCTAAGTTTAGTCTCGACCAATAGGAATCGAGATATCGTACTTGCTCCAGTTTTGAGTGAAATTAGACAAATTCAGTGAACCCATGTTACTAAGATGGGAATGAACATAAATGTTATGTAAGATTTAGGAGTTCGGCTAGGGAACGTAGCACTAAAACATTTTGATAATCAAGTATTGTGGGAAAAAATCCAAAATGACTATTATGCCCTTTCAAATTTTGGTAACGACTATTTTACCCCTTGTTCAAAACTCGATGAATATGATTTTCCAATTTGAATTATAAAATGACCATTTTACCCCTGATATGTAAAATTACTATCTTACCTTTGTTCTGAAAATTCACCCAAAATGATTGTTTCACCCTTTGTCGAAAGTCCACCATCAACAACTTTGTGACTCTATACACCAAAGTTGTAAGGAACAACTAGTATATTATTCCTTGACATTTTAATGATAATGAAGTGATCAAGTCACCAATACTAGAGATAAATAAAAAAAAACTTTGTATGTTATGTTTATAATATAAACCAACTTGAAAGAAGATACAAATGGAATAAATCAAGTTTATGTTACTAACATCGATCAGAAGGATGATGTGTTTGTTGATGCTGATACGTCTGCTGGTTCTTTAGAGTAACAAAAGCAAGTCTTAACATTTGTATGTTATTATCCTAACCTAACGAAGTTGACTCCAGTAATCAAATCAAGCAACTTCGAGTTATGGAACTAAAATATGACAAACAAACTGTGATGCCCCAACCTAATCACCTGCTTAGACAATAGGATTACAACCTAATTGAAGCATCAAACCGAAATTACCGATTATAAGAATCATAATTACATAAAGTGCTAATAACAAAACCCAAACCCTTTGATATTATAAAAATGACCAATCTCTCGAGTGATATGAATATATTAATATGTTGTTTTACAAAATAAATATATAATACTTATATATGAAAGATTCAAAAATCTCTAACATCGCTAAAAGCTTTAAGCTATGAAAACAGATATCTTCACGTGCACCATTGCTTCTGATTACTGAAACTGAATTGGGAACGAGTGAGCACATCATCCCAAAGAGGTGCCCAATGGAAACATATAACTTTCAAGTAATCACTAATACGCTTCATAGTTCTAAAGAATAATAATTAAACATATCACCGTGCATAATATGCATAAGAGTGATATCCCTAAATACCTCGATATAATATTGCCTCATCTGGGTCATTAACAACATAAATTAGGTTATAAAATAAAAAGTAATATTATTACACTTTACGCATTAGATAGACATATTGCACTTCCCATGCTATGTAATATTTACACTTTAGGTGTTGAATAAGACTTAGCAAGGAGCTGTGCGGAGACCACAGTCACTCCTCGCGGGGAATTCACACAAACACACATCAAATTATTCACTCAACAATCAGCAAGCATCATAATAACATTCATGAAAGAAAGGTCATTATAATTTCACTTCCTCGGATATTGCGTACCATAATAACAATAACCGTAAAAGACCACCTCCGGATGATCTACAAAAGTGGTACTAGAACAAACCAAAAATGTGTCACTCAGACTTCGCCAAACTCATTGGAGAAAGCAAAAGAAGAATAACTCCAGACTCGAATGATAGCGCCATCCACACTGAGTTCCCATACAAACCATGATTCAAAAAACTACCACCGTAAGTCCCGAAGGTTTTGCAATCAAGCATAACATGCAAACAAGCGGATTCTCACAAGAAATAGTGTAAAAGTAATATTCAGAGCTGAAACCCCTATATAACGATATTGCCTCATCTGGGATATAATAAGCATAAATATAGATATAACATTTGGAGAATCCAAACAATGCATATTACACAACATACCCAATCATTTACACACATATATGCTCATAATAAATAAAGATATATCATGCTCGCATATGAAAAGGAACTTAATGATTACAAGAAGGTTACAGAGTTCCCACCTGATTTGATGTCAAGCCACACCTACCTTGAAATCCACCTTCCACTGGTTCATCCTTTGAATCGTTTGTTGTTAATATAGACTAATTGTTAATCACACAAACACTCTAATAAATTAGCCAAAAGGCTCACACAAGGTTCATAACATAATCTCAAACAAGTCTCTAGTTATAGGTTAAGTGAACTATCTAATGATACTAAGCCCATATATGGTTTTACACTTTTCCATTATCTATATTTAGCACGTTTAAAGGTTTACTAATTCAATTGGATTGGTTCTATAGTCCATTTGACAAGTTTAATGAATACCTATAACTTTGTAGAAGGAACCAAAGGTCAATTCGGAACATAAGGGTCCAAATTGTCAACATATGAAACTAGTCCTAAGTCCAAGTCTACTAATCCGGCCCATTAACACAAGGACTGGTCCAACTGGGTCAACTAACGGTCAAAAGAGTCAACTAACAGTCCGCGTCTGGTCAACGTCCATGGCCAAAGGTCTCGGTCAAGGTCTACTCAAAGGGTTAACTCGGTCAAAGAATACAACTCGGTCAAGTTCCACTGAGTCCCACCCGATTCAAGACAGGTTAACAAGTTAACTCAACTCAGTCAAACAACTGAGTCAGACAAGATAAATCAGTTAGACATCTGACTGGTAACAGCTAGGTCCAAGGCCAAAGCCTTTGCACAGACCAGAGCCGTTGCGCAGGCCAAAGAAACACTAATGCACAATCATTGTGCAATACAAAACATGCCAAAGCTACATTTCTAACTTCAATTACAACTCTACAGCTTAACCAAACTACAATCCTTATTTTTAATTCTTGATTCTCCATCAATTCTGTTAACATCAACCTCATCTCTACTTCAACAATCCACAAAAACCTTCCACATGGAATCACAACTCAAACATCTATGCAATAATATCCTAGCAATCATTAACTCTAGTTCTTCTCATCTGCATTGACATACAAGCTCAGCACCATCACTCACAGTTGTAGCCCATTTCTAATTCATTTTCTTCATACCTATATCTGTTATACATACTCACTTCTTGAGTTAAGTTCAAGTTCAATATTGTCATCTCACCAGCATCACTATTGTTCTCTTGAATTACAATTCTAACTTAACTCAAATCATCCAGCTAATGCACTATCACCTGCAGTTCAACCAAGAAATTCATAACTAAGCTTCAATACCAGCACACACACAATCTATCATCTCTAATCACACTAAAACTCCTAATTTCTTGAACTGCAATTCCTTTATCTTCTGATTCTTACAAATAATTTATCATAACCAAGAACCCTAATTTCTCTGTGAAATTCGATTTCCTAAAGAAACCCAAATTAAACCTCATACAACCATCTAGACTATAATCAATCACAAACCCGTGAAACAGTTTATTAAATTAAACTCAATTTCGCATAATTAAAATCATAGATCAAATTAAAAACCCTAATTACCTTTTTCTCAATTGAATCGAAAGTTGAATACCAAATCTTCTGCTTAATTCTCAAAACACGAAACCCATCTCCAATTAACTGCCTTCATATCCAATCCATACAATCTCTCAATCAATATTCATATTTCAGAAACCCTAATTCTACTTCCCGCCGATTTACAACATCATCTTATTCTCCTTCCTGATTCATAACAACAACACCTCCACCCTCTTCACTTACACATCTATAACAAATGATTCTCTCAAAAGAATTCACTCACATCTCACAAATCGATCAACAACGGAAGAACATGGAAAGAGAAAGAAATGGAAGAAAGAAGAAGAAGAAAAGAAGAAATGAATTCTTCTCGAGCGGTCTGAGGATAAGGTCGACAAAAATTGCCAAGGCACCCAACAACTTTGATAAAGGATGCCAAGTCGGTCTAAATGTAAAAAAAACTCTTTTGCCCTTCTCACTAATCTGATAATTACATCTTCGTCTGGTATCCGATTGACACGTTTGAGTACTCCATTCCACGCAACTTTTCGAGATCTACCTAATGGCACTAAATTTGTATCTAAAGTATTGTTAGATTAATTTATATTAATTAAGGTTCATCTAATTAATCGAGTCTTTAGCGGCTTAGTCAATCTCTTGACTGGCCTAATAGCGTCGACGAACTTGAGGGTTCTTACACAAACCTTACATACCAGCGCTTAGTGGGTTCAACAAAGCAATGATCTAATAAGAATAGATATTTTGTAAAAGGGTCGTTAGTTTTACATATAATTAGGATCTGGGTCGTAGAAGATGCAGTTGATGCATTAGGGTCATAGACTAAATTTGACCGTCTAATTTGTTACTAAAATACCCGTATGAAAGTAGTAAAATGACAATGTATCCTAACTATAATTTAAAACTTAACCAAGTATAAAATGACATTTCGTCGAACATCTTGAATGCATATTCAGACCTTTTTTTCACTGAACCTAAGGAATAGAGAAAGTAAAGTTCCACAACTTCTCCATACATATCCAAATTGGTTGCAGAATTGGCATTAAATAAACAGGTTACCAAGATTTCGTGGAATAAATATAATCATTTGTTTATGGGATCTATCAAATTTTTATAATATTATATGTATTGTCTTGAATGGTTTGTCTTCTCTGTATCCAATTATTGGTTCACTGAATTTTTCCACAGCAATCTGCATAAACAAAACTACTTTTTTATACTACCATATTGGATAACGACTGTAAATTGATTTGAAATGTTAAACAAATGGTTTTGAAGTTGAACCCCTTTTGAAATCCTTATCTTCAATGTTAGTACCCATGAGAACACAACAGTTAACACCCAGTTGTTTATTTATAGGCGCTTTACCTGATCTCCTTATGAAAAATAGAGAAGGGAAATTCATGCCCAGAAGAAGAATAAGAACACAACAAGAACAGAGGCTGCAACAGAAAATAATTAAAATTGAACGACAATGGTGGAAAATGGAAGAGGATCAGAAACTATATGTCTTGACTATATTAAACTGGTCAGCGCTAGTCAATTAACAGTCACGGTATTTAGCAAAATAAAAAAGTCAACTAATATTTATCTAACGGTCTTTGGTTATTCCATGACCCTAATACGTCAACTGCATCTTCTACGACCCATATCCTAATTAGATGTTAAACATATGATCCTTTTACAAAGTATTTCTAAAAAAATTGTTCACAGAAGTCTCGAAATCAACCAATTCACGAACTGACCGAATCAGGGTTAAATTGTGTTTGGAAGGCACATTTGGGGGTATATTTATGCCCAATACCACGACTTGATACAAGTTTACATAAACTAGCACAAGCTCAAAAATTGGACAAAGCCGGGTAGTGTCTTTTGATTAATACCTTTCATATCCCTTAAATAATGTCGCACAAACGTCGAGTGCCGAGCTTCATATAGATCTAAAAAATAGGTCATTGTAAACAGAACGTTCTCTCTCTTCCGTTTCGTTTAAACCCTAGTTCTTTCAAATAAAAATTGATGTGCAAATTCCTAAAACTCCAGTGCTTTCACCATCAGATTTCAGGTAAGTTAACATAGACATCATCGGGTTTCTTATTTTTAGGTATTCATACTTCTTAAATGAAAGAAAGAAAAAGATCTTCATTTTCATAATCACCGGCTAACAAAGGAGTTGAATTCGAGTTGCAAATTCTAAACACTGTTGGGCGATACAGACGAGGCTGCACCTGAAGATAGTTAATCAGATAATCATTTTGGTATAAGCCTTTATTTCGGTAGTTTCTTTAATAATTTTATTTTGTCAGCTCCAAATCAGAGGTTTCTGTTGATATCGGGTATTCTAGACATGATCTGAAGTTAGGTACATTTTTTTCTCTCAAGATTTATGGTTTCACTTCATAAAAAAAATTGTGTTCTGTTTGGGTATGATTAGAATTGATTGTTCTTCATTTTTTTTCCTTCTAACTGGGATTCTGATTATAACTAGATTTTTAGTTAGAATTGACAGATTTTCTAATCAGATTCGTCAAATCATGGTTTGTTTCTGAATTGGGATGTTGTTTTCAACATAATTTAAAGTTGGAATTGTCATAAAAAGAATACAAAAGAGAGTCATGTGTAAGAGACTTCTCGTTTATTGTCTTGATAAAGAGAAACAAGCTTTTGAAATAGACGTGTTAATTATTGGTTAATGTGTATAAAGAGATGATGTGACATTAAGGCTCACTTTCTCCAAAACATGTCATATACAAGTTCTATTTTTTTTTTCTTTCAATTTAAGAGATAAAATTTCACTCTCTCCCTCTCTAACTTTAATTCACATGTGAACCAAAAACATAGCGGTCCCACCTATTTTATTTTTCAACTTTTAGTTAAAGATGTTGTAATCATCAACTACCTACAAAACCTTTTTCTATGGAATTTGCTAGACGCACCGAAGTATTGTACTTCGTTTTGTCCCGAAGGGAATCGCACGGACCTAACCTTGCGTGCTTAGCATCGAGATTTGGAAAGGGATGTTGTGGGTCCCATCTCCGCTTTTTTATTTATAAAATTTTACTAAGGGGTCCCGCTTCAAATCTATTACTCAAACAAATACATATCTTACCAGACTCTAAGTTTTAGCACAACCTGTATATGAGAAACTTGTTTTCAAAATCAATTATCATAAATCACTAAGTTTATCCCTTGCGATATAACAAATTCAAATGAATGTTGTAAATGGGGTAAATTTATCTATGGATCGTCTATTTTAAATATCTAATATGATCTAATGAGATCAAGCAAATTTCAATATGGTGGGTATAAAAAAAAAATCTCCCTAATATGCGTCACACATAGAGTTCAAGAAAAATACAAAAGAGAGTCGTGTGTAAGAGGTTTCTTGTTTATTTTCTTAATAAAAAGAGCCCTAAAACCTCAAAGGCATGTAGAATAATATTTTTCAAATATTTCAATCTGTACTTCTGGTAAGCATCCATTTATCCTCCTGACTCTGTTTGAAACAAAACACTCACACTGATTGCCAGCATACAATTAAGAACAGAACTCTAAGAGCTTGTATTTCTATGTTTCTCTTCATTGTAACTCCCCACTCAATGAAATTATGTTACAAAATCATAAGAAGCCTTATATGAGGTGGACTAAAAATTTCTACAAGCACAGAGACCATCAATAAATAAACTAACCTTATCGCTTTGATGTGTAGAAAACTTGAGCCGACCATGTCGATAGAATATCCAAATTTATCGCTTTGAAGTGTCACAACAACTCAACCAAATGAAGAAACTAAAAACACAAAGATACTTCATGGTGACTCACTCCGGATCAGCAATCACCATGACTTCAGGTCTTTATCCCGAAGAAGCATTTGTCTCATCCAGCATAAGAGCACCTGAAAGCAACAAAGCAACGCATTATAATGGCACAAGAAAATAGGTAAACCACTTCTTTGAATTAAATTACAACTGTAACTTACATCTGAAGTGATAGTTTCAGTTGTAATTTAGCAGGCGTCAACTACTTGGTATAATAAAAGGACAAACAACAAGCGAGTACAGAGAACATAATCTACTGAATAATAGACAGGAGAAACTCACAAGAGTCGACGATGTTTTGAATTTTAAAGTCCTAAAATCATAACTTATCAGGATATCATATGTGAAAGTAAACTAAAAGAAGTGGCAACTAAATCATAATCAAATACAACAACCTCGGACTCTGGCCCCAGGCCAACAACACCAACTCAGAGCCATTTTAGTTGAACACCAGATTCATCTTCTCTGCAGTATCATACCAGCAAGACCTCCACTTAACAGCATCACAACACCAGTTGAGCACAATCTGCATCTATTGCAGAGGCTAACAAACTCAACACCTGCAATCTCTTGTCACAAACAAGACCACCTGAATTCCAGCCAACAATGCCCCAGCTACCACCTGAACTGACTGCCATAAGACATCACCTCCTGCAACAACATCTTCCCACCTGATTCAACACATACACACTGCATTTATTTCTGCCCAACAACAAGACTATCACCTTCTGTTTCTGTAATTACAACACTATCATCTCTTCCATCAATCCACCACTGTAGCTTCCACATCAACATCATTTCCATATCTTTCACATCCACCACCACAATGAAACCACAGGCAAAACCCCTTCTTGTTCTTCATTCAACAACACCATCACTTTTCCATGTATAACAGCCCCATTAAAACACCACAGATCCCATTGACTTCTCTCTCAGAACCCTAACTTCATATTATGTAAACAGTGAATTAACTACAGTTGTGTCTTCAGGTTCAGCCAATTGAGAACCATAATTAGACATGGTAAAGGAAGTCCTTGATGATCCATGTTTATCTGACTTAGAGGACATGCCCAGTAAACACTCAGGATCATAACGACCAAGGCATATCAATAACCAAAAAGTACCATGAATTCTTGGAACCTTGTGCGATATCATCTCGACATAACAACTACAAGCCGAGATCGGCTCTTAAAAAAGTACCATGAATCCTTGGAACCTTGTGCGATATCATCTCGACATAACAGCTACAAGCCAAGTAAATTGTATCGGCTCTTAAAAAAGTACCATGAATTCTTGGATACATGTGCGACCTCTGTGATACCGACATCCCCCTAAGCCATATAATCCATACAATCCTGGTACTTTGTAAACAATTTTGCAAAAATGACACTACTTACGCGTCTTATGCGCGACTTCCATGCGATACTGTCTGAGTCGCTGACTTGCGTCTGAATCAGGAGTCGTCTTCTTCGTCAAAAATTTTACAACTTCCACAGAACTGAAGAAATTTTAAAGAACATGAAAACTAAGATTCAGAAGAACAGATAAAACCCTAATACATTCAATCAGAAACAAATCTTAAAACCCTAATTGAAACAGAAACTCAATTTGATTAAGAAATTATAAACATAAATCAAGCTTAAAAAATAACCCTAAAAACCTTTCATCAACATCTAATACTCGAAGACGTTGAGATAAACTACTCGATTCCATCATCAAATCGAGTATGCCAGAGATTTGAGCTAGGTGAACAAACTGGAACAGATAAAATTAGGCATACGTGATTTAGGTGCGACATTTTCATTAGGACATAAAAGTAATAAATATAATTGTTAGGGTTAAATTTGCCTTTATATGAGTCAGACGAGTAAAAAATGATATTACGTTAAGTTGTGGTATTTTGTGTTTCGTTGACTTCTATTGTGGTACCAAACGTCATTGGCCCACCGAATCAGCTAGTGCACTCAAATTAATTAGAGAATAATTTATCAAGTTGTTTGTGGGTGAAAACTGTTTCTGCTGGTTTTGGTAAATTTGGGTATGTGAAATGAGAAACGAATCTAAACCCTAAACAAATGCACTGCACGGTAGTACTTTAGATTCGAGGGATCAATATGTACAATCGTGGCCTTAACCAAGAAATGGTCGTTCCAGGCTTGCTTCGGTCACAAAGTGAAGGAGAAGCATTGGTCTTAGGGAGGGAAGCGAAGAAGGTGTTGAAACCAGAATGGTTAATTCTGAAGGTGTGGCTATTTTACGATTTGTATCAGAATATGAACTGGCTTACAGAATGTAAGCTATCAGTTCTTTGGGTTTTCTGGATGTTGTGTTGTTGTTCTGACCAAAACTTGTTATTTGGTGGAAATAGGTGAAACCGATTTATACAAGTCATAATTGAACACACCCTGGTTTCGTAGGAAGTGGGAGTGACTGAGTGATGGAAGAGTGGAGTAATGTGGAACCGCCAGAAATCACGTTTCCACGATGAAGGAAACGGGTTTGTTTACACCCATTACTTCTTGCCACCACTAACTTCCCTGTTTCCTGACACTTTCTTATAATGAGCGTGTTGCACGCCGCACGCTGCAAATCTCCAGACCAATACCCTGATAAGTTTCCCCCAGTTTGTGACATGTTTGATGTCTCGAGTGTTTTCATGGAAAACGTGTAGCAGTCTGCTACGTGTGGCAAGTCAAAGTCAAGAGACTTGCCACAAGAAAATACATGTGGTTCTATTTGGCTTGTCTTGGCTGGTCGCCTAAAACTTTCCACATGCCTGTCAATTCCATGACGAATTTGGACGGCTAAGATTGCATCTTATGAGAAAGGGTGTCCGTTGATTATGGCCACAGCCTGTTGGTGGCTGTCAATAGCACAATGGCGCCATTGATACATGCCAATGGCATCGTGGAACTTTTAGTGCATGCCAGTGGCATGGTCAGCGCATGCCAATGGCACGATGGTGCAAGTGGTACCTGGCGTGGCCATGGCCGCCAGATTTGGCACATTAGTGTTAGACTCAAATGTGGTGTGGCAACATCAGTTCCAGTAGCCACATCAATCTCGATGTTTTGTGGAACATTATTTGGCTTGGTTGGCGTAAAAACTTTGCCTAAATTAAGGTTTGGCATGCCGAAACCCTAATTAGCGCATACGACATGCGACATGTGGCCATGGCACAACGGAGTTTTGTGCAGACGATTCCAGAGCTACGCCAAAGGAACTATGGCCAGGCCATCACGTGGAAACAGCCACAGGAGAAAGTATTGCCATGAGTGGCTATGGTGTGGCGTCTTTATTAGGGTTTCCTAAGTCCGCACGGATCGTGGCATGTTGTGGAGGCCTAAGTGGCATAGTTTGTGCCACGACTGGAAATTAGGTTTCATCCATCGCCACTAAAGCAAGATCGTGCTTATGGATATAATAACCGCGTTGAAGTCCGTTATGGCGTTGGCCACGAACAGAAAGTGGGTTGGCACGTAGGTGCGCTATTCATGGCGCGTTTGGCGTGCTATTGCGGCAAGGTATCATGTTTGGAATGCGGCTTGGCATGCTCGTTTGGCATGCTTGCTTGGCATGCGCGTTTTCCATGCGGCTTGGCATGCTCGTTTGACATGCGTGTTTGGCATGTTTGGCATGCCGTTAGCAAGCCATTGGCGCAGTCTTTGTGAAGCCAACTTGGAATGGTGACCACTTGACGCAATTCCACCTCTTTTAATACTGTGGCAGGTTTAGAGCAACCTGATTGGTCAATAAAAAGAGAGGTCCGTCCAAGCACGGGCGTGGCCACACTTCTGGTGCGCGTGGCTGATTTAAAGCGACCTGATTGGTCGATGGGGAATAGGGCCGGCAAGTATGGGCCCAGCCACAACTCATGGGAGTGTGGCAGGTTTAAAGCGACATGATTGGTCGACAGGGAATAAGGGCCGGTTTGGGCAACATGGGGTGTGGCCACTTGCAAGTGGTGCCGGCTGGCCTATGGCGTGGCCACACCTTCTTTTGTTGCTGCTCCTTCTCCGTGGCTCCTTTATTCCTTGCTTTCTAATTTTGGATAGGACTTTGCACCTACTAATCTACGGTGGATCGATTGTTTAGTTTCCTACGCTTAATTTCGACCAACGGGGTCTAATATACTGCGCAGGGTGCAAAACCTTAATTTTTGCTAATTAGTCAGGTTTATGAATTTTTTGAACTATCACAAAACTGATTGAATTCTATGTGTTGACACAGAATTCTTTATTGCTAGAGAGCAATATACTTTCTGATTGAGTACTTTATGCAAGGACCTTAACCTTGATACTTGGAAATTCGTGCTACTCTGCTGCGAGTGAACACAAATTCGTCATGCCATATCAATATTAAGGGTTCTGTCGGGGAACATAAGCACAAAAAAGTACTCGGTGGGTCTTATATTAGTGAATAATATAGACAAGGTGCTGAAATTTACAGAGTATCTGGGATTGTTGCTACATGCGTCGGTCTGGATAAATTTCATGCAAATATATTGAACGGCTCAATAAATGCACCAGTGGAGAGGTTGACACTCATCACTTTTACATGGCTCCGTTTATTTGTAGAGTTACGACACATTAAATGTAAGGTTTTACAAATTTAACCCTGAAATAAAAATCACCATCAACATTAAGTCCCATGCTTAGCCCATAACAGCGGCACTGTTGCGGGGTAAACATGAGATGGTGATGGAAAAAGATAAAAATCAAAAGGGAAAGTCATGAAGAGATTGCCAGGAAAAGTTAGGCTAACCTTTGGAAGGAGGTATGAGAAATCCATGGCCTCGTATTGGCGGCTTGGCGTACTTCCGTCTTGGCCATTGGGTGCTGGTCTTGGCGTTGCCACTTCGGTCACGAAGTGCTAATGCTGGCGCTGCAGGTTCGGCTACGGAATACCAATGCTGGCGATGAAATCTTGGCCACGGGAAGAGATGGTGTTGCTGGATTGACCACGGAACGACGAGGATGGTGCCGACATCTTTGGCCGCAGAAATGTGGAGATGGTGCCGGCTAGGTCCATGGAGCGGTGAAGATATGGTGATGGAACTTTGGCTACCAAACGGTGATGATGGCGCTGGAACTTTGGCTACCAACGGTGGTGATGGCGCTTGCTTGTTTGTGGTGCGGGAGGAAATGGATTTTGGCCGGTCGACCACGGAACGACAGAGATGGGCTTGGCTGGCTCGACCACGGAACGGCAGGGACGACACTTGGTTAAGTCCAAGGAATGGAAGGTGATGCTGCTGTTGGCTTTAGCTGTGAAGCGGGCGGAGATGGTGCTGGCTAAGTCTGTGGAATGGTGGATGACGCTGGCTAGGTGCGGTGAATGGCACTTCTTGCTCGGTTGTGGCGCGGGCGCTGGCTCCACGGGCCTAGATTCCTTCTTCTGTGCACGACCCAAAAGGAAACCTTCTCCTACTCAAACTCCAAAAGCACTATGCATATAAAAGGCGTTGCCCATCCTCTTTGTTATTCCATTGGATTTAGTTCTGTGGCGGCGTGGCAGAGAGCTTCCTTGCGTCAGTAGTCTTCCATTGGATTCTCTTCCATGGCGGCATGGCGGCGAGCTTCCTTACGTCAATAGTCCAGGTGAGTCAATTATCCCGGATAGATAAGTATCTAATCCAGCTGATATTTCGTATTCAGAGCCTTATTATACAGCAGGTAAAAGAGTTTTAATTTCGCAGGTTTCATCAATTTGCGTGATATAAAAGACCACCTTGAACCCTTTCTTTCTTATAGATCACCATATAATCGTATTCATCCTATTTACAGGTGAAAAGGCGAGGGTACCCAAATATACCTCAAGCTAAAACTTTTCCTATCTATAAGTCATTTCTCCGAAAGTGATTGTCTATGGACTGAGTTAAGACAATACAACTAATAGGTTCACACTTCGTGTGATCGTCTATGGATACGAGATTGAGATAATACAACAACGAAAGGTTCGGACTTAACTAAACACAATAGGATTGCTTATCAAGTAAATAGGAATTAACGTTTGTGTAATTTTACTTTAATTATAATACGGAAAATAAAAGTAAATGACACAACAAGATTTTTTTAACGAGGAAACTGCAAATGCATAAAAACCCCGGAACCTAGTCCAGAATTGAATACTCTCAGGATTAAGCCGCTACACAAAATTACACCTAACTTCGTATAGTTGAGACCCTAGTTAACAATTCGGGATTCGGCAAACGTACGGAACGGCAAACGTACGAGTATTATACGGTTTTGTAAAATCCAGATTCGGTCCAAAATTCGGTCAACGGGACGTGATTCGTCAGTAATTCGAAACGGCATACGTACGTGTATAATTCGATTTATAAATGTGAGTTCGGCTCTGAAAATTCGGTATCTATATATAACAAATAATTTGTATTTATAAGGTCATAGACCAATTTTTATGCATATGTGTGAGTTATTTAAAGAAAAAATAAACTTAATATGATGATATTAATAATATATACAACATTAGTTATCCAAGAGGACGTCGTATGGTGGTTTAGATGCTTGGTTAGTGAGTTTGAGATCTCTCTCACCTTCACCTTCAAATCTCTTCGGTCGTTTTTGTTTCATAAAAATTACAACACGTCTATTATTCGGTCGTGTATGCTCGGAAGGCAGTAAATCCCAAAAAGTGGAGTCTTTGAAAAGTAAAAGCTAAAGAATTTATGGCGAATTAAGCGGAAGTATTATTCGGAATACGTAAAATTCGTGAACGCTTCGCGAATAATCCGGGAATGCCACATAATACGCGACTTGGGTTCGGAGTTGCAAACGTACGCGAATAAGACGGTAAAATTCGTGATACGGAAAAATTCGCGAATGATTCGCGAATCATTCGCGAACTTACTAACTAGGGTTGAGACCAAGTACCTAACTCTATAGTATACCTAGTTCCGTCTGTATTCCCACGCCTCTGACTTGTGAATAAGTGACGTACTTGGAACAATCCCTTTGGTTCGTATTCCAAACAGTAAAGGAACAAGAAATCTGTTTGGTATCAACTCTATTCAACCAAGTGATATGAGTCAGACAAAGGCTCTTCCGTTTATCTCAACATAAACTCCTTTGTCGGGTCTAGATCTATCTTATGTTCAATCACCCAAAGGTAATCGTTTAAGATTAAGCCAACAACACCTTTAATCCTAAGAATCGTGTTGATGCCGATCTACTCAATTAATCAATCCAATCTACCACAAGGATAAACCGATTATTAATTGGATCCTCTTTTACCAAACAAGTATTATGCACACCAAAGATTATAAAACCCAAGTCATATATTCAATACCTTCTTTGTCTTAAAATCTTCTTAAATCTTCAATAAACACACAATCACTTGAATCTCTTGTGATCAATCACGCACATAACGGAGTCTGTTAACAATGGATTATCACAAGATCGTCTTTAGAACTAACAACAATCTAAAGGTCCCTGTCGAAACTCTGAACTAGTTTGAGTGAATCTTATATCAGAAGAGAAGATTCTAAAGAATAAACAAACTAGGTGCAATCAGATTTCAACCACCGTTAGTCAATCAAACCAATCGAAAACAAAGATAAACTGCAACTATCTAGTTTCCCACCAACGGGTCGCGATAGAGCTTCTCAATCCCAAAGAAGACTTTAAAACGAGCGGCCGTAAGAGATTTCACCTAATTATATTACTCTCCTCTCCGATAGGCGGCTACACCAGTAACAAAGACAAAAGAGGAAGTCTGTTGTTACGAAGGATTATTTTGCTAGAAAGGAAAACTTCGTGTATTTATAGACAAGGAAGTTTGGACACCAAGGAAATTCCAAAACCGAAAATATTCTCAAGATATTCATAAATGCACAGATTCGGTTTTCATAATTCCTGGAAATGCTTTGTCCAAAAATACAATCGAAATCTCTCGGAAAATCTAATTAGTAAATGCACATTACTAATTCCATAATTTCCCTACAAAGTTAAATTAATAACCTTAATTAAAAGATTCTTAACCTACTTATGTTTCGATCCTGGGATTCTCTTCCATTATTTTTTAAGGAATATCTTTGAATAATTATAGATATAAAGATTCACAGCACGTGTTCATAGTTTGTCGACATCTTTACTTTGTAAGTTCTCTTTCACACTTACAACCTTGAAACCTGTTTGCCACACTTCCAAAAAAGTTTAGAATTGGTTCATCTGACTTTCAAGAACTATGTGATTGATCAAACCAACATTCAATCACAATCATGGGTTTACGGTTCTACCAAAACAAGTTTCGGTTCTACCTCCAAGTGAGTACTACGCATAGTCACACTAGCTTCCCAAAGATTCGATTGACCAGGTACTAGGATCGGTTCCTCACATATATATGGTATTAAACTCATATGTGTTGCACATGTCCATAGGATAGGTTCCCCTTTCTGTTATAAACCTTGTTGCACCCCATACAAGGATCGGTTCCTCATTGCACTGCACCCCTTAGGTTTCGTTCCCTTTCCTTCACTAGGATCGGTTCCCTACCCCCAACAAGGATCGTTTCCCTTTCCCTAACAAGGATCGGTTCCCTTTCCCCAAGGCACATACAATTCGATCATACCAGGTAATTACTTAAGATTGGTTTTACTAATAAAAGTTATACCAATACAAAAGTCAGGACTTTGTGAATAGTTCTACCAAGAACACATCAAGTTGTGAGCGGTTATACTTTATCACACATATTGGTTGTTCATAATATATGCAATGAATAACAAAACCAATAACTCCCGGCATTTTCCCTTTCGGTCCACAAACAAGTTTATGAACTTACTTCCTTAGAACACATGTAAACATTGTTCCCTAGGATGAAATCCTCACCTTATACCCATACATAATCACAATAGCATTCAAATGATTATGACGATGTCTTATCTACAAAGTTTAATGGTTAAGCAATAAACCTCATATTGTATTCCTTAATGCTATGTCTATCTAGAGTTCAAACATGCTTCGCAGTTATGTTTTCAATATGCACGACTTGAAAGATACGTTAGGGAATGAAACAGTTCAAGTCAAATTCACTAACCTCAAGTGGAAGGATGATTGTTGTCGTTGTAGATCCTTGCTTCTTCACATCTTCAAGACTTCTCAGTACTTGTAATGTCTCATATCCTAATACTTTCAAGCTAACCTATACGAAGTTTAACTCTAGTATATAATCAAGCGACTCTTAACATGAGTTTTGATTTACTAAAATATGACAACCAAACTTGACATACCAACGCTTGGTGGGTTCAACCGAGCAATGCTCTAAAAATCTCCCCCTTTGTCAATTTTAGTGACAAAACTCTTACATCATATGGATAAACAAATTACAAGAATTCATTACACTCCGCTTGATTCCCGATTCAACAGCACAGTAAAACTGCTTACATTCAACCCTTGAAAATGCCGCTGTTGACATTATAATAACAAAGATATTACTATAACTAAGGAAGATAGGTATATATTCAATCCGCACGTCTTTGTTATACCAATCAATATGACATGTTACTCCCCCTTAGTCTGTGCTTTCACTCTTTCGTTAGATATAACATTCAAGCACCAATGTTCTTTTCCTTAGCGATACCAATTAATATAAAATCAATGCCAGTATCACTTGTTTACTCCATATATTTCTCCCCCTTTTTGTCACAAAAATGACAAAGAAACGAAAAAATAAAGGACAACACGAAAATAATCTTACAAATCTCAGAATAGACTTGCAAACCTGTAGAGTTAGGCACGAGGGTTCCACACATCACGTTCTGATAACCAATATCAAAACCGAAACTACAAGTAGTCTTATTTTGATATGTTACCAAGAAAACAATTGTCAGAAACAATTTTTCCCATTTAGTTTAGTAAAACAAAAACAACTAATCACATTAGTCCCTTTGCTAAACCGATTGTTCAAGAACAACAGCTTAATTCGATAAGACCAAAATAAAGATAAACTCCATTTTTCTCATCAGGTTCTAATTATCCATAAACTTAGACCTTTCAATTTCAAACAAACCAAATACTAGGTTAGTTAACTAGCATTTCTTTGTTTAGGCATTCGATTAGACTTGAATAACCGAAACCTCACTTTGATAAGAAAAACTAAGATCAGAATTAATTTAGTTTCTTATCCGGAATCGAATTGGACTATACAACTCATCCCGTACACATATTATTTCGTTAAGTCATAAATAATTCATACAAACCAATATAAACCATCTTGCAAAATTATTCACCTCAACTGGAAGTAATTGAATCAACATAGACATTAAAAGCACGTAATTGCACCGTAATTTTGTAAGCCTAAACCATTGATACTATACCAAAGCAAAATACCAAAGGTTTTTCTTAACCGGAACCAATTGAATCACACACATCAATTGTACCAAAATTTTGTAAGCCTAAACCATTGAAGCTATACAAAAGCAAGCTAACAATAGTTTTTCTTAACCGGAACCAATTGAATCACACACACACATCAATTGTACCGAAGTTTTGTAAGCCTAAACGATTGATACCACACAATAAAGCAAGATAACAATAGTTTTTCTTAACATGAACCAATTGAAACACACATCCACACACACATCATGGAATAAATATCAATTGAACCTAAATTTCGTTAAGCAAAAGCAACAAATATATATAATATAAACTCAGGCTTTTCTTAAACAGGAAAACAATTAACTAACAAGATTGTTACCTCAAATTTCACATCCATTTCTACAATATGATAACATCTTCGTCCAGGGAGAATTGATATCGAAATATCACCACGTTGTCATCCTTATGCGTAAACAAAAGAATAACAACACACCTCAACCTTTACCAGAGAAGGTTGAAAACCGGTTTTAACTATTGCAAGAAAAAGTTGAAAACCGTTGAAACACATATGCTTTTATGCTAAACCAAAACCGATTCAACATATTGTGACTTTTTCACATACTGTTTCCATTAGAACCCCTCATAATCCTTTGATAAAGCCTACCTACTAGGGCTAGAACTTAATCCCGCTAAATCAAAAAGTCACCCAAACCATGAGGGTTCACAATATATGAGATCGAACATTAAGGTAATAAAACCGAAAACATACATCTCATAATCATACACAACAATAATATAAAAGCAATTAAGCGCATGCTATGTAAACCGAAAACTATCACAAGAAAAATTACTCAAATCAAATAATTTTATTCATAATAGACCAATACAATCAATGAAAGAAATCACAAATTGATGTCTATTTTATCTTTGCAACCTAGTCCTTCATATCGTAACCGAATGAAGGTGCATTACTACTTTTCATCTTTTGAATTTCTTCAAGTAGAAAGCCTTGTTGCTTGACCATAATCTCTTGCATATGAGAAATCTTCGTGAAGGATTCTGCAAGAGTATGTAATTCTGTTTTCGATTGAACACAAAAGTGTGTCAATGCCTCAATACACTGATATTTCTTCAGAGTATTCTCTCTCTCCTTCTTGCTAAGCCAATCTCCCTTTCTGATTTTACCCTTAATGTTGAGAGATAAACCGGACTTAGTTTTAAGATGATCTTTCTGATCTTGCATCTTCTCCAGAGAAACCATTTGATCCAGACCCATAGTTCGGAAAAGGAATTATCAAAATAGGAGAAGAGTCTTTTTATATTTTTCATACTACCGAAAATATAATATTCCTAAAGATATAAATATATAAAATATCTTCAAATACTATATATTATTTCCATAATCTACACAAAAGTGCCTTGATTTTTCTTCTTCCTCACTCAAAAATTGGCACACGAGATGAGGAAAGAATCCTAATACCAATCAAGTGGCATTAATATGAAATTTTCTCTCATTATGGAATTTTGAACAACCAGAGTGTTCTTGATCTAGTATAGTATGAAAAGATCTCTTTCTATTACCTCGAACCAACAAAGTGTCTTGGGATATGCCGAAATTGCATATGTAACTTTTAGCAATTCTATCAAGACAATTTTTGCATCTTGTCTTATTTCTCCCTTTACCATTAGATGATTTAATAACATCGGAAGACATGTCCATTCTTAAAATGGGTAAATCACTAATGGTGGAGGAAGGA
The DNA here is from genome assembly GCF_003573695.1 of Papaver somniferum. Classification (NCBI taxonomy): domain Eukaryota; kingdom Viridiplantae; phylum Streptophyta; class Magnoliopsida; order Ranunculales; family Papaveraceae; genus Papaver; species Papaver somniferum. The sequence continues at coordinate 145,759,349 of NC_039361.1, read as the reverse complement.
ATAGGACTGACAACTAATGCAACATTAGTTGTTTCCTCATCTTCAGAATCATATGACTCAGAGGACTCATCTAGAGTTACAGCCAATGCCTTGCTTCCAGTGTATTTCTTCATAGGACAGTCTTTAGCAATATGACCAAACCCTTTACACTTGAAGCACTGCGGCTGATATTCATCATCTTCTTCTTGATCCCTTTTTATAGGTACTCGATCATGCGATCGAGAAGATCGATAAGTATCCTTAACGAATCTCTTGTTTCTTTTCTTCAAGAGATCTCGAAACTGTCTAGTAATGAATGATAATGATTGTTCAATTTCATCATCAGAATTTTTTGCAATCTCTTCATTCGAATCATCCGACTGTCTATTCCTTTCCATTTGAGCATTTGGAATTTTTGCCTTAAAAGCGATTCCTTTACTTTGAATAGACTGTGATTCGTGATCAAAGATCTTTAACTTACCAACAAGTGTGCTTCGTGTGAGAGTAGAAAGATCGTTTTCTTCTATGATTGCATGTTTCTTAGAATCGTATCTTGATGGCAACGATCTGAGAATCTTGCATACTATATCCTTTTCAGAAATAGTCTTTCCTAACGAGAAAGAAGCATTAATTATCTCAGAGAGTTTAATGTGAAACTCCTCAAAGGTGCCGTTGTCATCCATTCGAAGGTTTTCCCACTCGGAAGTGAGAGTTTGAAGTCTAGCTTCTTTCTCAGAAGAGTTTCCTTCGAATACGATCTGAAGATTATCCCAAGCTTCTTTCGAAGTTTGACATGTAGACACATGATGTTGTAAGTCACGGCTTACAGCATGAATAATAACATTAAAACCATCTGAATTCTGCTTTGCAAGAGCCTTTTCTTCGTTCGAAAACTCTGCTAAACGTTTAAGTTCGTTTTCTGAGTTTTCTCTCTTTGGAAGAGTATAACCATCGACGACTAATAACCAAGTATTAAAGTCTCGTGATTGAATAAAAGATCTCATAGCATATTTCCACCATAGATAGTTTGTTCCGTCAAATCTTGGCGGTACGTTAATTGAAGTCGATTCATGAGAACTCGAGTTCATTCTTATAGGTTTGATCGCACCAAACACAGATTGTTAGATCTTTTCGTGTTTGCCTGCTCTGATACCAATTTAAAAGGCGAGGGTACCCAAATATACCTCAAGTTAAAACTTTTCCTACTTATAAGTCCTTTCTCCGAAAGTGATTGTCTATGGACTGAGTCGAGACAATACAACTAATCGGTTCACACTTCGTGTGATCTTCTATGGATACGAGATCGAGACAATACAACAACGAAGTATGTTTACTTGATATAAAGGTTCGGACTTAACCAAACACAATAGGATTTCTTATCAAGTAAATAGGAATTAACGTTTGTGTAATTTACTTTAATTATAATAAAAAAATTATAATGCGAAAAATAAAGGTAAATGACATATCAAGATTTTGTTAACGAGGAAACCGCAAATGCAGAAAAACCCCGGGACCTAGTCCAGGATTGAATACTCTCAGGATTAAGCCGCTACACAAAATTACACCTAACTTCGTATAGTTGAGACCAAGTACCTAACTCTATAGTATACCTAGTTCCGTCTGTATTCCCACGCTTCCGACTTGTGAATAAGTCACGTACTTGGAACAATCCCTTTGGTTCGTGTTCCAAACAGTAAAGGAACAAGAAATCTGTTTGGTATCAACTCTATTCAACCAAGTGATATGAGTCAGACAAAGGCTCTTCCGTTTATCTCAACATAAACTCCTTCGTCGGGTCTAGATCTATCTTATGTTCAATCACCCAAAGGTAATCGGTTAAGATTAAGCCAACAACACCTTTAATCTGAAGAATCGTGTTGATGCCAATCTACTCAATTAATCAATCCAATCTACCACAAGGATAAACCGATTATTAATTGGATCCTCTTTTCCCAAACAAGTACACCAAAGATTATAAAACCCAAGTCAGATCTTCAATATCTTCTTTGTCTTCAAATCTTCTTAAATCTTCAATAAACACCTGTGCACAATCACTTAAATCTCTTGTGATCAATCACACACAGAACGGAGTCTGTTAACAATGGATTATCACAAGATCATCTTTATAACTAACAACAGTCTAAAGTTCCCCGTCGAAACTCTGAACTAGTTTGAGTGAATCTTATATAAGAAGAGAAGATTCTCAATAATAAACAAACTAGGTGCAATCATATTTCAACCACCGTTAGTCAATCAAATCAATCGAAAACAAAGATAAAACACAATTATCTAGTTTCCCACCAACGAATCGCGCTAGAGCTTCTCAATCCCAAAAAAGACTTTAAAACGAGCGGCCGTAAGAGATTTCACCTAATTAGATTACTCTCCTCTCCGATAGGCGGCTACACCAGTAACAAAGACAAAAGAGGAAGTCTGTTGTTACGAAGGATTAGTTTGATAGAAAGGCAAACTTCGTGTATTTATAGACACGGAAGTTTGGACACCAAGGAATTTCCAAAACCGAAAATATTCTCAAGATATTCATAAATGCACATATTCGGTTTTCATAATTCATGGAAATGCTCTTTCCAAAAATACAATCGAAACCTCTCGGAAAATCTAATTAGTAAATACACATTACTAATTCCATAATTTCCCTACAAAGTTAAATTAATAACCTTAATTAAAAGATTCTTAACTTAATTATGTTTCGATCCTGGGATTCTCTTCCATTGGACTTTAAGGAATATCTTTGAACAATTATAGAAATAAACATTCACAGCACGTGTTCAAAGTTTGTCGACATCTTTACTTTGTAAGTTCTCTTTCACACTTACAACCTTTAAACCGATTTGCCACACTTCCAAACAAGTTTAGATTAGGTTCATCTGACTTTCAAGAACTATGTGATTGATCAAACCAACATTCAATCACAATCATGGGTTTACGGTTCTACCAAAACAAGTTTCGGTTCTACCTCCATGTGAGTACTACGCATAGTCACACTAGCTTCCCGAAGATTCGGTTGACTAGGTACTAGGATCGGTTCCCCACATATATATGGTATTGAACTCATATGTGTTGCACATGTCCATGGGATCGGTTCCCCTTTATTCTATAAACCTTGCTGCACCCCATACAAGGATCAGTTCCCTATTGCACTACACCCCTTAGGTTCGGTTCCCTTTCCCCAAGGAACATACAATCCGATCATACCAGGTGATTACTTAAGATTAGTTTTACTAATAAAAGTTATACCAATACAAAAGTCAGGACTTTGTGAATAGTTCTACCAAGAACACAACAAGTTCTAAGCGGTTATACTCTATCACACATATTGGTTGTTCATAAGATATGCAATGAATAACAAAACCAATAACTCCCGGCAATTTCCTTTTCGGTCCACAAACAAGTTTATGAACTTGCTTCCTTAGAACACATGTAAACATTGTTCCCTAGGATGAAATCCTCACCTTATACCCATACATAATCACAATAGCATTCAAATGATTATGGTGATGTCTTATCTACAAAGTTTAATGGTTAAGCAATAAACCTCGTATTGTATTCCTTAATACTATGTCTATCTAGAGTTAAAACATGCTTCGCAGTTATGTTTTCAATATGCACGACTTGAAAGATACGTTAGGGAATGAAACATTTCAAGTCAAATATCACTAACCTCAAGTGGAAGGATGATTGTTGTCTTTGTAGCTCCTTATTTCTTCACATCTTCAAGACTTCGCAATACTTGTAATGTCTCATATCCTAATACTTTCAAGCTAACCTATAAGAAGTTTAACTCTAGTACATAATCAAGCGACTCTTAACGTGAGTTTTGATTCACTAAAATATGACAACCAAACTTGACATACCAACGCTTGGTGGGTTCAACCGAGCAATGATCTAATAACAGGTATCATTCCATGTCTCCTTCCGCAGCTCTTCTTTTATCTTCTCTTAACATGTAGATTGCTGATGGAGACGTAATACTTTTTTGCAGTATATGATGGGATCTTCTGGTGATAATTATACCTCTGTTTCCTCGGAGAAAAACTTTGAAGCTGACAAACCAAGGGTTTCTTCACATGAGGAAGTATTGGATAAAATCAATCCTTTGTTCCGTGAAGCTGGTCGGATCATACAAGGTATGCCTCTCACCCACCTACGCATCGTGCGGCGCGCGTTCTCAAGCTTTCATAGCTTCGATGGACATGGAGGAAAGGTGGAGACATGATGAAGCGTCCCGGCGCGATAACTCTGTGTGATGAAGCATCTCATCGGCCTAGTGCTTGGGCTGAGAGATTCGCCGCTCGACTGAAACGGCGAAGGATCAAGACTAATAAACTTTTAGGCGATAGCAAGTCCAATTACCCTGTCCATAATGGTATCGTAATCCTTGATTCTGATGTTGACGAACCAGAGCATCTTCAAGAGGCTGTTAGAGCAGTTTCTGAGAAGGATGCCGGCGCGACCCACGGGGAGGAGACTGACACAACTTCTGGAGAGCATGCTGAAACTACTGTTGGCGAAGTTGAAATAACTGCTGAGGATGTTGCCGAAGCAGATGCTGGAGACGTTATAGAGGTTGTGGAAGCAGACGCTGGAACCGTTGGAGAGGCTATGGAAGCAGACGCTGAAACAGGCGCTGTAGTAGGCTTTGGAGAAGGTGCTGGCACAGGCTGTGATATTGATAACTAGTTTTTCCATTCTGTTATTTTCTTCATAGAACAACCTTTTAGCGTCGTGTAGACGTCTTGACACTTCAGGGATTTATTTTCATTCTTTTGTTCATATGACCGGAGCTAGGGCTTCGCCAAATAATATTCTTTTATTCAGCTTTGATAGTTTTATGTCTGAATGAACAACATTTTGCAACTGAAAATAATCCAAAGCCCCTTCTGCGAAAAACAAATTCTTCCATTCTCCGGGAGCTATCCAGCAAGTGTAAAAACACAACACACAAAAAGCGTGGACGGAAAACGCCACGTTAATGGCGCCGGCCAGCCTGTGGCACCTTTTTCATAATAACATCTCCGCGTCACCCTTTACACAATAACATCTTCTCGTGTCAGCGTCAACTCAAAACAGGGGAAACAATAGCAATGCGTAAATATATCACCGACCTGTTTCCTGGTGAGTGGCAGGGAAAACTCGTCAGACGAAGGTTGAAGCCAAAAACCCTTGAAGACTCTTCAGACGAAAGTTGAAGCCAGAAACCCTTGAAAAATATGTCAGTGCCGCCACTTTGATGATCTTCTTCCTTGCGTATTTTTCTCTTCAGTATTCGAATAAGATATTTCTTGTAGAGTTTGATTATTTATTTTTTTTTGAATTGATGGACAACGGTTCTATGATGGGTCGAACTTGGTACTTTTCCTTTGATATTCAGGAAAACTTATTTTTTGAAAGAAAGATGCTTTTGATTATAATTGAAACCCTAATCATGAATGCAAGCAGTGCAATCATTTTGGAGGAAATACAGACATTGAACGAAAAGGTAAATTGCTGAAGGAAATACTAAGAAAAATGTTGAGGTGAGAGGCGACGTGACACTTTCAGGCTTTGAATGGTTTGAGACAACGGGCATGTATCAATACACCTTCCAACTTGTCGGCATTGATGAGCTTGCAGTAGCCTCCCAAAATAAATTCTGCTACTAGGTATGGCTCGCCTGCGGAGTTAGACAAAGGAGGTTGAGCGGAAATCTTTACCACCATATCTCCGATCTGGAATAGGTTTCGATGCTGCGCGGCTACTTGATTTTCGGGTTCACTATTCTTGGCTAAGACATCCTCCAAATTTTTGACGAAACACTTTAAAGGCCTGGCATCCCATTCACATCTCTTAGTGGTGCCTGGGATGAGAATATGATCGAGTCCCCAGGCATGGACGAGAGGAGAAGTGTCTGATTACAGAAAGGGTTGTTCAATAAGACTTACTTGTGCTCTGAATCTGCGTATGTACGTCGATACGCTCTCCTCAGGCAGTTTTGTCACGAGTTGTCGATACGGCAACAAGTAATCTTTGGGACTGGACGGCTTGTTGGAGACACTTTCAGGTATAGACACTGGCAGAGGACATACTCCCAACTTTACTTTATTGACATGTACCCACGAGCGCCTTAGAATCATGTCATAATTTGGGCACTCTTTGACGATGTGGAATTTTCCATGTGTTAGAGCATCTCCTACCTTGATCTCGAGGTTGATGTAGTCGTGCGCGCTCATTGCTTCTCCTTCAGGATTTTTGACCACGATTTGGGAGTGGGTAGCCTCCTGCTTCAAAATTCCTACGGCTCTCAGAGTCTTGACGGTAACAATGTTGAAGTCAGAGATTGCATTGATCAACGTGCTATCAAACTCGACGTCCTTCAGATAAACCGTGGTCAGCAGTCCCCAGTTGCAATTTTCAACATCGCTTCCTGAGAGAGCTTGGGATCTCGGAGCGGCTTCTTCAACAGAAAAGAGTCATTTGCCCGAAACAACACGATTAAGGGCGGTAAATATGTCTTGACGTTGCGCCTTGGAGAAATAGAGAATTAAGCATACACGCTGCATCATGGACTGCACGATTTTTTGAACAGAGTCTCCAGAGAGCATGCATCTCCTGATTCGAAGGGGGTCTCTATGAACTCCCTCATTGACCGTTTGAAGTTCTCCTGCCTCCACCGTTTCTTTGAAAATGCGCTTTAACCTATTGCAGTCACTGGTCGGGTGATGGACAAACCTGTGGTAACGAAAGTACTTGGGATTTGCCCTTCCCTCTTCGGTTGGCGGGTGCTTGATAAGAGGCATCTTGATAGCGTCATCTTGGATCCATGCCTCCAAGAGTTCAATTACTTCCTCGATTGGGAATGGGAAATCTAAGGCGTTTTCTCCGGCTTCTTGGTGCTGCGCAGGAGATTTAGCCACAGCCTTCCGCGGTGGAGCCGCCTGATGTGTTGGCGCTTCACGCTTGGGTTGCTATTCTGCCACCGGAGCTTTCCTTTTTTCTCCCTCGCTTACCGCGTTTTCAGAGGGCCCAGTGTTGTATTGCTTGTTCATGAGGCGTCTGTTTCCTTGAGTTTCGCGTGCGTCTTCACCCTTGGCTGGTCTGACTCTTTATAACAATGCTGGTGCTGTAGTGGACGACCGTTTAGCAGCTTCATGGGGCTCAGATAATGTCTAAAATCACAGGATTTCCAGCAAGGCGCGATAAATGGTAACCATACCGTTGATGCAGGAATCCACCAATTATTGTTCAGTCACGTTTGGGTCGTGACAATCTAGCGCCTGAATTCTGAATCTTTTGACGTAATCATTTGGATGTTCATTGTTCCGTTGAAACATCCTTCCTAAATCTTAAAAGGTAATCTGCTCAGACACAAAGAAGTACTTCTTGTAGAAAGCCGTAACCATGTCACACCAGTTGGATATGCTGTTTGGTGCGATGTTGTTGTACCAGGTGTATGCTCTTCCGGTAAGTGACTTCGAAAACTCCTTCAAACGGAGGACATGATTGTACGCGTGCTCGCCCAAGGATTCCAAGAATCGTGAGACATGTTCACACGCATTACCAGTGTCGTCATAAAGGGAGAATTGATGAGAAGAATACCCTCTCAGAAGAGGGATTCTTTGCACTTCAGGAGGATATGGGGGTTGATACTGAAGCATGTCCGCTGATCTTCCTTTGTCTAGGTTTCGAAGAAGTCGTTCCAAATCTTCACACGTGACGAAATTGGATGGTTGATTCCTCTCCAGTGGACGTTCAGGAGCAAAACGGGTCTCTTCATCTGCAAAGGTGCGCCCTGCTGAGGTACCGGCGCCAGGAGTACTGAAGGTGTTCCTCATTAACTCTGGTTGGCGTGATTCATGTGGTAGTCGCTCCGTCAGTGTCTTGAGGAAAGTAAGTACCTCCTTCTGAGTTGAAGCCATGTCCGTATGAGCCTTAGGAAGAACTTATTATCTTTCCATCAAGTCAGCAACGGTAATAGGGATTGGATTCCTCTGGTTCTTCCAGTCTATCGTCCCAATGGTGGAGTGGCAGCGTCTCTGGTAACAATTGGTAGTGTCACACTTGAAGAAATGTTGGGGGTGGCGGCAGCGGCTCCGGCTCTGGTGATCGGAGGTGTAACGCTCGAAGGAACATTTCCTGCGCCGCTGGTATTGATCATGCTGACTGGCGGTACGTTGATGCCACTGGCAGGAACGTTGATACCAAGGACATTTTCAACGCCGGTGTCTTCAGGGTTTGTTGCTGACCCAGCTCTGAGTTCTACCATTTTGAAATCGGGATCTTTGATTGAAATGGGTTTGAATTTTGCCTAAGACCAATTGGGATGGAAATGTGGGAATTAAATTTGCAATCGAGAGATTTAATCTCCCGCTGTGGTCGCTAATTGTTTGTGGGTGAAAACTGTTTCTGATGGTTTTGGTAAATTTGGGTGTATGAAATGAGAAATGAATCTAAACCCTAAATAAATGCACTGCACGGGAGTACTTTAGATTCGAGAGATCAATCTGTATAATCCGGGCCTAAACCAATAAATGGCCGTTCCGGGCTTGCTTCGGTCACAAAGTGAAGGAGAAGGGTTGGTCTTATGCAGGGAAGCGAAGAAGGTGTTTAAACCAGAATGGTTAATTCTGAAGGTGTGGCTATTTTATGACTTGTATCAGCATATGAACTGGCTTGCAGAATGTAATCTATCAGTTCTTTCGGTTTTCTGGATACTGTGTTGTTGTTCTGACCAAAACTTGTTGTTTGGTGGAAATAGGTGAAACCTATTTATCCAAGTCATAATTGAACGCACCCTGGTTTCATAGGAAGTGGGAGTGATTGAGTGATGGAAGAGTGGAGCAATGTGTAACCGCCAGAAACCACGTTTCCACGATGAAGGAAACGGGTTTGTTTACACCCATTACTTCTTGCCACCATTAACTGCCCTGTTTCCTGACACTTTCTTATAATGGGCGTGTTGCACGCCGCACGCTGTAAACCACCAGACCAATACCCTGATAAGTATCCCCCAGTTTGTGACATGTTTGATGTCTCGAGTGTTTTCGTGGAAAATGTATAGCAGTCTGCTACGTGTGGCAAATCAAAGTCAAGAGACTTGCCACAGGAAAATAACATGTGGTGTTATTTGGCTTGTCTTGGCTGGTCGCCTAAAACTTGCCACAGGCCCATCAATTCCATGGCAAATTTGGACGGCTAAGATTGCATCTTATGAGAAAAGGTGGGCATTGATTATGGTCACAGCCTGTTGGTTCCTGTCAATAGCACAATGGCGCCATTGATACATGCCAATGGCGTCGTGGCACTTTTAGCGCATGCCAGCGCATGCCAATGGCACGATGGTGCAAGTGGCGCCTGGCGTAGCCATGGCCTCCATATTTGGCACATTGGTGTTACACTCAAATGTGGTGTGGCAACATCATTTCCAGTAGCCACATCAATCCCAATGTTCTGTGGAACATTATTTTGCTTGGTTGGCGTAGCAACTTTGCCTAAATTAGGGTTTGGCATGCCGAAACCATAATTAGCGCATACGACATGCGGCATGTGACCATGGCACAACGGCGTTTTGTGCAGACGATGCCAGAGCCACGCCAAAGGAACCATCGCCAGGCCATCACGTGGAAATGGCCACATGAGAAAATATTGCCACGATTGGCTATGGTGTGGCGCCTTTATTAGGGTTTCCTAAATCCGCACGGCTCGTGGCATGTTATGGGGGCGAAGTGGGATAGTTTGTGCCACGACTGGAAATTAGGGTTTCATCCATCGCCACTAAAGTAAGATCGTGCTTATGGATAGAATAACCACGTTGGAGTACGTTATGCGTTGGCCACGAACAGAAAGTGGGTTGGCACGTAGGTGCGCTATTCATGGCGCGTTTGGCGTGCTACTGCAGCAAGTTAACACGTTTGGCATGCGGCTTGGCATGCGCGTTTGGCATGCGTCTTTGGCATGTTTGGCATGCCGTTAGCAAGCCATTGGTGCGGTCTTTGTGAAGCCAACTTGGCATGGTGACCACTTGACGTAATTCCATCTCTTTTAATATTGTGGCAGATATAGAGCAACCTGATTGGTCAATAAAAAGAGAGGGTCGTCCAAGCACGGGCGTGGCCACACTTTTGGTGCGCGTGGCTGATTTAACGCGACATGATTGGTCGATGGGGAATATGACCGGCAAGTATGGGCTCAGCCACAACTCATGAGAGTGTGGCAAGTTTAAAGCGACCTGATTGGTTGACAGGGAATAAGGGACGTTTTGGGCAACATGGGGTGTGGTTTTGGATAGGACTTTGCACTTACTAATCCATGGCGAATCGATTTCTTAGTTTCCTAAGCTTAATTTCGACCAGCGGGGTCTAATATACTGCGCAGGGCGCAAAACCCTAATTTTTGCAAATTAGTTAGGTTTATGAATTTTGTTAACTATCACAAAACTGATTGAATTCTATGTGTTGACACATAATTCTTTATTGCCAGAGAGCAGTATGCTTTCTGATTGAGTACTTTATGCAAGGACCTTAACCTTGATACTTGGAAATTCGTGCTACGCTGCTGCGAGTGAACACAAATTCGTTATGCCATATCAATATTAAGGGTTCTGCCGGGGAACATAAGCACAAGAAAAGTACTCACTGGGTCTTATATTAGTGAATAATATAGACAAGGTGCTGAAATTTACAGAGTATCTGGTATTGTTGCTACATGCGCCAATCTGGATAAATTTCATGAAAATATATTGAACGGCCCAATAAATGCGCCAGTTGAGAGGTTGACACTCATCACTTTTACATGGCTCCGTTTCTTTACAGAGTGACGGCACATTAAATGCAAGGTTTTACAAATTTAACCCTGAACTAAAAACCACCATCAACATAAGTCTTATTATTTATAAGTTCCAAGTTCATGTACATAGTGAGCATATCATTTTTTGAACATAAATATTAACTTGATGAATCCTTATGAACTTAATACCCAATTACGATTATGTCAATAAATTGCTCTCAATTTATTATGTGAACATTTTTATATTTCTTGATTTTATGAATCGAATTTCACTAAGTACTAACTTGAACTCGATATTTATTCTTTGTAATATTCATCATAATAGTAAAGTCATATGACATTATCTCAGTAGATAGAATGAAAGTTAATATGAGTAAATAGGATAGTCAATTTTCACATACCTTCATTAATGAAGTTTCCGTGGATGTCTCCGTTGTTCTTCAATCTTCAATCTTCAAGGTCGATAGGTGAATTCTGATACTTAACTATTATGCTTTATTCTTAGTCTGAGACTGACTCTAGTAGACTATAAATTAAGAATTATAATCAACTAAATTTTTTTATGGAAAAGATATTCGTTACGAAAAGGAAATTTATATAGGTTTGTTATCCTCAAAGAGAATAGTTATAATACAACAGGAGGATTAACATCCCAAACAAAGCAAAGACTATTGTATTTAGCTAATACATGAGTAACCTTATTAATTACATTCACGGGGCACATAAACAAACTCTGAACTCCTAACTACCTGCAACATCCTACTAATTTCCGCTAGGGTTATGATCTTCCCATTTTGCTTTCTAAAAATTTGAAATAACAACTTCAATAAAAGATTTACAATCACCTTCTAGAACTATGTTTTGATATACCTTATCTTGATTCCATTTCACAGCTTCCAACATTGTAAGAGCTTCAACATGCTCTGTATCTCTAGCTTTCATCACTTTCACCATTGCCCCCATGAATCTACCTGCATCATTTCTAATAATTAGCCTCATACCAACAGTTTTAGTATTATAATCAAAAGTTGCATCAAAATTTAATTTAAGCCATCCTTTAGGAGGTAATCTCTAATTTTTAAGGTTCCTTTTTTTTGTCCCTGCAATTACTGTGAGTATTACTACTTAAAACATTATACTTGGTGCAAAAGGATGGAATGATAGAAATGACAGTGTTTGAGTTCATATTAGCATGCTCAAACACAGTACGTCATCTATGCTTCCATAATAGCCATAGAATGATAGCTGGTATGAGAATTGAATGTTGATTCTTGAAAGAGACTGCATTGTTTCCATCCTGCCAAGTCCTTATCCACTCTTGTAAAGAGTTCACATGCTATTGAGAATATATAGCCTATAGAAGTATAGCAAACCATATAGCCCTTGCCAGGCTGCATTTTACTAAGATGTGGAAGTCTGTTTCTACTTTGCTGTTGCACCAGGGACAAGAGTAGTCTTGCAGATTTGCAATTCTACCAATTCTTGCTCTTGTTTGAAAATTTTTACTAGTCTTAGTACAAATTGAACACTGATTAAGAAGAATAAGTAACTCTGATTCAAAGAACCAGCCTCAGGGTTTTATTTATCAAATGTTCATTGGTTCTTACAGATGCACAAAAGAATTGGATCTAGAACAACCAATACACGAGAGACAGGTGGAAGAAGACGGCTAACCAATTAGATAACAAAATCTTCAGCAAGCCGTTGAGAACTGACGGTTAACAACTGGTGATGAAGGCACCCAACAGGATGTATAAGGGCTACTAGGTGATAAGTAAGGTAGCTAGAGTATGACATTACCTCCACCTTTAAGACATCCTTGTCCTCAAGGATAAAAAATTTGGAAAATGAGCTCTGAGCACAGAAATATCCTCCCAAGTAGCATTTTCTGGAGAGGAATTGGTCCAATGTATAAGCAGTTATTGAACTTCAGAACTATTTTTGGAGATGACCCTGGAATCCAGTTGAAAGTGTGGAACTACTACTACCTGGCCTTCATGGTCCACCACAAGGAGAGTTGGGGAAGGTATTACAGACTGTCCAATCTTCAGTTTCAATTGAGATACATGGAACACAGGATGAATCCTAGCTACAGGAGAAAGTTCAATCTTGTAAGCCACTTGACCAATCCTCTGTAAAACCTTGAAGGGACCTTAATACTTTGTAGACAGTGTGAAATTTTTCCTCAAGGCAACTGATACTTGTCTGTAAGGTTGAAGTTTTAGATACACCAAATACCCAATGTTGAACTGTCTATCAACCCTTTTCTTGTCAGCATAGAGATTCATTTTCTCCTGGGATTTTGCTAAATTCTCCTTAAGTATCTCTAAGATGGCATCCCTCTGCTTCAAATATGTCTCCACAGCAGCAACTGAAGTAGTGATGGTGGATTGGAAAGCCAGATGAGGAGGATTATACCCATATAAGGCTTTGAAAGGTGGCATTTGTAAGCTAGTATGGTAACTTGTATTATACCACCATTCAGCTAAGGGAAGCCAGTAGTGCCACTTCTTTGGTTGTTGGCTAGTCATGCATCTGAGGTAAGTTTCTAAGAAAGAATTCACTCTTTCTGTTTAGCCATCAGTCTGAGGGTGATAAGCAGTGCTCAGATTGAGGCTGGTACCCAATGTTGTGAATAATTCTTGCCAAAAATTGCTGGTGAATATTTTATCCCTGTCAGAGACAATCGAAACTGGCAACCTATGGAGCTTGAAGATGTTATTCAGAAATACCTTAGCAACAGAGGCAGCAGTATAAGGGTGAGAGAGAGCCATGAAGTGAATGTATTTTGTCAGCCTATCCACCACCACCAAGATAACATCCTTCCTCTCACTTGAGGGCAAACCTTCAATAAAATCCATTGAGATATGTTGCCAGGCTTGCTTAGGTATTGGCAATGGTTGTAACAATCCCGCAGGAAAGGAATGAGAGTGTTTGTTTCTCTGACAGACATCACAACTGCTAACAAAGCTAAGAACAACTTTCTTCATGCTAGGCCAATAGAAGTAAGTCTTAGCTCTAATGTAAGTTGCCTGAACTCCAGAATGCCCTTCAACATCTGAAGAATGGATAGAAGACAATATGGTGTGTCTCATATCATTGGTTGTGCCCACATAGAGTCTGTTCTTGTACCTGAGGAGGCCTTCTTGATAAGAAATTTTTTGGACTGCATTGGAATCAACCAGTAATTGAGGAATTAAGTGATGTGCTTTAGGGTCATCAGTGTAGCTAATCACTAATTCTTGAGCCCATTTGGGAGAAGTAGTAGATAGCAAATTGCAGGTAGCAGTGTCATGGGATCTTCTGGAAAGAGCATCAACTACTTTATTCTCAATTCCAATCTTATATTGGATCTGATAGTCAAACCCCAACAACTTCATCAACCATTTTTGTTGAAGTGTGGTAGTGATCTTTTGGTCCAGGAAATACTTGATGCTCTAGTGATCTGTCTGAATGAGGAATTTGTTACCTTGTAAATAGTACCTCAATTTCTTCACTGCTTGAACAATAGATATTAATTATTTTTCATAAGTAGAAAAGGATAATTCCTTAGGACCAAGTGGTTTACTGAAGAAACAGATGGCTCTGCCTTCTTGCATCAACACGGAACTAATACCAACTCCATTAGCATCAGTTTCTAACACAAATTGATTGGAGAAATATGGTAATGCTAAAACAGGGGCACTAACCATGGCATCTTTGAGATTTTTGAAGGCTTGAGTGGCTGATGGAGACCATGAGAATGAATTCTTCTTGAGCAATTCTGTGAGAGGTTTGCTGATTAACCCATAATGCTTTATAAACTTCCTGTAATACCCTGTGAGGCCCAAGAACCCTCTCAATTCCCTCAATGAGGTTGGTTGGGGCCAAGAAGTCATGCTTGCCACTTTAGCTGGATCAGCAGCCACCCCTTCTGCAGATATAATATGGCCAAGATATTCCAGTTTATTCTGAGCAAAACATCATTTAGAGAACCTAGCATATAGCTTATGTTGTCTGAGTAACTGTAAGGTGATCTCCAAATATTGAAGATGAGTAGGTAAATCAGGGCTGTAAACCAAAATATTATTAAAAAATACCAAAATGAATTTTCTAAGATATGGTTGAAAGATTTCATTCATCAAAGATTGGAAAGTGTCAGGGGCATTAGTGAGCCCAAAGGGCATAACCTTTAATTTATAGTTCCCATGATGGGTTCTAAAAGTTGTTTTAAAAATATCAGAAGGGTGAACAATAATTTGGTGATACCCTGATCTCAGATCTATTTTGGTGAATACCCCAGAACCAAATAGTTCATCCAACAACTCATCAATAATTGGGATAGGAAATTTATCTTTAATAGTGATGTCATTCAACTTCCTATAATCCACACAAAACCTCCAGGAATTGTCCTTCTTCTTTATTAAAAGAATGGGAGAAGAAAATGGACTATGACTGGGCTGAATAATACCATGATCAAGCATTTCTTTTACTAATTTTTTTACCTCAGATTTTTGAATGTAGGGACATTTATAGGCTCTCTGATTGGGAGGTACTGAGTTTGGCTGTAAGGGGATGGTGTGGTCCAAGTTCCTTGTAGGTGGTAAATCAGTAGGTTCCTGAAAGACATCCTCATAAGAATGTAATAACTGGGATATGGAAGGAGGAACTGGTTGGGAGGTAGTGGAAGGAGTGATAGAAAATAGATGGCCTAATAAGCCATGTGTATTCTTCTTGAAGAATTCTTTAACAGCTTGACTACTCATCATCATGAGAGAAGGTGAATTTTTGGCACCAGTTTAAGTAATTGTCTCACCTTGGTGTTGGAAATAGATGTTGAGCTTGGCAAAGTTGAACATGACATTACCTAATCTTCTTAGCCAGTCTGCCCCCAAAACTATGTCACAGACTCCCAAGGGAAGTAACCTCAAATCCCCACTGAATTGGTAATCCTGCATTGACCATTGTAGTTGAGGACACACTCCAGAGCTGACATTCCTTTCTCCATTGGCAACAGTGACCAACAAATGTGCAGTAGGTTGAATTTCACAATGTAACTTGGTGGCTAAAGAAGAGTCAATGAAGATATGTCTACTTCCAGAATCAATTAGTATATAAATTTTATGCTTCTTAAGAAGACCTAGAATTCTAATTGTGTCACCAGAGATAGTACCAGTAAGAGCATGTAGGGATATTTCCATGTCAGAGTCCACTGGAGTCTCTAATGCTTCCTCAAAAACTTCTTCTTCTACAGTAATATACTCCTCCACAGGAGCTTAAGCACTAAGCATAAATAGTTGTTATCTCTTACACCAATGACCAGGTTTATAAAGTTCATCACAGTTGTAACACAATACCTTAGCTCTCCTAGCCTGCATTTGTTCTTGAGTTAATCTTTTAATGGGTGATAGAGAGGAAGAGTTGGTGGGTGTGTTGGGAGTATGAGTTGTAAGAGATGGTTTGTAGGTGGATGGTGGATACTTAGGTGTACTGGGAATGGTGATGATTGGTTGAGGAGGAAAATTAGACTGAGAGAAAACTTTGTTGGTAGAAAATGAATTGGTGATGGGTTTTGAGAATGGTTTAGTGGTTTTGTATAGCAAGGAGTACTTCTGCTCCTCTATACGAGCTAATGAAAAAGCCTCCATGAGAGATTGTGGGTGAAACATCAAGACAGAACCACAAAATTCCTCCTTCAATCCACTAATGAAACTCAATATAAAATAATCCTCTGTAAGATATTGGTTCTTTCTAGCATAAGAGCCTTAAGAGCTTCAAATTGTTCAAAATATTCTTCTACGGAATTAATTTGCATCAGTTTGTTGAAAGCACCAACATAATTATCATTAAAAGGGTTTCCAAAACGAGCGCAGATACCAACACATGAGTCATTCCAATTGACAAAAAATTTACCAATCTGAAAATTTAAGAACCACTGATCATCCCGACCATCAAGATGAAGAGAAGTTATACTCGCTCGTTGTCCATCATCAATTTTATGGATCTGAAAGTAACACTCACATTTTTGAATCCATCCTCGTGGATTCTCACCATCAAAGTGAGGGAAATTCAGCTTAGGCAGACGATACGAGTTTTGGTGTCTCGGTGAGAATTTAAAGACCTAAAAGAAATTTCACCAGAATGACCATGAGATCCAGAAGCTCTATTAGATTCACTACCATTGGGAGATACTGGAATATGATGTTTAACCGAAATCAATAGTTCAGATAACTGAGAATTTACCCGAGACATTAGCAAATCATTAACTTCGAATTTATCCTTGATATGAGCAGAATTTTCTTCTAGACGTTGGTCGAGCTTCGCCAACTTGTCTTCAATGGCAGAAAATTTCTCAGTAGTGGTTTCAGATAATTCACGCACAGTCAGAATTCCCACTGTAGATCAGAACAACTCTGATGCCAATTGTACTAGTCTTAGTACAAATTGAACACCGATTAAGAAGAAGAAGTAACTCTGATTCAAAGAACCAGCCTCAGGGTTTTATTTATCAAATGTTCATTGGTTCTTACAGACACACAGAAGACCAATTAAATATACTATTGGATCTAGAACAACCAATACACGAGAGACAGGTGGAAGAAGACGGCTAACCAATTAGATAACAGAATCTTCAGCTAGACGTTGAGAACTAACGGTTAACAACTGGTGATGAAGGCACCCAACATGATGGATAAGGGCCAGTAGGTGATAAGTAAGGCAACTAGAGTATGACAAAAGTATTATGCATACATCCCCAAATAAACATATTCACTTTATATAGGAGATTCATATGCCATACTTGCAACCAATTTTTTTGATAATTAGAACTTGGAATATACTGTAAAGAAGGGAGAGTAAGCATTCTATAAGTAGATTGAAAAATAAATTTCCCACTTTTAGTAAGACTCCATTGAATTTTATTTGCAACTTTGGGAGATAGCCAAATTTATTTGATTTTATCTTGTTCTTGTTGACTGGACAAACTTTGAAGTTTAACATTGTCCCATTGTTGAGAATTAACAGTATTAGACATAAGAGTACTCACTTTTTCTTCACTATTTCCGTGAGCTCCAAAATTAGACAAACTTTCTTGTGACACCTCTCTAATCCATTTGTGATGCCATATTTTCACTTTATTTCCATCACCAATACTCCATATGTAACATTCTTTTACAATTTGAAGACCCCTACAAATACTTCTCGAAATCCAAGTACCATTCGTATTTATTTTATCACACAATGGATCCTTATTATAAAAGTATTTTGAACCCAAAGTTTTCACCCACAAAGATTATTTTTCATTCACCATTCTCAAGACAATTTATCCAAAAGAGCATCATTAAATTTAGCAGTATTTTTAAATCCCAAGCCACCATATCTCTTTGGCTTAACAACTGCTGTTAGAGCACTGCTCGGTCGAACTCGCAAGCGTTGCTATCTCAAGCTTGTTTTTCAAGTTTAGTTGATCAAAACTATAGTCTTTATTTCTAGTCTACTTATAGGAGTTTCAGACTAGGATTAGATTGTGTAGTTCAGCTTTAGATTTCACGATGCTTACAACTGAAGACGAAGATCTACTGAAGAACTCGGAGGAACTTCATCAACAAAAGGTATGTGGAGACTAAAACTTATCTATCACTCAGAAGTCTATTCTATTATATTCTATATCCTATTGAGACAAAAGTCGTATAATGATTATATCATACACATTTGTTATTTCGAGCTGAGCATAACTCGCTTATCTATTTATCATAATATGTGTTGGGAACTTTTTGTTTTAGCTACATTCATCATTATTCTTGACGAGTTTAGTTGGAACAAATTTATTTGTTGGAAACTAAATAATAAGTCAAAAGATGATCCCGCGGAAATTGCCTTGAAACATCTTACATGATTTGTGTGAGACAATCATTTGATGTCGACTTGGAAAGTTTCGTATTAATCATTTGATCACTTGAAAATTTTTTATAAGCTAATGGTTTGTGTGAGACATCCATTGTCGTATTCTAATAATGTTTCAATGATTGAAATGAGAGTTTAGAACTAAAACCCATGTCTGGAAAACATCACAATACGCGTTCTTACTGTACAAACTATGTTGGTATGATTCAAGTCCGGAAACCAAGTTTGCATACTAGTATGCGGACGATTTTAACTGAGAAGTCCGGGAACCAAGTTTTGCATACCAGTATGTGAACATTTCTACCTGAGTTAGGCCCGGGACGACAGTTTGTGTACCCGTTTGTAAACTGTTGGACAAGACCAAAGTACAAAACTTTAGTTTGCGTACCCGTTTGCAAACTGAGTGGTTAAAGTTCTAAAATAGGTTTAGTATATTCTCATACTCATGAACAACTACATTTATGAAATAAGGAATGCAATCTTTGCAAATCGTGGCTTAATGTTCATGAACTGTTTCTTGTATTTTGTACATTACGAGTCAATACGA
The DNA here is from genome assembly GCF_003573695.1 of Papaver somniferum. NCBI lineage: Eukaryota > Viridiplantae > Streptophyta > Magnoliopsida > Ranunculales > Papaveraceae > Papaver > Papaver somniferum. The sequence continues at coordinate 145,740,160 of NC_039361.1, read as the reverse complement.
TTTTTCTTCAATTGGATCATGTATACTTCTATGTGATTGTCAAGAATTGAACAACTCTATGAAACACAATTAGATTCATCTTTCATGATTGATTGATCATCTTAGTTGATCAAGATGCATTAGATGAAAGTGGTTAAGACAAAAGTGTTCATATGGCTAACTTTGGTTAACTATTATTGAGACAACTCAATATACACATTTAGGTACAATTACCCATATCTAAATGAAAGTATATTTCATTTGTCTATGACAAGCTAAGACCATCTAACGGTGGAGAGATATTGCTTTGGTTTCAAGCAAACTTAGCTTATATCTTAAATCAAATTTTCATCTAACGGTGAATATGGAATGCTTTGTTTCTAAGCTAACTAAGCAAACCCTGATTTGAAAGGCTATATAAAGGAGAAATCTAGCAAGTGGGAAACCTAATCCCCACATATCATGTGTGATACTAGTTGTGACTAGAGTCGATTCTCCTTTAATCTAGGTTTTTCCTAAAGCCATTATAGGTTAACGACTTGAAGACTTCATTGGGATTCTGAATCCAGATCCCCTATTTTCTCTGTAGTTGCGTATTCTGATCTTACTTGTTCTGTCGTGTTGAGTACTATCTTTTCTAAGATTTGCTCGAGATTTATCTCCGATAGGTAAGATTATAAAAATTAATCACAAAGCTCTTTGTCTCATTCTTTGTGATTCCACAATAACTTGTTCTACTACTATATAGTTAAGTTATTGTGAAGTGATTGATATTTCTAGGATGTTCTTCGGGAATATAAGACCGGATTATCAATTGGTTCATGTGCACCTTGATTTATCATAAGACGGAACAAAACTTCATAGGTATCTCTGTGGGAGACAGATTTATCTATCAGAATAGACATTTTTGTGGGAGACAAATTTGTTTATAAGTCTTCGACTTTGGGTCGTAGCAACTCTTAGTTGTGGGTGAGATAAGCTAAGGGAATCAAGTGCGTAGAGTCCTGTTGGGGTTCAGAGGCGTAAAAAACGTGAATGTACCTTGATCAGTGTGAGATTGGTTAGGGCTCAACTACATTCAGTCCGAAGTTAATTTGTAGTGGGATAGTATCTCTAGCGGATGAATATATTATGGTGATCAAATTTGGACTAGGTCCCAGGGTTTTTCTGCATTTGCGGTTTCCTCGTTAACAAAATTTCTGGTATCTGTGTTATTTCTTTTCCGCATTATATTTTATATAATTGAAATATCACAGGTTGTGTGTAGTTCAATCAATTGGGAAATTCGACCTTGTTTGTTAAGTAGTAATTGATTGACACTTGAACATTGGTTTTTGATACCGTTCAAGTTATTTCTCATATCAATCGGGCTCATAGATTGTTATTTGTTCGACTGCAGATTGTATTGAGAAATAAAGATACAACTCTTGGATATATTTCCTTGATTGAGTCTGACTGTCTAGTTGATTCTCAAAGAATTATATTGGAGTTAGTCCATACAGATTGCCGAACGAAAAATTTGGTGTGGTTGTTAGACCCACGATTTTTCAACTGCTAACCAATTCTTCAAGATTAAAATAATCAACTAAATTTGACAACAAGCTTAATATACCAAAACTTGTGAGTTTGACCGAGCAATGGTTAACAATCTCCTATTTTTTTCAATTTTAGTTATAAAACTATTTATTATATTAGATTAAAAATAAATAAACTTTTAGCTAGTTATCCATAATGCTTATTGATTTATTTAATCTTCAACACTCTTGAATTTTTCATTCTTCAATTTCATTCAATGGTTCTGCATGTGTCTGTTTATCACCCTGTTGTTGAAGATCCATAACTTGATAACAACTTCTGAGAGATATTCTGTGGAAAGCTATTATATTCATGTTATGTTCAGAATGACCGAAATTTGGTCTATTTATAGCTCAACGAAACCCTAATCTCTAATTGGTGGGATAATGATGAGGAGTAAGGATAAGTACCTCAACCTCAATCTCAGGAATAACAAACGATAAATCAAGGATTGAGTCTATCCTCTACAATTGAATCCTTGTGACCACTATTTGATAAGTGCTTAATTTATATGTTTAGATTGTCAAATCCATACTTATTATAGATAATATTACTTGTTATTATGCTTGTTGTCTATCTTATATGTCATATTAGGTGAATCATCCAAAAGGGAGCTACAAAGTGCTAAAATGAGCAAGAAAGTGAAGTCTATCAATGGAAAAGTACCAAAGACCAAATTCAACTCAATCAAATAAAGGAGTTCCCAATATCATCTTGAAGATAACGAAATTACGAAGTGAACGCAAAAAAAATGAGGTCATTCTGAGTTCGAACGAATAAGTTATCAGAAAAACAGCCAAAGCAAAAAATGGCGATCTACAACACAAGAATCGGCATCGTCATTAACTATTGCCGACTGAACCACTATTTCAGGCAGATAAGGTGTATTTTTGACCCTCTAAAGTCGGCATGGTTCATAGGAAATTGGCTATGCAGATTGGAGCATTTTTGAGGCAGAGTTTTAGAGTTATTTTGCCCTTAAGTTAACACGATTCATTGAAGTTCGACCATGCCGACTATGGCAAACCTATGGACGTGTTTTGATGCATCTTGACTTCTAAAACAAGGAAACATGGTTATGAAAGGATTTTAAACCTTAGAAATAAAGGAGGCCTGATGGCTAAGCATTAAAATCTATAACAGAAAACATTTAAGGTTTTCCACAACACATCATACTCTACTTTTGATATCACAAATTCTATATATTTAAACTAGGGTTATTAAACCTAGGGTTTACCCCTTTAGGGGAAACCATCCATTCTTTCATCTTCTTCTTCCATGTAATCATGAGTAGCTAAGGATTTGGTGATTAAGGATGAATTCAATGTTCTAGGTGATTAAGGATGAATTCATTGTTCTAAGTGTGAAATTTATTAGTTATACAGGTTTATTTGGAGTTATTATTATCATCTTTTGTTTTCACTATATCTAGGGTTTATAATTGATTTCTCAGATTGTCTGGAGTGTATGCTAGATTAATATTACTGATCATTCTATTGCACGTACAGAATAGAGCGATCCGTAATTGTCGAGCATCTCCTGCTAATAACAGTGTTTTAAAACCCAGATCGGACCAGTCGCTCGGACCGGTCACCCAGTCACTTTTCTGGGTTGGGTTGATACTGACTCGATGATTTCCTTAAAAAACTCTTTATTTTCAGTACACCGGTTGAAACGTCCGGTCCGACCAGTGACCCATACAACTCTGTTTGGTTTGAGTGGTTTGACCCAGTACTTTACCTTAACATTCAAACTTTTTTTGTTTTTTGCTTTTCGGAACGACGAATTTTATTAATTCCTACTGCACGGTATGGTATAATCGACCCCTTTTCAAACTAAAAACCACTAATTTTCTTAACTCCATTAAAATTTCAAGGGTGAAGGGAGAAATTTTTATAAATTAATAGGGGTAATTTGCATTACCTCCCCCGTAAAGATTGATAATTCGGATTACCTCCCCTACAGAAATAAAATTAGCAAAACCTCCTCTCGTTAATAATTCCGTATTTTCCAAGTTAGCTTACTCGGCACTAACTTACACGTGTTTTTTTTTTATTTTTTGGAGTAATTTGCGTTACTTCCCTTATAAAGATTGGTAATTTGCGTTACCTCGTCTATAAAGATTGGTAATTTGCATTACCTCTCCTACAAAAAACCACGTGTAAGTTAGTGTTTAGTCAACTAACTTGGAATAGACGGAATCACTGATGAGAGGAGGTTTTGCTGATTTTATTTTTGTAGGGGAGGTAATGCGAATTACCAATCTTTACAGGAGAGGTAACGCAAGTTACCCCAATGATTAAAGATCGAGAATCTTAGAATATGGGTATCCATCTCAAAACCAATTACCAATGTGTGGAGAGGCTCTGAGGATTATAAATCGCAGGATCTTAGGTAATCCACACAATGTGGGACTAATAATCTCAACACGCCCCCTCACGTGTAACCTCGTTGGGTCTAACACGTGGATAATTAAATCGGGTGACGTGAAGTAAACACGCGGTCAAAAGACTCGTCGCAAATAGCCTGCTCTAATACCATGTTAGAATATGGACATCCAACTCAAAACCAATTGGCAATGTGTGGAGAGGCCATAAGGATTATAAACCGTAGGATCTTAGGTAATCCACACAATGTGGGACTAATAATCTCAACCTTGTGTGGATGCATGCATTCTAACATGGTATCAGAGCAGGTTATTTGCGACGAGTCATTGACCGCACCTTTACTCCGCGTCACCCGATTTATTTTCCACGTGTTAGACCCAACGAGGCTACACGCGAGGGGAAGTGTTGAGATTATAATTCCCACATTATCTGGACAATCTAAGATCCTACGGTTTATAATTCTATGGGCCACTCCACTCATTGCCAATTGGTTTTGAGTTGGATGCCCATATTCTAACAGAAAAAAAAGATAAAAACTAATTATACGATGATAATAAACAGAGTTTTAAAAAAACATTTGTTGCCGAATGGTTCTTCTCTCTTTCTTAGTGGGAGTTGCCAAGAGTTGGTGATAGATAGTAGGGGAGCCGTGGAACACAGAGGAAAAGACGATGGGCTTGAGTGAAAGAAATTACCAATAGGTACTATTGTGGTAGTCTTACTTAATGGCAGGTCCACCCACTAAAATCCAGTAACCATAGGTCCATAATAAAAGGAAAAAGAGAAAACTGGACCAAAAATTTTATCCCCTGGTCCGGTACACGTGCGGGACCGGTAATGCGTAATTTCGAAATTCCCAAATTAACCTTCCACCTCTAGATATTTAAGCTCCTGGTTCTTATCGTCACCTTCTCTTTCAATTTTTGGTTTTGCTCCAAAGAATCTTTCACGCTGGAGATCTTTTTGATTTCGTTAATTGAGTCGCCAATTCGATCCCAAAGCTATCGTTTTGTATATTATAGAAGAACTCATTCGATGAAGATTTTTGCAAGATATATAGGTTGATTTTCTTACTGTTGATGTTAGTCTAGGTTTTTTTTTATAATCAATTTTCATCTAGTTATGTTTATTTTAGGGCTTCTAATATTAATCGTTTAATGGATGTTTGATTATGTTTTGATCTCCTCGTTTGATTGTTTATTTTATTTTATTAAAAAATAGTTCAGATCTATATGGATAATCATGTTTTTTGTCAATTTCTTCACTAGATATGATCATATCAGTTTCATTTTGTTGGTTTTAGATGTGTTTCGGTTTGTTTTTGTGTATGAACCAACAGTACGTATCTACAGTACTGACAGAAACCTAGTTTTGAAGACCTTTTTTTATTTGATTCAGAAGTACATATATGGAATATTGAAATAGAAGTGTTTCAATACTGTTTTTTCACGGATTCGTTAATTATTTTTGACATGCAGCTGATTGTTGTGTATGAACCAATAGTACGTATATCCCGTACTGACAGAAACCTAGTCTACTTTTAAGAAGAAGAAGAACAAGATGGTGCATCGTTATGATTTACGAGGAGAATATTTGTTTTCTGTTTCCAGGTATGCTTTCTAATCATCTTGTTTGATTATTTTGTTCGGTTTTTCTTCTTTTGATTTGTTTTTTTGATTATATTCTAATAATCAAATCGATTTGATTGACGCTTTTATGGTTTTTAGGTCTGTTACAGTTGTTTTTCGTGTATGAATTGACAGTACATATATGGCGTACTGATACAAAACTCTTCTAATTTTGTTTTATTTGAAGTTTTTCCAGTTTTTTTGGTTCGATCCATGAGTATGTATGTATAATACTGATAGGAAGTGTTATTTGCTGTGTTTTTGCTCCTTTTTTAGTCTTACCCTTCAGTACTTATGTGAAATACTGTAATATGTCTTTCGATTCTCTTATTTTTCATAGATTTGTCACCTGTTGTTGTCATACTGTTGATTTGTAGTTCATGAATCTTCTGTACATATATCGCATACTGATAGGAAGTGTTCCTTGTTATGTTTGATTCAGTACGTATATGAAATACTGAAATAGATGCTCTTTGTTACGTTTGATTCAGTACTGGAATTGGATATGGAGATGATTTGGAGCTGCAGTTCAGAACTTATTGCAAGAAATGATAGATTTTGAATGATAGGAACAGGAGTTATTGTTGGTTCAGATTTGCAAGCTTGTGAAATTGGTGGTGGTCTTGATGAAGTTACAAATTGGTTGTGATGTGTGTTTGAAAGAAGGTGTGCTGCAAATGGATTTGGAGGAACATAGAAGGTTGGGTTGCTGATGTAAACTGAAGATACAGATGAGATAGAGGAGGAATTGTAGGTGGTGATTACTGTGAACAAAATCAGTGGATGAGATGTTCGTCTCAATGGGTTTATGAAGATGGTAGTGTTGTTTAAACAGGGAAGAAGAACAAGTCTGTGTTGCAGCTGAATTGAAATGACAATGGTGTTGATGTAGCGGTTGCAGTTGTGGTTTAAGCTAAGAAGATTGTGATGCAGCAAGATAGAAGATTACTGAGAAGATGGAGCTGAAGGCAGTGGTGAATGGTTGACTGCAGAGGTGCTGGTGCTGCAATAAAGTAAAGTGAATTGAGGAGTACTCAGATTCCTAAGTAGTGTAGCAGATATGTACTCATATTTGTAAGCAGTGTGGCAGATATGTACTCAAATTTGTAAACAAATTTATGGTCCTTTATATGTTTTAATTAAATTTGGACCTCCAGATAAATAAAATCCCGATTTGGTAGAAGTATGTTATTTCACACGTACTTAAACAGTGGGGTATATTAGTCATTTCTATGTTTTCATATAACTTTGGACCTTAGAATAAGAGTAAAATCTAGTTATACCCTGCTATAAATAACCTTATAAGCTTAGGACCAAACAAGAAATTTTCCATATTTATTTAAGTTTTCTCAAGTCAAATGGCTCTTTTTACAGTTGACCCAATGAAGCACTGGTTGAACCACTGGATCCCGACCCAATGATTTTACTAGGTCGACGTATGATCTGGGTTTTAAATCACTGACTGATAGATATATTTTTGTGTCTGATTTATCTCAATTATATGTATCGTTAGTACTCATTTTTGTATCTATTATGGTGTTTTATGTGTATGCATGTATTTTTTGGAGAGATAATTTTTTACGGAAAAATGGGCTCGGAAAGTGGTATTTGCACCCCCGGAGAAAATTATTAAAGGCACCCAAGAATTGTGTTAAAGGCACCTGAAAGAGTTAACGAAGACACCCAATTCTTTTACAATTTACACCCCAAAATTAATATTTGCATCCAGGACATGTGCTAAAGGGACTCCACATGGGATAAGGGGACACCACCTTTTTCAATAAATTCAAATTATGAAAATTGGCGGGAAAAGTTGCAGCAAACCGGCATAATTAGGGTCCGAGTTTTGGGTGATTTCTAAAGAGATTCAATCACTGTTTTCAATTGGGCTTGACATCTTAGCGCTAAACAGAGATGGTATGGTAATTGGGATTAAATTGGGTTGGATACTCGAATTTTCACCAAAACAGAGAATAAAAGTTATCGGGTATGTTTTGATTATTTTTGGAAATTCAGGGAGATTTAAGGGAATATAAGCTTTTCTAAAGATTTATATAAATCTAATAGAGTGTTTGGAAGAAATTAAATATCTTTGAGAGCGTAAATCAGATAAGGAAATAAATTATTGTCGTGACTTGCACGAAAAGGTTAGTCCGAATTTTTAGGGTGTGGTATATAAAAGGTTTCTCGAGTCACAAAGAAGGGAAAGAACTTTATTGAGGGTTTAGAAGAGAACAGAGCCGAAAAATCAAGTTGCAGGAATTGTTTCCGCTGATGTAAGGAGGAAGAACACGAAGAACATTGATCTGCCAAAGTCAGTCGCAGATCAACAAAAGTTTCGCTTCCAGAATTGCTTGCAAAAGACTTTTAATGACAGCAGTTTACCTTTTGCCACTGTAGCTTGTAACACCTAAATTTGTAACGCCAATACAGCATTGCAGATTCTTTGTTTCACAGTATTTACACCTTCTGGTACACTTTTGAGCTATGTACTCGTATTTTGAGCAAGTGATTAATATGAGGAGATGGGGCGACGGAGGAAGCCATTGTTTCAATACAATTGTTATATTTCTATTTTAATTAATTTTTGCAATTTTTTTTTATGATTATTTACGTTGAACTAATATTGAATAATTGATTTTATTAAATGATTGTGATTTATTTTGATGGATCATGCTTAAGTTAACTCTTTTGATGTTCCATACTTGATATTTACAATTGTTACTTCGAAAATCTACTACAGACAATATATTAGAATCACTTGAACGTAAAGAATTGCATGAATAATAATTAAATTGAATTACTTTATTGGTCAATCGTGGAATCCCGAGTCTCAGTACTTTTTATAATCTTGGTATCAACTTTCAATTGAGTTTTCTTTAATTAGTTTTAGAAATTTAATTTAAAATCAAAATCTTTACAAGTCTGAGAATCGAATCTTTTCTTACCACTATAAAAACCACATCACTCGTTTAAGTAGAAAATATGAGACCTTGCAAAGGGATTTTGTGGAGCAATCATGTGTGAAGAAAACACTAGCAAGTGAACCGAGCATACTGAGATTCACGGCTGGGATCAAACCTAAATTCATAATACCTAGAGCTTTCTAATGAATTACTTCTTGTAAGCGAACCTCAAGGTAGTTCATATAGATATATTATGGTGACTAAGCGTACATGTTACCTGTGAGACAAGGTGTTTTGAGGATAGCTAAGCATACATGTTATCCTGTTGGTGATGAATGATTCTAACGATAGATAGATAAATATATTTTCTCAGATGTTTGGTAACGGAGAAAGATTTCTTAATCTTCTCTTTATTCTTATTGTATTTTTTATTATATTTTTAGTGAATTAATCAACCAATTTACATTTGTGTTTTACTCTATTTTAGTTTACTAATCTAAATACATATCAATTATATATTATTTTGTGGGAACAATCCTTACTATCGCTATGTTATTAGTTAATTAGTGAAATATATTTTGAGTAATTTTTTGTACTTACGATACAAATCAAATTTTGGTGTCGTTGTCGTGGAGCGGTTGCTAATTGATTTGTTATTATTTTAGTATGTTTTAATAGTTTAGGATATTTTTACCTTTCTCTATAGTGTTTCCAGGTTTTTCTTGGTGTTAACAACTAGTTGAATGCGTTCAACTCCCGTCAAAAGCGGGTGGTAAATTCTTGAAACAAAGGTTGTAAGTATCACTTTTATTTTGTTTTTAGATTTTCTGTTTTGTTCTTGTGATCCATCGTGTTTCCTTAAGGAAATAACATGTACGATGCGCAAGATCAATCATGCAATAGTGGTAACCAATATGGTTTCCGATATCATTCTTATGACAACTACCAACCATACCAGGGGTATGATCAAACCAATATTTTGGCTATGATGAATATCCAACGGAACATTTTGGTTATTCTCATACATGTAATTAACCTTATGATGAGCATGTAGGGGAAGAATCACGAGGATAAGAGGATATTTATACTTTTGATCAGTTTTTTTCTCATAATGTGCATATGTCAAAGAGTTTGGAATTAAAATTTTATGATACAAAATTGAGACCTAATCTTGTTTATCATGTTCTTTCTTCACGCATTCTGAAAGAATAGATATAGTATGGAAATTCTATCGCGAGTAATGGCGGAAAATGTATTAATATCAAGCAATATGGTCAATTAGAAGAAGCTGAAGCATCAGAAGAGACTCTTGAAGAAATTAACAGGGTCATATGAACGGAACTTCTACGTCATTGGGATATTGAAGATTATGAGGTTGACGGAGATTCTGATAAAAATGAGCAACCTTTGGAAAATCCTTGCAGTAATGGTAATTAAAGTTATCCCAACTCTGGATTATAATATCAATCACCCGCCTATTAAAAAAAGAATGAATATGACATAATTGTTGTTATAAATGGTGTAACTTCCTCGAACGAAGATCTTAGTATTTAATTACACCAATAAACTACACTTTATGGGAGAGGATTATGTTTTCGAAGACGAGGTTTTTAAAGAGATGTTGATAGAGAATAAAACAAAAATAATCAATTTCGCGGAAGACCCAAATGAGGTTACTAATAACTCTAATAATTCTTAGATTTCGGTTAAAGCAGAAACTGATAAAGAATAGATAACGAGCTTGATAGAGGACCACGATCCATGATCATTGTCGTAGGCGTCAAAAATAATTAAACTTTCTTACTACTCAAAATATATAATATAGCAAGGGAAAGAAAGAATCATTCCCACAGAGAGGACTTAGATTGTCAATATGTTTTGGATTCCTAAAGGTAACAAGGGGGTTCTCTGATTTTTGTAATTAAACAAAACTAAAATAAAAGCAAGCAAAACAATAAAGCACGCAAATCAAGAGTGTGGAAATATTGGGTAAAGGTTTCATCTTCAATTGTAAACAAGTTTTTTAATGTATGAATAGAATTCGTATTTAATCTCGCTATCATCAAAATCTCTAGAATACCTTATTGCAAGAATACTCCGTAAATTTCCTAAGTTCATCAACAAACACATTAGATCTGCGAATGTGAAACCTAAAGAATAACCTAGCTCCTTGCGCTAATTAAGTTCAATTCCTAGGAGCATTAAGTTTCAGAAATATGCTAACAAATGCCATTGTCATACATTGCGCATTACAATTCAGACAAAGGTCAATTTCTACATATGACTACAACAAAGTATCACTACAATCCATAATCACATCATGCTACTCGTATTCAAGGTTATTGCTCGATGATGAACCCTAAATTATCTATAGATATGGATGTGAGTTCAATCAATTCTAGACTCAATTAAACAAACATTCAATCATATTGCAATACGTCAATCATACAATTATTATAAACCGTAGAAAGTGAACGATAATATGGAGAGAAAACTAATTCATCATATCAAAAAGCATGCTTGCAAAATCCGACTACATTTTTAACCAAAAAAAATTAATTATCTACTTGTGTTAGTGGAGTTCATCACAAAAAGCATAGAAGAAAGCATCATGTTCTAAACCCTAGAAAACAAGTAGAAGATAAAGACCAGGTAGTAAAATAGAACTCTTCCTTTATATATATAGCTTTCTCCTTTTCTGAACCGCACAGGCTAACTTTTGCTTCTCAAAGAGCATAAAAATCAAGCCCACGTATCAGATCCCAAATGAATAAGCAACTGGATCGGTGAGTTAACTCATCGGGAAATGATTCCAACAGAGTTTTGTCTGTATTTCGACCATTCCAGGCCTGTTTCAGGCTTATCTTCTCTGCAAAATTCCTAACATACATCTACTCGTTCATTTTCACTATTTCAGCCTTAAGAATTGATGTTTGTAGCTTGTTCTTCCAACTATAATCTCTTCTAACCTCTTCAAGCAGAACCACAACCCAAAACAACACCATTCCCTGCAATCCAGAACTCAACCAGCTGCAGCTTCCATTCATTCATTTTCCCGGCTTCAATTCTTTGTTATTTCATCTGCACTTTGAGTGGCAGTACAATTCCGTGCACTTCAGTTCAACTCCTCAAACCCATTTGCATCTCCTGCACTTTGTCACATTCAGCAAAGACTCATTCTTCTCAACATCATACTTGCACAAACCTGCAAATCCACACTAAATACCAGTCCCACCAAAATTGAATTCATAACCACCAACACATATCTTTCTTCGACTAATATTACTGCCAGAACCAAAATCTTCTTGTCTTCAGAATCGCCATCGTTGCCGAAAGCAGGTTCAACTCCAATCCAGACTCCATTTTCTCCAAGCACGGTCCACCTTTTGTTTAATCTCCTCCTTGAACTGCACCTGCAACTTCACAACATCATTCTTGCAATTGCTTCAATTTCAGTTGCACTTCTCCTTCAATTTCAGAGACCCATCTTCTGATTTTTCTTAAACCCTTCGAATCCTCCAAAATCTCCTCCATTTCATTATCTCAAAACCAACAGTTGATGCCCGAAGCTGTGTTCTTGACTGATTCATCTCCATAACAGCAACGGCAGCACAACAGTGAAACCCATGATAATCTCCAATTTCACTTCATCTTGAGCATCAACACCCAATTGTTCTTCAATTTCACGGTAAATAACAGCAGATCATTGTTTTCTTCTTCGTCATCAAGAAGTTCACCAAAACCCGAACAAAACCCACTCTCTGCCTTTCTTGGACTCAAAGATCTATCCCCGTCGTGAACCATGGATTGCCGGCATCAGTAGGGTAGTGGTCTTAGTGTTGTTGAAAGGAGAAGAACTAAATGTCCTCGACCTAGCTTTCTAGGGTATTATGAAGGACACAGATTAATACCCTACTTCTGGATAAGCGCTACCCTGAGCAAACTTTTGTCAATATCAACTGTCAGTTCTGGAAGACTGACACTGTAATTCCTGCATAACTCTTCTTGTATTGTCAGTTCCCTAAAACTGACAAGCTTCATCGATTCTTTCGCTCATAACTTGCTCGTATGACGTCGTAGTGACTTCATTCTTACGCCGGTGGCTTCGTCTTTTCGTTCTTTTCAACGTGATGAGAAGAAATCCAATTTTTGAGCGAGTTCCACTTCCTTTTGCTTCAATGACTCCAAAACATATAATAAACTCAAAAGCAATAATAAGATACATAATTTACAAGAAAAATAGCAAAGAAAGTATAAACAATAGATAAATATGAAGGTGTTTATTACACCTATCAAATTCCCCCACACTTAGACTTTGCTAGTCCTCGAGCAAATTAAAAAAAAACTAATTCTAAACATAGAACTCCATGCCGTTGAGAAAACGGTCACACTTAGCATGTATAACAAGCCTTTGAACCCCTATGTGTCCCTAGTGGACGAGTTTTAGTCTCGTGAATATTTACAAGAGGTATACCTACAAAACCTATATTTCTAACTCCAGCCACCTGTGAAAATTTAAGAATGACACTAAATATTTTTATTAATTGGCATACTATCAATGATTACAAGAGGAAGTACCTACTTTCAAATCCAATTCATAAATTAGTGATATAGCTCCATTCGGAAAGTTGAACACAACCACAATACTCGGAATCTAATCAACCACGATCACATGAAAAGATTAAGAAGATGGATATAGAAAGTAGATAGTGGCGGACTGTTGACTAATGTGAACGGTGTTTCCCATATCTGTCTGAAGGTCACTGCCAAAACAAGCCTAAAAATCCTATTGGATTGAGCTACTGGTATGAATACTAATATCAACATGACTGGCATATAAAAGGGAACCAGCGGTCGACAAACTTAATCTAGATCAATTCACTGACATATACAAGGGAACCAGTGATCGATTTTATTCAACACAATAATAATATTTTATTTTCTTTTTTCTCTTTTTTTTTTCAAATCGACAACATGATTGGATTTTTTGGATCCAAGCGCATGATTTTTGTCAGTATATTACATGGCACCCATGGATCCAGCATTCAACGCTTGTTTAGGCGACGAAGACAGGGAGAACGCACACATATTGCTATCCAAGTGTCAATTTTTTATTTTATTTTATTTAGTAATATATATAGTAACCCAATCACTCTATTTCATCCTAGCAGTGATAACAATTAGATGTTGGTGCCCCACCAAATCACTTAGAGAAACAATAGATAAATATGGAAAAATAAAAATAGAACGTGATATGGTGAAGACTCCGAGATATGGTGACAACTATCATGTTATTTGTTTTTATATTTTATTTATTTTTATATGAATAGACTCTACTAATGGGTTCTTCAACTCCTACAACCACGATGTTTCCATTAGTGTAAGGCACAAGTTTCTAGACTTAGGAGTTTATCATCTTTTTTTTCTTTTCTTTTTTTTTAGTTTTTCTACTTTTTTTTTTCTTATAAACACAAGGGAAAACTAACAAGGCTAAAAACTCTATATGAGAACACTCCCCCACACTTAAACTTTACATTGTCCTCAATGTAAAATTTAGTCAATCAAAGTAAAGTTCAAGATAAGAAATTCATAACATGATATATATACACAATAAGAAAATAAAATGCATAATAAAAACTAATACTCCAACTCATAGCTATTTCTGAACAATAGAGGATAAACACTAAACAAGCTATTTAGTTGGCATCTAATCCCAACTCAGCCAATATATACCTCGTCGTCAAGAAAAAATTCCATCTACTTAGAAAGGCTAGTGTTTATTCTAAATTGTTCAAAAATCTCTAAAAGTTGGAGTTTTGATATGCAAATATCCAAAATAATAAAATAAAGATAAAAGACTTGAGAAATAAAAAGATAGAGATAGATATACAAAACCAGTGGGTTGCCTCGCATTTAGTGTTTGGTTCAAAGTCGTCAGCCCGACTTGCATGACGAATTATCCATACACCAATAATCGGAAAAGTTGGGGATCCACCCATAACACCTGTTTTGCAAACACTAGCTTCGCACACATATTAGTAATATAAAACAGAAACGAAGCTATTAACCGATAAAAGTTTCCCCCACACTTATTCTTGTCCACACTTGGAAGTGTATAAAGAATATAGAAGTCGGGTACTTCCACGGTTTCTTGTTCCAAAACCTGCATAGTATGAGAATCAAGTATTTTTAATGGAGGATATGGCGAAATAAAGTCATTCAACAATACTCTCGAAGCACATACATTCAAACCAATAAGAAGTAAAGGACAATAATCAATACGCAAAGGGTTAGACAAACCTTGCACAATCTCTTGTATTACAGAATCCTCTTCATCCTTGAAAAACTCAAGTGAGTTATTCACCTCTTTTATATCATGGTCCTCTATCAAACCTTGCAACCATTTTTCGTCCGTTTCTGCCTTAACCAAAGTCTTGACATCAACATCTTCATTACAATCATTTGCAAGCTCAATTGGGTCTTCCACAATATTGGTCATAACGGTCACATTCTCAACATACTCGTCATCATTAGACACAACCCTTGTTGCAAAGTTTTGTAAAACACTTTTTTCATCATACTCATGTACCTTTTGAATAGGTGCTTGATCATTATAAAGATCAAGAGTTGAGTCAACTACACTAATGTTATCAAATATCTCCAAAGGTTGGTCATTTTCAATACAACTATTCATTTCCTCCGTGTATTCATCAATGCCCTTTCTTAAGTTGGAAACACCTTTTTGAAGCTCTTGGAGTGATCCGTCCAAATTCTGAATATAATGTTCAATTTGTTTGTAAAGCTCATTCGACAAGGCAAAACTAGAATCACTTACTTTAGTATTGTTAGGCCAATTATCTTCCCTTTGAATGGGTGAATGATCATAACTACGATCAAAAATTGGGCCAAACATACTATGAGCATATTCGGTTGATGAAACTGGCTCCATGCTTGGTTGTCTACAAACTGACTCCATGATGACCATAAATTGTTGCATCTCATCTACCAAACTTGAAGAAATATGAATAGGAGTACAACTAGTCTCCCCTCCTTGTGGTTGCTCACTTACATACCCACCATAAAAATGTTGGCATGTACGAGAACAACTAAAAGGGTAGGTGGAGTTTTGACCATAACCAAAGGATTGGTTTTGATTGTACTCCCCGTAAGGGTGATACTTATCATGTTGTTGAGGTTGTTGAAAAACGTATCCATTGCTCCAATATGCTCCTTCCATAGAAATTAGGTACCTGAAACACGAGTTCTCAAAACTATGTTAAAAACCAGAAAACAAAAACAAAAACAAAACTAAAAAAACAAAAATAATAAACCAAAAACAAGTGATAACCGCCAAAATTTGATCGTTGTCGTATGCGTCAAAAATAAATTACTTCCTCACTACTCAAAATATATAATATAGCAAGGGCAAGAAAGGATCGTTCCCACAGAAAGGACTTAGATTGTCAATATGTTTTGGTTTCCTAAAGGTAACAAGGGGGGTTCTGTGATTTTTGTAACTAAATAAAACTAAAATAAAAGCAAACAAAACAATAAAGCACGCAAATCAAGGGTGTGAAAATATTGGGTAAAGGTTTCATCTTCAATTGTAAACAAGTTTTTGAATGTATGAATAGAATTCGTATTTAATCTCGCTATCATCAAAAGCCCTAAAATACCTTATTGCAAGAATACTCCGTAAATTTCATAAGTTCATCAACAAACACATTAGAGCTGCGAATGTGAATTCTACCTAAAGGATAACCTAACGCCTAGCGCTAATTAAGTGCAATTCCTAGGAGCATTAAGTTTCAGAAACAGGCTAATCAATGCAATTGCCATACATTGCGCATAACAATTCAGACAAAGGTCAATCTCTACATATATATGACTACAAGAAAGTATCACTACAATCCGTAATCCCATCATGCTACTCGTATTTAAGGTTATCGCTCGATAATAAACCCTGAAAAGCTATAGATATGGATGTGAGTTCAATCAATTCTAGACTCAACTAAACAAACATTCAATCATATTGCAATACGTCAATCATGTAATTATTATAAACCGTATAACGTAAACGATAATATGGAGAGAAAACTAATTCATCATATCAAAAAGCATTCTTGCAAAATTGACTACATCTTTAACCAATAAAAATAAATCATCTACTTGTGTTAGTGGAGTTCATCACAAAAAGCATAGAAGAAAACATCATGTTCTAAACCCTAGAAAACAAATAGAAGATAAAGATCAGGTAGTAAAATAGTTTTCTTCCTTTATATAGCTTTCTCCTTTTCTGAACCGCACATGCTAACTTTTGCTTCTGAAAGAGCCCAAAAATGAAGCCCACATATCATATCCCAAATGGATAAGCAACTGGATCGGTGAGTTAACTCATCAAGAAATGATTCCAACAGAGTTTTGTCTATATTTCGACTATTCCAGGCCTGTTTCAGGCTTATCTTCTCTGCAAAATTCCTAACATACATCTACTCGTTCATTTTCAATATCTCAGCCTTAAGAATTGATGTTTGTAACTTGTTCTTACAACTATAATCTCTTCTAACCTCTCCAAGCACATCCACAACCCAAAACAACACCATTCCCTGCAATCCAGAACTCAACCAGCTGCAGCTTCCATTCATTCATTTTCCCGGCTTCAATTCTTTGTTATTTCATCTGCACTTTGAGTGGCAGTACAATTCCGTGCACTTCAGTTCAACTCCTCAAA
Organism: Papaver somniferum; assembly: GCF_003573695.1. Lineage (NCBI taxonomy): Eukaryota > Viridiplantae > Streptophyta > Magnoliopsida > Ranunculales > Papaveraceae > Papaver > Papaver somniferum. Next base: position 145,722,954 of record NC_039361.1, on the reverse strand, counting down.
CCCATTTGCATCTCCTGCACTTTGTCACATTCAGCAAAGACTCATTCTTCTCAACATCATACTTGCACAAACCTGCAAAGCCACACTAAATACCAGTCCCACCAAAATTGAATTCATAACCACCAACACATATCTTTCTTCAACTGATATTACTGGCAGAACCAAAATCTTCTTGTCTTCAGAATCGCCATCGTTGCCGCAAGCAGGTTCAGCTCCAATCCAGACTCTATTTTCTCCAAGCACAGTCCATCTTTTGTTTAATCTCCTCCTTGAACTGCACCTGCAACTTCACAGCATCATTCTTGCAATTTCTTCAACTCCAGTTGCACTTCTTCTTCAATTTCAAAGACCCATCTTATGATTCTTCTTAAACCCTTCGAATCCTCCATAATCTCCTCTATTTCATTGTCTCAAAACCAACAGTTGATGCCGGAAGCTGTGTTCTTGACTGATTCATCTCCATAACAGCAACGGCAGCACAACAATTAAACCCATGATAATATCCAATTTCACTTCATCTTGAGCATCAACACCCAATTGTTCTTCAATTTCACGGTAAACAACAGCAGATCAATGTTTTCTTCTTCGTCATCAAGAAATTCAGCAAAACCCGAACAAAGCCCACTCTCTGCCTTTCTCTGACTCAAAGATCTATCCCCATCATGAACCATGGCTTTCCGGCATCAGTAGGGCAGTGGTCTTAGTGCTGTTGAAGGAGAAGAACTAAATGTCCTCGACCTAGTTTTTTAGGGTATTATGAAGGACACAGAAATCTTAATACCCTACTTCTGGATAAGCGCTGCCCTGAGCAAACTTTTATTGATATCAAATATCAGTTCTGGAAGACTGACAATGTAATTCCTGCATAACTCTTCTTGTACTGTCAGTTCCCTGAAACTGACAAGCTTCATCGATGCTTTCGCTCATAACTTCCTTGTATGACGTCGTAGTGACCTCATTCTTATGCCGGCGGCTTCGTCTTTTCATTCTTTTCAACATGATGAGAAGAAATCCAACTTTTGAGCGAGTTCCACTTCCTTTTGATACAATGACTCCAAAACACCTAATAAACTCAAAAGCAATAATAAGATACATAATTTACAAGAAAAGTAGCAAAGAAAGCATAAACAATAGATAAATATGAAGGTGTTTATTACACCTATCAATCCACATGAGATAAGTAATTTGTTAGAATTATTTAAGAATGGTAGGATCCCGTAATACAAGAGATTGTGGAAGGTTTTTCTAATCCTTTGCATATTTAAATATCTTTTGATCCTCCTCCTCCAATCGAAGGGTTGGGTATTTTTGCTACTGATATTCTTAAGAATTATTTTGTTTCTAATTATCTATCACTAAATGTGTTTGATTCTAACATTGTGCAGGTTCGCCGCGAGAAACCTATAGAAACTCCCTTATTTTATGTTCTCTTACACTTTTGAGTATAGAAAGGACTAAGTGTGTGGGATACTTCCAGAAGATAATAATTTCATTATTTGTATCTTATGTTAATCATTGTGTGAAGTTGTTACTGGAATTTCATATTGTTGTCTGGGTGGACGAAAGATTTTCAGATTGTTGGTATATGGACGATAACAAGAATGTCAGGCTGAGGACGTTAAATTAAGCGATGAATGAGAGGCAACCCATTTATCAAAACCGTGCTTCTATAACTCCCATAAGATTTAAATTTTGAAAAAATTGCAATATCGAGAAAGGCTTAAAAATATAAATATGAACATTAGCTAATCACTGAGTGAAAATAGGTTTAACACGCCATATTTTCCACAAGGAAATGGCCACACAGAAATCCTGAACAAGACTCTACAGTCAAATATAAAGAAAAAACTAGATGCTGCATAATGGAGACAGACAAACATATTGCATGCCTACAGATTAACAAAAAGATCCTCAACACAGGGATCCCCATTATCTTTAGCATTCGGCATGGAAGTTTTTTTACCCATAAGATGAAATTTCCAACCACGAGAACATTATCAGCTAATCCATTGAGGAATTCGATATGAAAAGACAAAGAACATTGTTACATTTCGAAAAACATCAGAGGTGCATGCGAACGAATCAGAAATATGTCAAGCCAAGACACTTGACAGTTGGATACCTAGTGCCACGGGAAGTTTTGCCTAGCCGCTCAAAATACAGGCTTGGTAAACTCGAGGTATCACGGGAAAGACCCTACATCATAACTGAAAAGATGGAAATAGGGTCATACAATCTGAAAAACCAACTCGGTGAAGAGTTTAGCCACAACATCAGCCATTTTAAAAAGTATTCTCAGCAAGACATGCAAATTATTATTTCCCTTATGAAATAAAAGATGAAATGCTCGTATTGTAAAGTGAAGCTTAGAGTACAGCTCACCGTACTTAGGTATTGCAGGAAAAAAACAACTTGGTTTAAAAATTGAGAAAAATAATATTTTGAAAGTTATTATAGAAATATAACTTCAGATTATCTTGACTGAACGAAGTCTAAAAAAAGATCTCTATTTTTATGCTAATAGTATATCTCTCCAAGAGTTGGTCAGTAAAGGGAACAACGAGGTAAAACCTATATTGGTCGACCATGTCATAATTAAGACCATGTTAGGAATAACTTAAAAGCAATAAAAACCTATCATGACGAGAGAGTTATATAGACATTAAGACCAACATAATGAAGCTCCAGACCAGTATCTGGACAACACAGAATGGTACCCCGGTCAGGTAACCTTTGAACTAAGACATGTCAAAGTACATCCCCAGTGTGGTGATAAAAATAAAGCGATAAAAGAGAAAACAACAAAAAATAGAACAATGCCAAAAGGCACCCAGAAAATAAAGGACCGAAATTCAAAAATAACTAAGGCAGAACTGAAACAATAAGCCTACCTGGAAAAGGGAAAGGTTTCATACAAAGAATACCTGAAATAGTAAGAAAAATAAGAAACCCTGAATAAAGGTAGTAATATATATTAACGGGTCTAATACCAGAACTAGGTAATGACCAGATAAGCCACCAATTAGGAATGGGTCGAAGCCCATAAAGTCTGAAATATCCAAAATGGATAAAACTCGCAAAGAGCAATAAACCATCCATGTCATGTAAAAAAAAGGTGGCATCTGATGAAACTAATTCCAAAAAGAAACAAGGAAAGAATAAGAAAACCTGAATTCAGGTTGGAAATTCTCAGTAAGATTAAGTTAATTTCCTGATCGGGAATCAATGTTAGATTTTTACGTTAAATAAAAACATCAAATGATCATCATAATTGATCTAAATATTCCTAACTATAAGCCAAAGATTATCAGTGAGAATTAAGAAGGGGAGAATGAATTGAAAGAGTGCAAGTGTAACAAAACAAGGCATTCAGACAATAAGACCAGATATGAAATATATTTCATTAATAAGTTCAACTAAATATAATTTACAAAGAAGACTGCAAAATAAAATACATTAAAGGTATGTGAAGTTCAATCCACGAATTGAAATGAGGTTAAAGGATAAGGTGAAACTTAAAACTCCCCATTAGAGCCAGACGAATGAGCGAAACTCTGACTACCATATCTGAAAAGGTCAACGGAGAAGAAATCTTATGCTTCACTACCTCTAACATGTCCAAAGTTTTCTCATTCTTGGCACCAGTGACAAGCTGAGAAGTACCTGTAGAAGTAATGATGGTAGTTTGAGGAGGCTGGACCAATATTTCCTCAAGAACTTGAAAAGAATTTTTCTCAGATTCCACATTAGGAGAAACCTGAGGAATCTGAGGTGCAGTGGAGTTACGGGAAACAACTACCTCATACTCAATGGGAACCCGAGAAATCTGAGGTGCAGTGGAGACCTAAAAAACAACTACCTCAGACTCAATGAACCTGAGAGATATCATTCCCAAATCCGCCATCAACACCGGATTATGAATTAAAAATTAATATATGAAAATATATATGATGTGTGTCGTTAATGCAACAAATTAATGAAGATATTTCCCACTAATTAACTGGTAATATAGCGGTAGTAAGAGATCGTTCCCACAGAGAGCTGTGTAATTGACAGGTTATTTGATCAGCAAAATAAAATAAATAACAAAGGGGGTTTGTTTGATTAAAGTAAATAAAGAATATAATAATAAAAGAAAGAGATGATCAAGGAATCCTTCGCCGTTACCAAGCATTAACAGGATTAGAATACTTATTTATCGTTCGTAAGAACCATGCATCACCAATCGTAGAATAGCATCTAGCTCAGTGCTATTCCCCAAACTCCTTATACCACGGATACAGAAGCTCTCCAATATCATATTCTATTCAACTAAACCATCAAGTAGTAGCTCACTCAAGGTGTAATCCAATGAACGCTTTAAGTTTTGTGAATTAGGTTAATCCTAGTAGTTAAACTCTTAGCTCAAAGTTTACTTGCTGGTGTTGTTTTTACACACAATTCCTCCACAGAGTCCCTCTGTAAGGTCTCGTGATTTCTGCTTGTGTAGAGAGTTATTCGACGATTACTTATTTCCTAACTTCTACTAGCAATAGAACGGTCAATGGATCAATCTAGCGTGCACTCCAAATCAATCTAATAATCACCCATAAACCCTAGATATGGTAAAAACAAACGATGATGACAAAAACTCTCAGTATATTTGTATTAATAATAAAGCTTCACGCTTAGAACATTGAATTCATCCTTAATCAACAAAGGATTTAGCTACTCATATTACAAAGAAGATGAATAATGGTGGTTTCCTCCTAAAGGGGAAAACCCTAGGTTTTGATATAGAACTTGTGATATGAGATTGATTGATTATATATGAAAGGCCTAATACCTATTTTATAGGTTTACATTGCTTGGACATCAAGTATCTAGTTCGGTTCAAGAACCCGACCCAAAAATACGAAATAACGACCCCCAAATGTGACCTTGTGCCTTCACAAGTATGCATACCCGTTTGCATACTTGCTAAGTATGCGTGCCGGTATGCGTACCTCAAATTCCAGCAGAAATTTTCGGAACTAAGTATGCATACCCGTTTGCATACTTGTTTGTCTTCGGTATTGGATAAAAAGCTTGTTTTGACCACAACTTCTTCGTCCGAACTCGGAATGACCTCATTCTTTTTGGATTCTTTTCCTCTTTCAATTATATTCAAGATGGTGATGACAAATACTTAATTTGAATGAGTTAAGATCAGTATTTGGCCCTTCTCTTGATTTTGAGCGTTTTGCTCCTTTTCGTCGCACTTCTTCCACTTCTGTCAGACATGGGCACTTGGATACTTGGAATAATTCTCTTCTTAGCTCTTTTCAGCACTTTGTAGCTCCTTTTTGGATGATTCACCTATTAGAGGAAAATAAGAGAAGACAAGAGTAACAATACGAATACATGCAAGAATAATAGCTAAAACAAGTATGGAATGGATACTAAAATCAGATGAATTATGCACTTATCAATATAATAATAGTAATAATACTTTAAAAAAATCAAACAAGAGCCATTAAACATGACCATCTCCGTGAAAGGAGAAACTCTGTCATGTTCTTTTGAAACAAAAAACTTGATCGAAGCTAGATTGACCTCCAAAGAAGCAGAAGTATCTTCTATAATCTTAATTTTGGAATTTGATGCAGCAATTACTTCTTCGGAAACCAAGAGATGAAGTTCATCTAACTCAGCTATAAGCTGAGATATCTCATTGTCTGTTTGACTATCAGGTTTGCACCTTTTTAAGCGATTGGATACAAAAAGAGAATGACTATAACTGTTACTGCATAATTATATGTACAACTGCAAAAATATAGTCTAAACATACCTCTCGGAACAGTCGTTATAAGGAGAAATGAAGAACAAGAAAAAGTAAATAAAGCAATAATATCATTAACAATGTTTGGAACTGAATGCTCAGGACCTCTACATCTAACAGTGTCAATCATGTCACAGAGGACTTCGTCGTTCTTTGATACGATATGTCCAAGATGACTGTAAGTGACTAAAATCATGGTAGTAGCACTCTATGAAATACCAAAGTGAGGAGAGACTGAGAGAATAAAAATTATAAGTTACCGCAATACTGAAAATTGATTGAAGCTAATCAGTTAAATCAAAAGACGAAATACCATTAATACTTACAAGAACGAGGTTTGGAATTGAAAGAAGTCCTCAACCTCAACCCCCTAGCCCCCAGGGGAAAATATCTTCCACCTTTCCAGTTTATGGTCAGATTAAGTATCTGGAATCCATTGGGTAGAAGTTGGTATTTCTTTTTTGGGATACTCTCTTTTATACAAAAGTGATACAAGGATGCCGTCGGCAAATATATTTAAGAAGTGGAAAAGATGAGTTTTTACCACTTGATTTAACAGAATACCTTTGAAAAATATCAAAGGCAATGAGCCTCCTAGAATCATCACTTGCTTCACGTTTATGATCTACAACCGCCTTAATGAAAGCATATAAATTATGATTCATTTGACCGTGAGGGAAATCAACGAGTAAAAGATACTCAGGAATTATAGATGAGAGAGGAAGAAGAAGAATAAAACAAAGATGAGACTCAAAGATAATAAGCTTCGAAACATTCTTTATTTCTGATATATTAGAAAGATATGGATAAGGATGACGAACTAGAAAAGAATTTTCTCTAAGAAAAGGATGGTTATCATATAAGTGACTTATAGAGGGAATATCATATTCGATGCTTTCCGTTTCTTCACGGAAGAGGGAACAAAATTCTAAAACTCTAAAAAAGTTACGGGAAGAAAAAGTATAGAGATCTGAAAGGTTTTTCCCTAAAATTTTACAGAGATTTTCTTGTAAGCTATGTAAAAGATAAAGCAATACGAAAGGGTAATAATTGGTAAAACAGTGAATAACTCCGCGTCTCTCAATGCATCGAATACACGTGTAGTAGTAACCCACTACGACAAGTTAATAAATTGCGCGACTAAGAAACAAGTGAAAAATACTATTTAATGTACCAAACTAATGGTATTCCGAAGAGGTGAACAACACTCCAATAAATTTAAAATTGTGCCAATAATATCAACAATATAAAAGAATATTTTAAAAGAATATTACAGAGCAAAAACAGCTCAATAGAGAGCAGTGTGGAAAGTAACTAAGTTTTTAAGGAGGTATACCACCCACTCTAACATGAGAAGACAAGACAAATATACTAGATGATTAATACAATATTATTAATATTTTTGAAAAGATACTTAACTTTCGGGAATGAAGGGGGACGGGTGTATAACCTGGAAAAATCCGTAATACCCAGAAATAATTAAAAGAGGAGAAAACATTCGAGTATACACTCAGGTATCCCGTTAAACGTCAACAAGGAACTAACTGATAATGGTCGACATAAATAAAGCTTATGAGCTGTTAAAGCAAAATAAAAATGAACCAAGATTAATAAAGAAGTCTAAAGACTTACTTCAATTAAACTGGGGGATGTGTGTAGATGACAAAATATAACAATTACCCAAGAATTGATAGCTGAAGAATACAGCTGAGACATGAAGTAAGACTCAAGGTAAAATATCGATGACCTGAACTAGATATTTGATGCGTGTCGTAACCACAACAAATTAATTAAGATATTTCCCACGAATTAACTGGGAATATAGCGGTAGTAAAAGATCGTTCCCACAGAGAGCTGTGTAATTGATAGGTTATTTATATTAGCAGAATCAAAACAAAGGGGGATTGTTTAAAAGTGAAATAAAAAGAAACAAATAATAAAAAGATGATCAAGGAATCCTTCGATGTTACCAAGCGATAACTGGATTAGTATACTTATCTATCTTTGTTAGAACCATTCATCACCAACCGTAGGAAAGCAGCTGGCGCAGTGCTATCCCCAAAGTCCCTTATGTAACTTGGTACCGAAGCGCTCGCATATCAAATTCTATCCAACTGAACCACCAAGTAGTAGCGCACTGAAGATGTAATCCAACCGGAAGCTTTAAGTTACGTGAACTTAGGTTGATCCTAGCAGTTAGACTCTTAGCGCAAGGTCCACTTACTAAGGTTGTCTTCACACACGATTGCTCCACATAATCTCTCTGCGAGGTCTCACGTTCTCTACTTGTGTAAGGATTATTCAACAATTACACGGATATCCTAACCCTTTACTAGCAATAGAATGATCAATAGATTAATCCAACGACACACTTGAACAATCTAGAAATTAATCACGAACCCTAATCACAGTGAAAACAAAAGATAAGATGATGAAACTCCGAATAGATTTATATAATAATGTAGCTTCACGCTAGAACATTGAATTCATCCTCAATCAACAAAGGTTTAGCTTCTCATGATTACACAATTACCCGGTTTCCTCCTAAAGGAGTAAACCCTGGAATATTTTATGAAGAACAAAAATATAATATGAGATGAGATATATCTTAGGTTAAGAACGTCTCTTAAATAGTCTCCAAATTGTAGAAGTGTCCGTGTACTAAATCCCGTGCCGAATGGTCGCCAAAACTCGTCAAATTAGCCTAACTAGGTCATGCTCAAAACTGGCCGTCCAAAGAAGTACATAAATAGAACTTAATGGGCCCACGAACACACTGTTAAGATCCAGCCCAGTAACTGTTCAACTATCTTATATAGTTGTCCGACACAGGGGACCGACAGTCTATTTCTTCTCTTCTTACTACGGCCAGAATATTCTGTCCGCAACTTCTCCTGGATGTTTTTCACAGATTTCTTCTTTTCAATCACGGCTAGATTACCCATACGTAAGTTCTCCTGTAAGTCTCATCGGAAATCTTCTCTTGAATTGCGGCCAGAACTTCCTATACGTAAACTCTCCTGGATCTTTTTCTTAGTTTTCTCGCTTTCTACCACGGATGGGTTTTCCATACGTAAACTCTCCTGTTACTTTTTCCAGCCAAACCAATCTCGTCTCCCATATTTCCTCTCTGTTCTCGGTTTGTATACTCTTCTACCATCTTCGATAACACCAGCAGTCCCTTTCTTACTCTCACGAACTTTTCTACCGGCAACGATGATAATCATCAACATCTTCCTGGTTTTCTCGGTGTTTCTCATCCTTCATGTTCAACCAGTCTTCATCACACTGTATTCCCTTCCATCTCCGTAATCTCTAATAAACAGTGGCAGCAACATAGCCTTGTTCCCTGAATGCTCGAGATGACATTATCATCACCTTGTACCACTTTTGTTTCGAATTCATCACCGGCAGCTTCTCGGTAGTTTCTCCAACTTCATTCACAGCATCGAGCTGAGCTCATTCTCATCTCGTCTTCACTGCCTTCGACCATCATCCATTACGAGCAGCAGCACCACTCGTTATCCCTGCAAATCGTCTATTGCCAAACCTTCTCCATTACTGCTATCATTCACGGAAACTTCCCTCTCGAGCTTCATCAGCACCGTAAGCTCTCAGCCAGTCCCCATCGGTCGATCAACGAACCATAACCAGCAGCATCAATAGAACTTCATTCCATCGAAGCAGCATCACTGACATTACTCGTTATCACAGCTCCATCGTAATGGCAGCAGCAAAAAGCCTCCTTCTAACTCATCGTTGAGAAGCAATTGCAGCAGCAACTCTCATTCTCGGCTCTGTCATTCACTTCCATCACTCTTCATCATCTCTGTCTTAACATCACCGGAATTATGGCTTCCCCCAGTAAATGAATCAACTGCTTTAGCAGCTACCTTGAACTTGACTGCTCCTTAGTAAAAGACTGACTGCCCTTTAGCAGTTCCTTTGAAACAGTCTTCCCCTTAACGTGCAATGGGGTTCCGATAGCACCTGCCTTGAAAATGACCATTTTGCCTTTTAATCTCTTAAGTTATTGTCTTGCTCATAACTTCTTCGTACGAACTAAGAATGACTTTTCTTTCGCCGTTGGCTTCGTCTTTTCGTCATCTTCGAGATGATATCAATGACTCCTAGATATGAACGAGCTCTACTCGGTCTTTGACCCTTTTCCAGTTTAGCTAACTTCTTTCTTTGCACAGTTAAGTGCATATTCACTTCTTTTGGAGGATTCACCTAGCAAAACATAAATAAGGAAAAACAAACGTAATATACAATAATTTGCAAGAATATAAGCAATTACTAGCATGGATTCGACACTAAATATATGCAAAATATGCACTTAACAATATTGATGACCAAAACCACAAGTTTCCAAATAGATTAGAGACACGAAGATAGACGCGAAAGACCAGAGCCCAATATCGGGAGTTGAGAAGAACCTCGATGCTGTCAGCCAAGTGAATACCTAGATTGCGAAATATTAATGACGAAGAGCTATCACGGTCCGAAAAAGTTCAAGACATAAAATTTATTTAGGTCCCACGTTGCGTGCTTACTTAAGATGAAAGTCATTTATATGTAATCCCCATGTTCATACAATATATAAATAGCCATAAATGCTGATAATGTAAACCGAAACATTCACTATATTAACCTGTAAAAAATAATTTTTAAAGGCTCTCCTTAGGCACTAAGGTTTTATGATTCGAAGGAACTATACATATGATATATGTATTATAGTCAACAAATAATATGTACGTTGGTGATATAGGGTGAAGATTGGCGATACAAAATTTTAAAAGTAAAAAGATGTTACAGAGAATGATAATTACCTGGCTTGATTGGGGTATACCCAGATTAATTGGGGTATACCCAATTTTAAGTGGACTCTTTTTAAGGACTAAGGGGGAGTCCTAAAGAGTGAAGTTACAATACTACCCTTGCCTTTTATAATTCTATTACCCTAATCAGTTTTTTGTTTTCATTTCATCTTCCTTCTTCTCTTCTTCTTCTCCTCCACCATAATACCGACCTCCTCCACCACTGATAGACGCATTTATGTGTCTAATATATCTCAATTGTATATAGTGTTAGCACCCATTTTTGTACTTATTTGGTTATTTTATATATTTGTAGGTGTTTTCAGAAGAATAAGGATTTGCGGCGAAATTGGCTGAAAATGCGGCGTTTGAACCTCCATTGATAGAGTGCCGGAAGCGCCCCAGAAGTGTGCCGGAAGTACCCCAGAAATACCCCGGAGGAACCCCGAAAAAAGTGCGGAAAATGCCCCAGAGGAAACTTGCTATATGGACCCTTGATTTTGGATAAGGGGTAACCTAATTACTAAGGGATGACCCATTTCCAAGCAGCTGCTAAAGGGACACCAGGTCTGGTTAAGGGGACACCACATTCAAAGTTCAAATAATGGAATTTGGCGGGAAAACTAAGTTCACGTCTGATAATTCTCTGTTGGATTTCTGGGCAGTTTTGAGGGAGATTAAATCCCTGAAATCAATTGGGCTAGGCCTGTTAAGAATAAACAGATCGTATGCAAGTGATTTTATCGATCAACTTGGGCTGGAATGGCTGGGAGAAGCGATCAAAGTCCAAACAGAATACGTGTTCTCTGTGAAGTTTTCAAATATATTTTTAGAGATTCTGGGAGAGTTTTACGTTGAAGTAAAGTGTATCTAGTCTTGTTTAAGGATTAGGAGAAGTTTGGAGCGTAAGAAATTGCCAGAAGACGCGTACAAAGAAACAGAAAAGAGATTTCTCTCTCAACTGCACGTGAAGAAAAAAGGGAGATAAACTCGGATTTAATCGAGTTATTTGGACCCTATTGGTATATAAAGGCTGGTGGGAAGTGAGAGAAAGTTTTATCAAGAAGTTTGGGAAAGTTTAGAGACCACAGAGACGCAGCAGAGAGGCTGGAAGACGAAGAACAGGAAGCTGCAGGAAAGCTTCCTGCTGCTGCTCGAGGAGGGAGAAGAAGACGAAGAACGGACCCTCCAGGACCGTCGTTCTTCAACAGTGCTAGCAGCAGTAGACCTTCGTCGTTCTTCAACAGCAGAACACCAGCGTCGCTTATCAACAGCAGCGCTAAGGTATCGTTCTTTTATGGACGCTTAAAGAGGGTCGTAGTTTCACTGTATTATATTTTTCACTCTTTTAATCATATTTTGAGCATCAAGTATGTATTTTGAGAACATGATTATCATGAGTAGCTAAACCCCAATACTGGGATGATGGAGGAAGTTGTTTTTCAGCCATGTGGTTATTTAAATAATTCTTAATTCACTTTTTGCACCGATTTTAATTGATTTATGATTTCAATTAATTACTTGTGATTTTGTTTTATGGAACATGCTTAGTCCTAGGGATTCTTGATGTGCCATGCTTATAATATACAAGTAATATTTTTTGGAATCTAATTTGGCAAAGATAGAGTTAATACTTGTTTTATTTTGAGCTATAATCGCCTAGGATTAATTTCTGAGCCACTTGAATATGAAACACATTGGAATCCTGAGTCCTGGTTCCTCTTGATCTTGTGACAATTTTGTACATATTTTTGTTTTTAAATCTATTCAAGTCCGAGCAACGAATCCGTATTTACCGCAAATTTAATACTACAACAAAAATGGCGCCGCCGACGCGGACTTGTATATAGATTTGTTTTTAGGTTTAATTTTTTTATTTATTTATTATTATTTGTTCCTTTTTACGTTTCTTTTTGTGTCTTTGATTTACAGGTTCGAAGTGGAATACTAAGGACTTGGGAACAAAAAGCTTAAAGTTAAAAGCTAAAAGCTAAAAGAGAAGAAAAAAAAAGACATAATTTTTTTTTAGGATTTAATTTATATTTATTTTTATTTATTATTTTTTTTTGTATATAGCTTTTATATATATTTTTTTTAGAATTTGTAAATAGGCTTTATTTTTCATAATTTTTGTAATTTTTGGACTTTTTATTTGGACTTTATTCTGGACTTTGGACATTATTTTTAAAAACCCTACGGAAGGGTTATAAATTAAATTAAAAAATTAAATACAAACTGTTTGCAGGGAAGGATGACGATTACTATATCGTCTCGGCCCCTCGGGTTCGCACACGTCATAGGAGTCGTGGCCCGAGTCGACGACAACGGTTCATCGCCCGTCTGGTACGGGAGGTAAGTCCAATCGAAACACCCGCGAATCTCCTGCAAGCGGGTTACTGTCTGCCTTAAGGTGATAATTGTTTGAGGACGAACCGGACTGTCTTTATTTCCTAGTAAAGGGCAAGGCCTGGCCAAATCAAGATAAGGACTCGGATTTCATCACCGTTTCCTTCTTGCCCGCCTTAGGAAAACGAAACCAAACGCGAACCTAAGCCTAAAATTTTGAATAGAACGAGACCAATAGGGTAACGAGCTTAATAGGAAACTCGTTCGAAAAATATTGGTTGCTCTTTAAGCACATTTAAAAGTTCATGATGGTTTCTCTGAGTTGAATGCGTGACTGCGCCGCCTTGTGATAGCGGTGAGGCCTTGGGTATCAAAGCTCCACTGAGCTTCCCTCGCCTCGATTCAACTTACATTAGCTCGGATTGATTCCAGAGGGGTGTGCTCAAATTGTAACGAATTCCTTTTCGAAGGAATAGAAGCTGGTCTAGAAAACAATCTAAGTGGAGCCATCATGCTTTTTGTTTGCTAGAAATATTTAGGTTTGTTTTGGTGGAGTCGAGTCGGCCTTGTTTGTGATTGCGTAGAATTCCCCTGCAATTAAGAATGTCGAACTGGTATGATAGAAGCCAATACAATGAATATCGACCTGAATTTGAATATGGACATCATCAGTATTATGACCATAGTGAGGATAGTGGTTGGGGACGCCAACCTTTTCAAGGTTATGGTTCATACCATGGTGATCCCAATTACTATCCGCACGCGCATCAGTCATACGAGCAAGAAGATTATAGTACTAGTTCTTCGTCTCTAGAGGATACAATCAAACTATTGAAAAGTAGTCCTTATTATGATCCTTCAGTTCCTATTCCTTCTCTAGAAGAGACTCTTAGGAATTTAGCTGAGTCATCACGTCAGTTAGCTGAATCGACGTATAAATTAGATGAGGTGAATAACGTAGATATGGACGAAAGAACTGCAACAACAACTGAATCTGTAGAAGATATCCTCAATAGATTAACTCAAAACTTAGATCCTACACTAAGGGAACTTTCTTTGGAAGAGACCCTTGAGAGGATAGCTGAGTCGACACGTAGACTTGAGTTAGAGACGAACGAAAGTATTGCTCGAAATAACTTGAATTGCCAATATAGTGTATCCAATAATACCCTTGAGAATGAAGATACTTTTTCACATAATCAAGATAACGAGGTTATAATTGGTAACACTACTTATTTAGATAAGGTTCAATCATCTTCGTACTATTATGATGATGAGGATAGTAGTGATGAAGAATCTGAAATATGTAGGCATAATGATCAGGAATCTAGTAATCCATTTGAGCTGTATAGTGATTATATTATTTCTAGTTCAAATCCAAATAATTTTTATGATTATTCACCTATTCAAAAGGACGAGGATTTGATTAGGGATACCACCATTTTAGACGATGTAGTTTTTCCTTTTGATTACGAAGCCGATAGTGGTTTAGAGGAACGGGTTCATTTCGAAAATACTGTTTTAGAGTCTAGCGACTTAGAAACAATAGTCTTGGAAGAAGAAGATAGACCCGTAGAGATGAGTAAAGATGCACTACCTGATAATAACTTAGAAGAATCTCTTGAATATTTTAAGGACTCTGAAGATACGTAAATTCAAGAAATAATTAGAGGTCTATCTAGAGACACTGAAAACTCTAAGTTTGGGGGTGATTATCACTTCCCTAGTGCCTTACCTTTAACTCTCAGAAAGTCCCCACACTTAGGACTTGATATCTGTGCCTCAACCATCTTACAAGATTATCTTCATACTAGGTTTCCCGAACCTAATGATGTCATGAAAAAAGTTCAGTCGTTAGAAACCCATCCTCTGGTTGATGTGGTTTGCCCAGGCTATGATACCCAGATTGACTTTGTTTTCCCACCAAATAGTTTTCTTCCAATTGTGGGAACGTATAGATTTCAAATGTGTCACTTATTAAGTTCTGAGACTAAGCCTAAGTACTTTAGGAAATTATAATCGACACACTTGCTTCAGAATGACCACTACTCTGACTGTGGTCAACTATGTAAGTCATACCTAATTGACTTAGAGGATCCTAAATTATTTAGGTTATTTTGTGATTCCAGGTTCTTATCTGAGTTTTTCCAGACTCTAGGACCTAATAATTTGGATCCTACCTATGAGGAAATGCATCCGAGGAAAATAGTCTATTTAGACCCCTTCATAGAACCTGAACCTGAACCGCAATTAGCGATAGTTATCCAGAAACTAGGTAAGGGCATGCCAGTATTGTACATTTTCTTGGTTTACTGCAGTTTCCTTTTGTCAGCTCTTTTTGGTTTTAAAGACCCACAGTTATTCCGGCTACTGTTATACGGTTCGAGTTGACTAAACCTTTTCTATGTCTGGATGAAGACTTTAAACTTAGCACTTCTTGGGAGGTAACCCAAACTCATGCAACCAGGTAATATCTTTCCTTAACTCTTTTGCTTCGAATGGTAATAGTTTCTCCTTGTTCATGTTTTTAATTTTATCTTTAGAACATTGAGGACAATGTTAGATTTAAGTTTGGGGGTATGGGAGAAACTTTTTAGTTGCAATAAATAAACTCCAGAGCTTAGAAATTATGCTTATTGAGGATTACACTAACTAATCTAAGTGGATGGAAGCATTTTGATTGTAGAAGTTTGAGGAACCAATCTGATTAGATGGAAACATCTAAAGAGTCTATTCATAAAAGCACAGAGCTCAGGTGTTAGAAATAACATGATAGTTTCACCATATCTCGTTGAGTCCTTTTCACTTCTATTTTTATTTTATTTTGTTTTTAAACTATGTTTCTCTAAGTGATAGGTGGGGCCCACGATTCAAGTTGTTACCAATGCTAGGGTGAATTAGAGTGATTGAGATACCATGAAAAAAAAAAAAAAGTTGAAAAAGAAAAAGAGATGAAAAAAAAAAAAATTGAATTGAGACCAGACCATTTGACCAAAAGGAATAAATTCAATAAAGTCGACCACTGGTACCCTTGTATATGCCAGTTGTGTTGACCTAGAGTTAGGTTATCGACCACTGGTACCCTTGTATATGCCAGTGTGTTGATATTAGTCAGACTAGTATCTCAATCCATTAGGATAGGTTCATTTTGGCGGAGGCCTTCAGACAGATATGGGAAACGTCGTTCACTTAGTAAACATCAAAACCATCTATGTTTTCTATATCCATCTTCTTGATCTATCCATGTGATTAGTTTAGACTCCGAATATGATGTCCATAGTGCAACTATCTGAGTAGAGCTCTGTCACTTTATATGAATTTTAGTATGCTTGAGTGCAAACTCGTGTACAGCAATTGGAATTTCGCATCAGGGTACTTCTTCCTGTAGTCAATAAGTATGCCAACCAAGGAGATTCTTTAGTGCCTTCCAAGGTTCTGTGTAGATAGCTAAGCTCTGGAGTATTAAGGTTTTGTGGGTACACCTCTGGTAAACCCCCCGGAGACAACACTCCGCCACTAGGGCCACCTAGTGGTTTAACGGCTTACTGCACGTGCTAAGTGTAGTCATTTTATTTTAGGTTAGATTTGCTCGAGGACTAGCAAATAATAAGTTTGGGGGTATTTGATAGACGCATTTATGTGTCTAATTTGTCCCAATTGTTTATATTGTTAGTGCTCGATTTTGTACTTATTTGGTTATTTTATGTCTTTGTAGGTGTTTTTGGAGAAATAAGCTTTTGCGGCGAAATTGGCTAAAAAGTGGTTTTTGCGCTCGTGGAAGAAAATTACTATACGGAATCTCACTTTGGATAAGGGGTAACCTAATTACTAAGGGGCACCCCATTTCAGGGCATGTACTAGAGGGACACCGGAACTGGATAGGGGGAGGTCATCTTCAAAGTTTGTGGGTTTTGGCGGAAAAAAAGGCAGCAGCGTCAACAGTTTTGGATCAAGGATTTGAGCGACCTAGGAGGCGATTCAATGGGCAAATTTGGTACCCACGGACTCTACAAGACATAAGGGACCTGTTAGAAGCGATTAGACCCATCTAATTGGGCTGGATAAGTCACAAAATCCACACAAAGTCAAGACAGTGCACACGGTCCCTGTTTAGGGTTTTGAATTGGTTTGAAAGATTTGGGAGAGATTCTTGCGTGGGATATACTTCAAAACAGTTGAGTCCAAGTCCTAGAAGATATTTGAGTCGAGAGAATAGCTAAAAACAGCCTGGAACGCAACAAGAAGAAGATTATTCTTCAAACAGCACGTGAAGAATAAGAGATTTATTCTCGAATTTGATCGAGTATCTAGGGAATATGAAGGCTATATAAGTGTTGTTTTACATCAAAGAAAGGTTAAAAACCTGGAGGAGAGAGTTTAGAGTCTATGAGAGCCTAGGAGAAGCAATTATAGAGGAGACAACGCTGCTGCTGCTGCTGCCATTAAAGCTTCTGAAGAACACGAAGAACAGACTGCTCAGAGCAGTCTTATTTTCTGCAGCGTCAACAGCAGCAGCGGGGTGTCGTTGTTTTACTGCAGCTCACTGGTATCGTTTCTTTCTGGACGAATTTTGTGGGTCACAGAACCACTGTTTTATATTTTTCACTCGTTTAATCATATTTTGAGCATCAAGTATGTATTTTGAGAACATGATTATTATGAGTAGATAAAC
Source organism: Papaver somniferum (assembly GCF_003573695.1). NCBI lineage: Eukaryota > Viridiplantae > Streptophyta > Magnoliopsida > Ranunculales > Papaveraceae > Papaver > Papaver somniferum. The sequence goes on along the minus strand of NC_039361.1, from coordinate 145,705,316 downwards.
CCCAATACTGGGATGATGGAGGAAACCATTCTTTATGCATGAGTAATTTTATTTAATTCTTTTATGACTATTTGCACTATTATGAATGGAATTATGAATTTTATTGATTATTTGTGATTTTGTCTGATGATGTATGCTTAATCCATGAGATTCTTGATGCATCATGCTTATGATTTACATATAATACTTACAAAATCTATTTTTGGCAAAGTAAGAGTCGATATTTGTTATCAATATAAGCTTTAATTGTCTAGAATTAATAATTGAATCGCATGAGTATAAGAATTGGTGAAATCCTGAGTCCCGGTATCTCTTGATCCTGTGACAATTTTGTATATATTTTTGTTTATAAATCTATTCAAGACCGAGCATCGAATCCTTATTTACCGCAATCGAATTACTACAACAAAATGGCGCCGCCGACGCGGACTTGTATATAGATTTGTTTTTAGGTTTATTATTTTATTTTATTTTTTTTACTATTATTTGTTCCTTTTTACGTTTCTTTTTGTGTCTTTGATTTACAGGTTCGAAGTGGAATACTAAGGACTTGGGAACAAAAAGCTTAAAGCTAAAAGCTAAAAGATAAAAGAGAAGAGAAAAAAGACATAATTTTTTTAGGATTTAATTTTTTTTATTATTATTATTTTTATTTATTTTTTTGTATATAGCTTTTATATATTTTTTTAGAATTTGTAAATAGGCTTTATTTTTCATAATTTTTGTAATTTTTGGACTTTTTATTTGGACTTTATTCTGGACTTTTGGACATTTTTATTTTTATTTTTAAACCCTACGGAAGGGTATCCTTAAATACAAACTGTTTGCAGGGAAGGACGACGATTACGATATCTTCTCGGCCCCTCGGGTTCGTACATGACATAGGAGTCGTGGCCCGAGTCGACTTCAACGGTTCATCCCCCGTCTGGTACGGGAGGTAAGTCCATCGAAACACTCGCGAATCTCCTGTAAGCGAGTTACTGTATTCCTTAAGGTGATTCATTGATTGAGGAAGAATTTGGACTGTTTTTAATTTCCTAGTAAAGGGCAAGGCCTGGCCAAATCAAGATAAGGACTCGGATTTCATCACCGTTTCCTTCTTGCCCGCCTTAGGAAAACGAAACCAAACGCGAACCTAAGCCTAAAATTTTGAATAGAACGAGACCAATAGGGTAACGAGCTTAATAGGAAACTCGTTCGAAAAATATTGGTTGCTCTTTAAGCACATTTCAAAGTTCATGATGGTTTCTGTGAGTTGAATGCGTGACTGCGCCGCCTTGTGATAGCGGTGAGGCCTTGGGTATCAAAGCTCCACTGAGCTTCCCTCGCCTCGATTCAACTTACATTAGCTCAGATTGATTCCAGAGGGGTGTGCTCAAATTGTAACGAATTCCTTTTCGAAGGAATAGAAGCTGGTCTAGAAAACAATCTAAGTGGAGCCATCATGCTTTTTGTTTGCTAGAAATATTTAGGTTTGTTTTGGTGGAGTCGAGTCGGCCTTGTTTGTGATTGTGTAGATTTTCCCTGCAATTAAGAATGTCGAACTGGTATGATAGAAGCCAATACAATGAATATCGACCTGAATTTGAATATGGACATCATCAGTATTATGACCATAGTGAGAATAGTGGTTGGGGACGCCAACCTTTTCAAGGTTATGGTTCATACCATGGTGATCCCAATTACTATCCGCACGCGCATCAGTCATACGAGCAAGAAGATTATAGTACTAGTTCTTCGTCTCTAGAGGATACAATCAAACTATTGAAAAGTAGTCCTTATTATGATCCTTCAGTTCCTATTCCTTCTCTAGAAGAGACTCTTAGGAATTTAGCTGAGTCATCACGTCAGTTAGCTGAATCGACGTATAAATTAGACGAGGTGAATAACGTAGATATGGACGAAAGAACTGCAACAACAACTGAATCTGTAGAAGATATCCTCAATAGATTAACTCAAAACTTAGATCCTACACTAAGGGAACTTTCTTTGGAAGAGACCCTTGAGAGGATAGCTGAGTCGACACGTAGACTTGAGTTAGAGACGAACGAAAGTATTGCTCGAAATAACTTGAATTGCCAATATAGTGTATCCAATAATACCCTTGAGAATGAAGATACTTTTTCACATAATCAAGATAACGAGGTTATAATTGGTAACACTACTTATTTAGATAAGGTTCAATCATCTTCGTACTATTATGATGATGAGGATAGTAGTGATGAAGAATCTGAAATATGTAGGCATAGTAATCAGGAATCTAGTAATCCAATTGAGCTTTATAATGATTATATTATTTCTAGTTCAAATCCAAATAATTATTATGATTATTCACCTATTCAAAAGGACGAGGATTTGATTAGGGATTCCACCGTTTTAGACGATGTAGTATGTCCTGTTTACGAATCCGATAAAGGTTTAGAGGAACCGGTTTATCTTGAGACTACTGTTTTCGAGTCGAACGATTTAGAAACTGTAATCGATGATGGTTTCGAGGAACGGTTTTACCCTGAGAATACTGTTTCAGAGTCGTACGATTTAGAAACAATAGTCTTAGATGAACTCGTAGAGATTAATGAGGATACACTGCAATATTACAACTTAGAAGAATCAATTGCTCATTTTCAGGAATCTGATGACCTAGAAATTAGGGAGATTGTGGCTAGTCTAACTAGAGACACTGAAAACTCTAAGTTTGGGGGTGATTATCACTTTCCTAGTGCTTTACCTTTAACTCTCAGAAAGTCCCCTCACATAGGACGTGATATCCATGCCTCAACCATCTTACAAGATTATCTTCATACTAGGTTTCCCGAACCTAATGATGTCATGAAAAAAGTTCAGTCGTTAGAAACCCATCCTCTGGTTGATGTGGTTTGCCCAGGCTATGATACCCAGATTGACTTTGTTTTCCCACCAAATAGTTTTCTTCCAATTGTGGGAACGTATAGATTTCAAATGTGTTACTTATTAAGTTCTGAGACTAAGCCTAAGTACTTTAGGAAATTAGAATCGACACATTTGTTTCAGAATGACCACTACTCTGACTGTGGTCAACTATGTAAGTCATACCTAATTGACTTAGAGGATCCTAAATTATTTAGGTTATTTTGTGATTCCAGGTTCTTATCTGAGTTTTTCCAGACTCTAGGACCTAATAATTTGAATCCTACCTATGAGGAAATGCATCCGAGGAAAATAGTCTATTTAGACCCCTTCATAGAACCTGAACCTGAACCGCAATTAGCGATAGTTATCCAGAAACTAGGTAAGGGCATGCTAGTCTTGTACATTTTCTTGGTTCACTGCAGTTTCCTTTTGTCAGCTCTTTTTGGTTTTAAAGACCCACAGTTATTACGGCTATTGTTATACGGTTCGAGTTGACTAAACCTTTTCTATGTCTGGCTAAAGACTTTAAACTTAGCACTTCTTGGGAGGTAACCCAAACTCATGCAACCAGGTAATATCTTTCCTTAACTCTTTTGCTTCGAATGGTAATAGTTTCTCCTTGTTCATATGTTTAATTTTATCTTTAGAACATTGAGGACAATGCTAGGTTTAAGTTTGGGGGTATGGGAGAAACTTTTTAGTTGCAATAAATAAACTCCAGAGCTTAGAAATTATGCCTATTGAGGATTGCACTAACTAATCTAAGTGGATGGAAGCATTTTGATTGTAGGAGTTTGAGGAACCAATCTGATTAGATGGAAACATCTAAAGAGTCTATTCATAAAAGCACAGAGCTCAGGTGTTAGAAATAACATGATAGTTTCACCATATCTCGTTGAGTCCTTTTCACTTCTATTTTTATTTTATTTTGTTTTTAAACTATGTTTCTCTAAGTAATAGGTGGGGCCCACGATTCAAGTTGTTACCAATGCTAGGGTGAATTAGAGTGATTGAGATACCTTCAAAAAAAAAAAAAAAAAAAAAAAAAAAAAAAAAAAAAAAAAAAAAAAAAAAAAAAAAAAAAAAAAAAAAAAAAAAAAAAAAAAAAAAAAAAAAAAAAAAAAAAAAAAAAAAAAAAAAAAAAAAAAAAAGAAAGAAAGAAAGAAATTGAGACCAGACCATTTGACCAAAAGGAATAAATTCAATAAAGTCGACCACTGGTACCCTTGTATATGCCAGTTGTGTTGACCTAGAATTAGGTTATCGACCACTGGTACCCTTGTATATGCCAGTGTATTGATATTAGTCAGACTAGTATCTCAATCCATTAGGATAGGTTCATTTTGGCGGAGGCCTTCAGACAGATATGGGAAACGCCGTTCACTTAGTAAACATCAAAACCATCTATGTTTTTCTATATCCATCTCTTAATCTTTCCATGTGATTAGTTTGACTCCGAATATGATGTCCATAGTGCAACTATCTGAGTAGAGCTCTGTCACTTTATATGAATTTTAGTATGCTTGAGTGCAAACTCGTGTACAGCAATTGGAATTTCGCATCAGGGTACTTCTTCCTGTAGTCAATAAGTATGCCAACCAAGGAGATTCTTTAGTGCCTTCCAAGGTTCTGCGTAGATAGCTAAGGTCTGGAGTACAGGTTTTGTGGGTATATCTCTGGTAAGCCCTCCCGAGACTATAACTCGGCCACTAGGGCCACCTAGGGGTTTAAAGGCTTATTGCATACGCTAAATGCAATCGACGATGCCTGCGACAGTGAGTTAGGATTTTATTTTGTAGTTTTGATTTGCTCGGGACTAGCAAATAATAAGTTTGGGGGTATTTGATAGACGCATTTATGTGTCTAATATATCTCAATTGTATATAGTGTTAGCACCCATTTTTGTACTTATTTGGTTATTTTATATAGAAGAATAAGGATTTGCGGCGAAATTGGCTGAAAATGCGGCGTTTGAACCTCCGTTGATAGAGTGCCGGAAGCGCCCCAGAAGTGTACCGGAAGTACCCCAGAAATACCCCGGAGGAACCCCGAAAAAAGTGCGGAAAATGCCCCAGAGGAAACTTGCTATATGGACCCTTGATTTTGGATAAGGGGTAACCTAATTACTAAGGGGTGACCCATTTCCAAGCAGCTGCTAAAGGGACACCAGGTCTGGTTAAGGGGACACCACATTCAAAGTTCAAATAATGGAATTTGGCGGGAAAACTAAGTTCACGTCTGATAATTCTCTGTTGGATTTCTGGGCAGTTTTGAGGGAGATTAAATCCCTGAAATCAATTGGGATAGGCCTGTTAAGAATAAACAGATCGTATGCAAGTGATTTTATCGATCAACTTGGGCTGGAATGGCTGGGAGAAGCGATCAAAGTCCAAACAGAATACGTGTTCTCTGTGAAGTTTTCAAATATATTTTTAGAGATTCTGGGAGAGTTTTACGTTGAAGTAAAGTGTATCTAGTCTTGTTTAAGGATTAGGAGAAGTTTGGAGCGTAATAAATTGCCAGAAGACGCGTACAAAGCAACAGAAAAGAGATTTATCTCTCAACTGCACGTGAAGAAAAAAGGGAGATAAACTCGGATTTAATCGAGTTATTTGGACCCTATTGGTATATAAAGGCTGGTGGGAAGTGAGAGAAAGTTTTATCAAGAAGTTTGGGGAAGTTTAGAGACCACAGAGACGCAGCAGAGAGGCTGGAAGACGAAGAACAGGAAGCTGCAGGAAAGCTTCCTGCTGCTGCTCGAGGAGGAAGAAGAAGACGAAGAACGGACCCTCCAGGACCGTCGTTCTTCAACAGTGCTAGCAGCAGTGGACCTGCGTCGTTCTTCAACAGCAGAATACCAGCGTCGCTTATCAACAGCAGCACTAAGGTATCGTTCTTTTATGGACGCTTAAAGAGGGTCGTAGTTTCACTGTATTATATTTTTTCACTCTTTTAATCATATTTTGAGCATCAAGTATGTATTTTGAGAACATGATTATCATGAGTAGCTAAACCCCAATACTGGGATGATGGAGGAAGTTGTTTTTCAGCCATGTGGTTATTTAAATAATTCTTAATTCACTTTTTGCACCGATTTTAATTGATTTATGATTTCAATTAATTACTTGTGATTTTGTTTGATGGAACATGCTTAGTCCTAGGGATTCTTGATGTGCCATGCTTATAATATACAAGTAATATTTTATGGAATCTAATTTGGCAAAGATAGAGTTAATACTTGTTTTATTTTGAGCTATAATCGCCTAGGATTATTTTCTGAGCCACTTGAATATGAAACACATTGGAATCCTGAGTCCTGGTTCCTCTTGATCTTGTGACAATTTTGTACATATTTTTGTTTTTAAATCTATTCAAGTCCGAGCAACGAATCCGTATTTACCGCAAATTTAATACTACAACAAAATGGCGCCGCCGACGCGGACTTGTATATAGATTTGTTTTTAGGTTTAATTTTTTTATTTATTTATTATTATTTGTTCCTTTTTACGTTTCTTTTTGTGTCTTTGATTTACAGGTTCGAAGTGGAATACTAAGGACTTGGGAACAAAAAGCTTAAAGTTAAAAGCTAAAAGCTAAAAGAGAAGAAAAAAAAAGACATAATTTTTTTTTAGGATTTAATTTAATTTTATTTTTATTTATTATTATTTTTTTTTTGTATATAGCTTTTATATATATTTTTTTAGAATTTGTAAATAGGCTTTATTTTTCATAATTTTTGTAATTTTTGGACTTTTTATTTGGACTTTATTCTGGACTTTGGACATTATTTTTAAAAACCCTACGGAAGGGTTATAAATTAAAAAAAAAATAAATACAAACTGTTTGCAGGGAAGGACGACGATTACTATATCGTCTCGGCCCCTCGGGTTCGCACACGGCATAGGAGTCGTGGCCCGAGTCGACAACAACGGTTCATCGCCCGTCTGGTACGGGAGGTAAGTCCAATCGAAACACCCGCGAATCTCCTGCAAGCGGGTTACTGTCTGCCTTAAGGTGATAATTGTTTGAGGACGAACCGGACTGTCTTTATTTTCCTAGTAAAGGGCAAGGCCTGGCCTAAACAAGATAAGGGTTCGGATTTCATCATCGTTCCCTTCTTGCCCGCCTTAAGAAAACAAAACCTAACGCGAACCCAAGCTTAAAATTTGGAATAGAACGAGACTGATAGGGTAACGAGCTTAATAGGAAACTCGTTCGAAAAATATTGGTTGCTCTTTAAGCACACTCCAAAGTTCATGATGGTTTCTGTGAGTTGAATGCGTGACTGCGCCGCCTTGTGATAGCGGTGAGGCCTTGGGTATCAAAGCTCCACTGAGCTTCCCTCGCCTCAATTAAACTTACTTTGACTCGGATTGATTCCAGAGGGGTTTGCTCAAATTGCAACGAATTCCCTTTCGAAAGATAGAAGCTGGTCTAGAAACAATCTAAGTGGAGCCATCATGCTTTTTGTTTGCTAGAAATATTTAGGTTTGCTTTGGTGGAGTCGAGTCGGCCTTGTTTGTGATCGTATAGAATCCCTCTGTAGTTTATATTTCTTCGGCGATGAATCCTTTTGAGGAGACGCCACCTGCGATGACGTTGCGAGAATATATGTCTAGAAATTCTTCGGAAATGACTCTTGGTAAATATATGCGTGGGCAGCGATATATGGATACTCCAACTTTTATTGAGGAATCACCTTTAACGATCTATGAGAAATATTATAAACATAGACCATGTAGTTTGGAACAAAGATTGAGAATTCTTGAATTTCAAAAATTGTATCATGATGATGAGGATAGTGATGATGAAGAATCTGAAATATGTGGGAATAGTGATCAGGAATTTGTTACCCCAGTTGAGCCTTATAATGATTATATTATTTCTGGTTCAGATCCTAATAATTTTAAAAATTATTCACCTATTCAAAAGGACGAGGATTTGACTAGAGATACCCCCGTTTCAGACGATGTAGTATATCCTGTTTACGAAACCGATGATGGTTTAGAGGAACCAGTTTATCTTGAGATCGAGTCAAATGATTTAGAAACAATAGTCTTAGATGAACTCGTAGAGATTAGCGAGGATGAACCTGACTTAAAAAAATCAATTGCCGACCTAGAAATTAGGGAGGTTATGACCAGTCTATCTAGAGACGCCGAAAACTCTAAGTTTGGGGGTGAGTATCATTCTCCATGTGCTTTAACTCTTAGTAAGGTCCCTCACTTGGGACTTGACATCAATGCCTCAACCATCTTACAAGATTATCTTCATAATCGTTTTCCAGAACCTAATGATATCCAACAAGAGTCTCAAATGTTAGAAACCCATCCTCTGGTTGATGTGGTTAACCCAGGCAATAATACCAAGATTGATTTTGTTTTCCCACCAAATAGTTTTCTTCCAATTGTGGGAACGTATAGATTTCAAATGTGTCACTTATTAAGTTGTGAGACTAAACCTAAATGCCTTAGAAAATTAGAATCGACACATTTGCTTAAGAATGACCACAATTCTCACTGTGGTCAACTTTGTAAGTCATATCTGACTGACTTAGAGGATCTGCAATTATTTAGGTTATTACTTCGTGATTCTAAGTTCGTATTTGAGTTTTTACAGACTCTAAGACCTAGTGATTCGGATCCCATCTATGAAGAAACGCAGCCAATGAAAATATTCTATTTAGACCCTTTCATAGAACCTGAACCTGAACCACAATTAGATATAAATATCTTAATCAGGAAACTAGATAAGGGCATGTTATTCTTGTTCACTTTCTTGGGTTATTGTAGTTTCCTTTGGTCAGCTCTTTTTCGTTTTGAAGACCCACAATTATTTCGACTGTTACTTTATGGTTCGAGTTGACTAATCCTTTCCTAAGTCTGGCTGAAGACTTTAAACTTAGCACTTCTTGGGAGGTAACCCAATATTCTTGCAACACGGTAATATCTTTCCTTATCTCTTTTGCTTCAAATGGTAACAGTTTCTCCTTGTTCATGCTTTTAATTTCATCTTTAGAACATTGAGGACAATGTTAGATTTAAGTTTGGGGGTATGGGAGAAACTTTTTAGTTGCAGTATGAATAAATAAACTCCAGAACCTAGAAATTTATGCCTATTGAGGATTGCACTAACTAATCTAAGTGGATGGAAGCATTTTGATTGTAGGAGTTGAGGAACCAATCTGATTAGATGGCAACATCTAAAGAGTCTATTCATAAAAGCACAGAGCTCAGTTGTTAGGAATAACATGATAGTTTCACCATATCTCGTTGAGTCCTTTTCACTTCTTTTTTTTGATGTTGTTTTCTTTTTAAATATGTTTCTAAGTGATTTGGTGGGGCTCACGATTCAAGTTGTTACCAATGCTAGGGTGAATTAGAGTGATTGAGATACCATGAAAAAAAAATTGAGACCAGACCATTTGACCAAAAGGAATAAATTCAATAAAGTCGACCACTGGTACCCTTGTATATGCCAGTTGTGTTGACCTAGAGTTAGGTTATCGACCACTGGTACCCTTGTATATGCCAATGTGTTGATATTAGTCAGACTAGTATCTCAATCCATTAGGATAGGTTCATTTTGGCGGAGGCCTTCAGACAGATATGGGAAACGTCGTTCACTTAGTAAACATCAAAACCATCTATGTTTTTCTATATCCATCTTCTTGATCTAACCATGTGATTAGTTTTGACTCCGAATATGATGTCCATAGTGCAACTATCTGAGTAGAGCTCTGTCACTTTATATGAATTTTAGTATGCTTGAATGCAAACTCGTGTACATCAATTGGAATTTCGCATCAGGGTACTTCTTCCTGTAGTCAATAAGTATGCCAACCAAGGAGATTCTTTAGTGCCTTCCAAGGTTCTGCGTAGATAGCTAAGGTCTGGAGTACAGGTTTTGTGGGTATATCTCTGGTAAGCCCTCCCGAGACTTTAACTCGGCCACTAGGGCCACCTAGGGGTTTAAAGGCTTATTGCATACGCTAAATGCAATCGACGATGCCTGCGACAGTGAGTTAGGATTTTATTTTGTAGTTTTGATTTGCTCGGGACTAGCAAATAATAAGTTTGGGGGTATTTGATAGACGCATTTATGTGTCTAATATATCTCAATTGTATATAGTGTTAGCACCCATTTTTGTACTTATTTGGTTATTTTATATATTTGTAGGTGTTTTCAGAAGAATAAGGATTTGCGGCGAAATTGGCTGAAAATGCGGCGTTTGAACCTCCATTGATAGAGTGCCGGAAGCGCCCCAGAAGTGTGCCGGAAGTACCCCAGAAATACCCCGGAGGAACCCCGAAAAAAGTGCGGAAAATGCCCCAGAGGAAACTTGCTATATGGACCCTTGATTTTGGATAAGGGGTAACCTAATTACTAAGGGGTGACCCATTTCCAAGCAGCTGCTAAAGGGACACCAGGTCTGGTTAAGGGGACACCACATTCAAAGTTCAAATAATGGAATTTGGCGGGAAAACTAAGTTCACGTCTGATAATTCTCTGTTGGATTTCTGGGCAGTTTTGAGGGAGATTAAATCCCTGAAATCAATTGGGCTAGGCCTGTTAAGAATAAACAGATCGTATGCAAGTGATTTTATCGATCAACTTGGGCTGGAATGGCTGGGAGAAGCGATCAAAGTCCAAACAGAATACGTGTTCTCTGTGAAGTTTTCAAATATATTTTTAGAGATTCTGGGAGAGTTTTACGTTGAAGTAAAGTGTATCTAGTCTTGTTTAAGGATTAGGAGAAGTTTGGAGCGTAAGAAATTGCCAGAAGACGCGTACAAAGCAACAGAAAAGAGATTTATCTCTCAACTGCACGTGAAGAAAAAAGGGAGATAAACTCGGATTTAATCGAGTTATTTGGACCCTATTGGTATATAAAGGCTGGTGGGAAGTGAGAGAAAGTTTTATCAAGAAGTTTGGGAAAGTTTAGAGACCACAGAGACGCAGCAGAGAGGCTGGAAGACGAAGAACAGGAAGCTGCAGGAAAGCTTCCTGCTGCTGCTCGAGGAGGGAGAAGAAGACGAAGAACGGACCCTCCAGGACCGTCGTTCTTCAACAGTGCTAGCAGCAGTAGACCTTCGTCGTTCTTCAACAGCAGAACACCAGCGTCGCTTATCAACAGCAGCGCTAAGGTATCGTTCTTTTATGGACGCTTAAAGAGGGTCGTAGTTTCACTGTATTATATTTTTCACTCTTTTAATCATATTTTGAGCATCAAGTATGTATTTTGAGAACATGATTATCATGAGTAGCTAAACCCCAATACTGGGATGATGGAGGAAGTTGTTTTTCAGCCATGTGGTTATTTAAATAATTCTTAATTCACTTTTTGCACCGATTTTAATTGATTTATGATTTCAATTAATTACTTGTGATTTTGTTTGATGGAACATGCTTAGTCCTAGGGATTCTTGATGTGCCATGCTTATAATATACAAGTAATATTTTTTGGAATCTAATTTGGCAAAGATAGAGTTAATACTTGTTTTATTTTGAGCTATAATCGCCTAGGATTAATTTCTGAGCCACTTGAATATGAAACACATTGGAATCCTGAGTCCTGGTTCCTCTTGATCTTGTGACAATTTTGTACATATTTTTGTTTTTAAATCTATTCAAGTCCGAGCAACGAATCCGTATTTACCGCAAATTTAATACTACAACAACCACCACCATCAAAACTCGACGATTAAATAGAGTGGATCGTCGATTCAAAAATTCCGATTAATCTTCAAAAATGGAACCATCACGGTGGAAGGGACTCGTATGAAAGACGCTAATAGAAAACCCAATGAATACAACCCTGGATTTGCAAAATTAGTTCAACAAAAAGATAAGAAAAAAACGGTTGAAGAAGAAGAATTCGTAGCCGCTGAAAAACGAGAAATTGTGCGATTAAGAAAGTAAGGGTCTACTTAAACTCACTCCAGTAATTCAATTTCATGTTTGCATGACAAATTAGGTCAGAAAAATCGAATATTTGAATTTGCAGTTATTTCGCTGGCAAGGTGTTTGTTTCACGACCCTGCCGTCTTTTCATATCTAAGTTCAATCGGCAAGCTCTTAGGTTGAAGATCTTGCCGGCTGTTTAGTATTTGTAACTTCTACTTGCAGGTCGGCAAGGTATTCAACCTAGGACCATGCCGGTGTCAATTTTTTTTAGCCGGGTCGGGTATAAATTTTTACCTTGCTGGCTGTATTTCAATTTTTTGTGTCTCCTGATGCCTTTAATTATAAAAGTCTGAATGGTTTTTGAATACGTCCCTTCCGGATGTATGTTGTCCGGCATTGTTTTGATTATAAAGCCCGTCGACTATTGATGTTGAAAACCTTGTGTTCATAGTTGTTATAAGCCGACATGTTATTGGAATAAAACCCTGCCGACTGTGCTTTTGTCGGCATGTTGTTTAGATATCCACCCTTCCGACCTTGGTCCGCCGGATTGGTTGTACATGTAGACCCTACCGACTTATAATTTTTTTCTTAATTGTTCTTGTTCAGGTTGCAAAAGGCAAAGAAGAAAGATCTGAAAGCTCTTAGTCCTCCTTCAAGACCTCCTCGTATTGGTGAAAAACTCTTGACTTCAACACATCGAGGGGCATACGTGATGTAGTTTTGTAGTGGTAAGTAAAGTGTTCGTTTCTCGGACTTGTTGAGATTCGATTTTAGACTTAATATAATATGTACAAGGAAAGCTGTCACAGTATCGAGAGGTACTGAGATTCATGATTCCACCAAATTCTATTCATGTGACTCAATTAATAACTCCAATCAATTATAGCTCAAATATTAAAAATATGGACTCTTATTCTTTGCCAAAAATAGATTTTTAAAACTTTAGATGTAAATCACAAGCATGGTGTATCAAAAGCTCTTACGTCTAAGCATACACCATCAAACGAAATCACAACTAATTAGTGAAAATCATGAATCAATTAAAATAGGTGCAAAAAATCATAAAGAATTATTAAAATTACCACACGCGTGAAATAGGGTTTCCTCTATCATCCCAGTGTTGGGGTTTAGCTCCTCATATTAATCATGATCTCAAAATACATGTATAAAGCTCAAAAGTTGATTAAAAGGGAGTAAAACAATTGAACAGAAAAATCGCAACAGAAATAACTGTTGCGAAGGTGTTGTTAACTGGTACAAGAAGAACGATATATATGAAGTGTTGTTGAGACTGCAGCTGCGACCCCCACAACTTTGTCGTAAAAACTGTTGAAGAACGACTTTCTTCAGACGTCCATTCTTCGTGTTCTTCAGCAGCAGCAACAGCAGAAACAGAGTTTGATCGAACTCTGATTTCTTCTTCTCTGGCCCTCCTCAGGTTCCCAAAATCTCGACCTTCCCCTCTATGAACTCCCAGCAACTTATATATAGCCAACGGAGCGATTTAATCTCCCCAAAACTTCTCGAAATCTCTTATTTTCTTTTCTTGGAAGTTACGGAAATAATCTCTTCCTAAAATTGTTTCACGCGTTTCTGAGCTTTCCAACTTATCTCAAACTCTTCCTTACATAGATATGTATCTTTGGAAAGATTTTTAGGTCTTTAGTCTCTCTAAAACTTCTAAAAATAATCTCAATAGGGTCCGTGTAAAAACACTTTCCCTGTTTAGCTCCAACTCGGTTTCTAGCCCAATTCGATCCAAACAAACGACTATACCAGGCTTGTTTAGTTGAATCACGTCCACCACAATCAATTCTGGCGATTGAATCTCACTAAAACACCTTCAAAATCAATCCCCAACTCTGCCAGTTGCATGCACAAAATTTCCCGCCAATTTCAGTTTTTAAAACGATGAAGATGACTTCCCCTATCCTGTGCTGGTCTCCCTTTAGCAGTTGCCTGGAAATGGATGCCCCTTAGTAATTAGTCACCCCTTATCCATTTGAGGGGTCCGAATAGCAAGTGTCCTCCGGGGGAGCCCCGCGCAACTTTTAGAGCCGATTTTTCCAAAAATGTTTGTTCGCCAAAAATACCTACACACACAAAACACCATAATAAGTACAAAAATGAGCACTATCAATATATAGAATCGAGACAAATTAGACACAAAAATGTGTCTATCAAATACCCCCAAACCTATTATTTGCTAGTCCTCGAGCAAAAATATAATAAAATAAAATCCTAACTCACTGACGCAGGCATCGTCGATTGCATTTAGCGTATGCAATAAGCCTTTAAAACCCTAAGTGTCCCTAATGGCGGAGTGTTGTCTCCGGAGGGCTTACAAGAGATATACCCACAAAACCTGTACTCCAGACCTTAATTATCTATACAGAACCTTGGAAGGCACTAAAGAATCTCCTTGGTTGGCATACTTATTGACTACAGGAGGAAGTACCCTGATGCGAAATTCCAATTGTTGTACACGAGTTTGCACTCAAGCATACTAAAATTCATATAAAGTGACAGAGCTCTACTCAGATAGTCGCACTATGGACATCAATATCCGGAGTCAAAACTAATCACATGGATAGATCAAGAAGATGGATATAGAGAAAAACATAGATGGTTTTGATGTTTACTAAGTGAACGGCGTTTCCCATATCTGTCTGAAGGCCTCCGCCAAAATGAACCTATCTTAATGGATTGAGATACTAGTCTGACTAATATCAACACAACTGGCATATACAAGGGTACCAGTGGTCGACTTTATTCACTTTCTTTTTTTTCTCTTTTTTTTTTCAACCTTTTTTTTTTTGATCCGTTTGGTCTAATTGGTCTGGTCTTTTCTTTTTCTTTTCTTTTTCTTTTTTTTTTCTTTGTAACTCAATCACTCCAATTCACCCTAGCATTGGTAACAACTTGAATCGTGGGCCCCACCTATCACTTAGAGAAACATGGTTTAAAAACAAAATAAAATAAAAATAGAAGTGAAAAGGACTCAACGAGATATGGTGAAACTATCATGTTATTTCTAACACCTGAGCTATGTGCTTTTATGAATAGACTCTTCTAGATGTTTCCATCTAATCAGATTGGTTCCTCAACTCCTACGATCAAAATGCTTCCATCCACTTAGATTAGTTAGTGCAATCCTCAATAGGCATAAATTTCTAGGTTCTGGAGTTTATTTATTCATACTGCAACTAAAAAGTTTCTCCCATACCCCCAAACTTAAATCTAACATTGTCCTCAATGTTCTAAAGATAAAATTAAAAGCATGAACAAGGAGAAACTGTTGCCATTTGAAGCAAAAGAGATAAGGAAAGATATTACCATGTTGCATGAGATTGGGTTACCTCCCAAAAAGTGCTAAATTTAAAGTCTTCAGCCAGACGTCAAATACCACAAAATGGCTAATTACCTTTCAAATCATATATCAATAGTCTAAACAACTGTGGGTCAACAAAAGCAAATAAAATTGCCACAATTATCAGACAACTACACCAAATCAGAAAAATGAACAGACATATCACATCCTCATCCAAGGTTTCCTGCAAGACACTGGGTTTTTCTGTTGTGCCCATTTGGGCTTCATATGAGTGTCTTGACAAATTGACTCATTCGAACAACAAGTCTTTAGAATTTCCTCCTGGACAATATCAGGAGGATCCGGTTGCGGAGTCGGAAGTGACTCAAGTAATACCTCAGGTACACTAGGCTCGAATCCCAAGTTAGGGACTGCTAATGGAGATAATTGACCACTACTACCCCCAAACTTAGGGTAGTCAGTATTCTCGGACAAACCTCTAACTATTGCTTGAATTTCTGGATCCTCAGAGTCTTTAAAATACTCAAGAGCTTCTTCTAGTTCATTACCCCCAAACTTAGGGTCAACACTACTCTCCGTAAGGCCTAGCACTATGACTTGAATCTCAGGGTCCGTAGAGTCTTTAAAGTACTCAAGAGCTTCTTCTAGTTCAAAAGTTTGGTCACCTAAATGACTTAAGAGAATTTCCTCATCAATTTCATCTAAGGAATCACCAAATAAAGTGTTGTCCCAATTATCCTCAGTTAGATCCTGAACTAAAGTGCTAATCATATTCACTTCTTCTAAATCATCGGAAGGTTGTATATTAACATTAAAGACATTTAATTCAGTGGTCATATTACCAAAGGATATGTTCATAAGTCCGGTCCTACAGTTGATGACAGCGTTAGCTGTGGCTAAAAATGGGCGACCTAAAACCACCAGTATTTGAGCACTAGGATCCTGAACAGGCTGAGTATCTAGAACAACGAAATCCACTGGATAAATAAATTTATCAACCTCAATCAGAACATCCTCTATGACACCACGAGGTATTTTGACATACCTATCAGCTAATTGCAATGTCATTTTAGTCGGTTTCAACTTATCAAGACCTAGCTGGTTGTATACATGATAAGGGAGTAAGTTCACACTAGCTCCTAAGTCAAGCAATGCCTTATCTACTAAATAATTACCGATCACACAAGATATGGTGGGGCATCCAGGGTCTTTATACTTAGGGGCTGTTTGGTTCAGAAGGATTGAACTTACCTGACCAGCTAAAAAGGCTTTCTTATGGACATTAAGCTTACGCTTTCGTGTACAAAGGTCCTTAAGGAACTTGGCATAAGCAGGCATTTGCCTAATTGCTTCTAATAAAGGGGTGTTAATGTTTACCTGCTTAAATATCTCTAGTATTTCGTTGAAAGTCGACTCTCTCTTTGTTGGAGCTAACAACTGTGGATATGGGGCTTTGGGTACAAAATGAGACCTGTCGGGAACCACATTGGCATCACTAGAAATTTTATCGGTTTCTTCAGTTAGTGGCTCCTTCTGGGGCTCATCTTGGGAACTAGAAGGTGGATCTACAGTATGTCCACTATTAGGCATGGCTACCTTATTGTCTACCGTTTTACCACTCCTAAGGGTTGTGACAGAATTCACTTGATTAAATGGTTTCGCACCTACTTCATTAAATCCTCTAGGGTTGGGTATCGGTTGACTAGGGAACTTACCTTTTTCTCTTAGAGACTCATTGATCAGACTAACCTGGTCTTTCAATTCAGAAATGGCCTGACTATGTTGTTGTCCTATCCTATTACTAGCTTCTATGCTTTGTGAAAGCAATTGACGCATATTTTCAGTATTTTGAATAAACGAGGTGAGAGTTTCCTCTAGACTTAAGAGTTTCTTATCAGACTGATTCTGAAACTGAGTTGATCCTGAAGTATTCTTAGTATAGCCAAAACCTGGGGGAACATTAGAATTACTAAACTGACCTTGGTCCTTAGACCATGAAAGGTTCGGATGGTTTCTCCAACCAGGATTATAGGTTTCTGAATATGGGTCAAACTTTTGACGGTTATCAAACCTAGTGTTATTATAGAGAGCATTGGATTGCTCTTTATTATTCTTGCATTCCCAAAAGAGGCTCTACTCTACCACTAGTGTGACCCAATTCTAAAGCTTCCAACCTTTTTGCTATAGCAGCAATTTTGGCATCTAATTCATAGCCTCCTTCTACCCTATTAACGTTTTCTCTACCTAGAAGAATTGTTCTCTTGGGTTCCCTACAATATTCCCATTGCTGGGTCTTTTCGGTGATTTCATTTAAAAATTCGATCGCGGCATCAACAGTTTGGTTTTCAAAACCACCAGTGCATAGAGACTCAACCATGGTTGTTGTCGAATAATCTAAACCCTCATAAAGGATTTGAACTAGCTTAACCTTTTATAAACCATGATGAGGACATTGGGCTAATAAGTCATTGAACATTTCCAAATACCTATATAACGATTCTCCCTCCTGTTGAGAAAATGTGCAGATTTGCGTCCTAATAGACGATGTTTTGTGCCTAGGGAAAAACTTGTTCAAAAAGGCAGATGTAAGTTGTTCATATGTTTCTATTGAACCGGAAGCCAAACTATATATCCACGATTTGGCTTTAACTTTCAGGGAAAAAGGAAATAACCTAAGTTTCAAAGCATCATCATCAAGGTCTCTAATCTTTAGGGTACTACAAATTTCCTCAAAATCCCTAACATGGAAGTATGGGTTTTAATTTTCTTTCCCTAAAAAGATTGGGAGCATCTGTAGGGTCCCAGGCCTAAGTTCATAATTTGCTTCAGTTTCGGCTAACCTGATACAAGAAGGACGAGTAGTCCTAGTTGGGTTCAACAAAGCTTTCAAAGTTGCCATTGCTGGCACTATCGGGATATTTGGGATTCTATGCAATCACAAAATAAGGCTGACTCAACCAAATCAAACCTAATTTTCTAGAAAACAAAAAGCATGATGGTTCCACTTAGATGGTTTCTAGACCAGCTTCTATTCTTTCGAAAAGGAACTCGTTATAATCTGAGCAAACCCCTCTGGAATCAATCTGAGTCAAAGTAAGTTGAATCGAGGCGAGGGAAGCTTAGTGGAGCTTTGATACCCAAGGCCTCACCGGTTACAAGGCGGCGCAGTCACACATTCAACTCACAGAAACCATCATGAACTTCGAAGTATGCTCAAAAGAGTAACCAATATTTTTTGAACGACTTTCCTATTAAGCTCGTTACCCTATCAGTCTCGTTACCCTATTAGTCTCGTTCTAGTCAAAGTTTTAGGCTTAGGTTCGCGTTTGGTTTCGTTTTCCTAAGGCGGGAAAGAAGAGAACGGTGATGAAATCCGAACCCTTATCTTGTATGGACAGTCCTTGCCCTTTACTAGGAAATTAAAGCAGCCGTTTTCAAGTCCTCAACATATATGCAAACGAAGGAATACAGTAAACCCGCTGACAGGGGATTCACGGGTGTTTCGAAAAACTTACCTCCCGTACCAACCGGGCGAAGAACCGCTGAAGTCGACTCGGGCCACGACTCCTATGTCATGTACGAACCCGAGGGGCCGAGGCGATATCGTAATCACCGTCCTTCTCTGCACACAGTTTTTATTTAAACCAACCCTTCTGTAGGGTTTAAAAATAATATCCAAAAATAAAGTCCAAAAAGTGTCCAAAAATAAAAAGAAAAATTACAAAAAATAAAACCCTATTTACAGTTTCTAAAATAAAAAAAAATAACTATATACAAAATCTTCTTTTTCACTCCTTTTGGATTCCTCTTTGCTTTCCTTCTTTGGCGATGCTTTCCTTTTATAACACTTTTTCTTCCCTTGTAGCTTCGCTCCAAATCTGAAAATAATCGAAAAATACCAAAACGCGTAAAAAAGAACAAAAAATAAAAAGAAACCTAAAACAAATCTTAATACAAGTCCGCGTCGGCGGCGCCAAAAATTGATGTAGTTTTGTAGTGGTAAGTAAAGTGTTCGTTTCTCAGACTTGTTGAGATTCGATTTTAGACTTAATATAAGATGTACAAGGAAAGCTGTCACAGTATCGAGAGGTACTGAGATTCAGGATTCCACCAAATTCCATTCATGTGACTCAATTAATAACTCCAATCAACTATAGCTCAAATATTAAAAATATGGACTCTTATTCTTTGCCAAAAATAGATTTTTAAACTTTAGATGTAAATCACAAGCATGATGTATCAAAAGCTCTTACGTCTAAGCATACACCATCAAACTAAATCACAACTAATTAGTGAAAATCATGAATCAATTAAAATAAGTGCAAAAAGTCATAAAGAATTATTAAAATTACCACATGCGTGAAATAGGGTTTTCTCCGGCATCCCAGTGTTGGGGTTTAGCTCCTCATATTAATCATGATCTCAAAATACATGTATAAAGCTCAAAAGTTGATTAAAAGGGAGTAAAACAATTGAACAGAAAAATCGCAACAGAAATAACTGTTGCGAAGGCGTTGTTCACTGTTACAAGAAGAACGATATATATGAAGCACTGTTGAGACTGCAGCTGCGACCCCCACAACTTTGTCGTAAAAACTGTTGAAGAACGACTGTCTTCAGACGTCCGTTCTTCGTGTTCTTCAGCAGCAGCAGCAGCAGAAACAGAGTTTGATCGAACTCTGATTTCTTCTTCTCTGGCCCTCCTTAGGTTCCCAAACTCTCGACCTTCCCCTCTATGAACTCCCAGCAACTTATATATAGCCAACAGAGCGATTTAATCTCCCCAAAACTTCTCGAAATCTCTTCTTTTTTTTTCTTGGCAGTTACGACAATAATCTCTTCCCAAAATTGTTTCACGCGTTTCTGAGCTTTCCAACTTATCTCAAACTCTTCCTTACATAGATATGTATCTTTGGAAAGATTTTTAGGTCTTTAGTCTCTCTAGAACTTCTAAAACTAATCTCAATAGGGTCCGTGTAAAAACACTTTGCCTGTTTAGCTCCAACTAGGTTTCTATCCCAATTTGATCCAAACAAACGACTATACCAGGCTTGTTTAGTTGAATCACGTCCATCCCAATCAATTCTGGCGATTGAATCTCACTAAAACACCTTCAAAATCAATCCCCAACTCTGCCAGTTGCATGCACAAAATTTCCCGCCAATTTCAGTTTTTAAAACGATGAAAATGACCTCCCCTATCCTGTGCTGGTCTCCCTTTAGCAGTTGCCTGGAAATGGATGCCCCTTAGTAATTAGTCACCCCTTATCCATTTGAGGGGTCCGAATAGCAAGTGTCCTCCGGGGAGCCCCGCGCAACTTTTAGAGCCGATTTTTTCAAAATTTTTTGTTGGCCAAAAATACCTACACACACAAAACACCATAATAAGTACAAGAATGAGCATTATCAATATATAGAATCGAGACAAATTAGACAGAAAAATGTGTCTATCAATACGTTGTGCCGGGAACGCTCAAGATCCGTGTACCGAATGATTCTGAACCACCATCGGAACCCAGTGATTCAGACGAAACTCCAGATGAAGATCAAACAATTCAATCTGGTAGAAGAGGTGATGATGATGATGTTGATGAAAGCACTCCGGCTGCTGGAGGAGGTAACAATGATGATGATGATGGTGATCATGACATACCTAATGTTAGAGGAGGTAATGATGATGATGATGGTAATGGAGATAAAGACAAGGATATCGAAGATGAAATTGTTGAAGAGGTAGTGGAAGAAGAAGAAGAAGAAGAAGAAGAAGATGAAGAACAAACTCAAGCTAATGTTCAACAAACCCAAGCTTCAACTTCAACTGAAACCGGAAAACCAAAGAGGGTTATCACTAAACCATTTGATTCCCACATGCCTCCCACTCACTTGAAGGTTAAACTGAGACCAGGTGAGCCTAAAAAAGGAACCCCGAAAGATGGTGGAGATGTTCTTTTTGGATACAAAGACTCCTGGGCATTTGAAATCCAAAATACCATCGTAAGTAATCTCAATCCGTCTTTGTTTTTTTTTATCTAAGTGTATCTATCTTAAATTTGCGTCAAGTGTTTGTTTTTCTTTTCATATTGTTTTTTTGGTATTTAGGATCACAAGCATGCCATCCGTCTCATGAGGCGCCAAGCTTCATGTTCAGTGACTAAGAATTGGGATCTTGAGGATGAATGTGAGGAGGTGAAAGTGATTGTCAAGAACTACGGGTTGTGGCCTGTGGTAGAGAGTTTGAATATTGCGCATGACAGAGTTACCGTATCTGCATTTTGTGTGAGGTTCTACGAAGAGACTGATACTATGTTATTCCCATTCGGTGAGATGGCGATAACTCCCGATGATGCTCATCAAATTTTAGGTCTCGGGGTTGAGGTAAAAGCAGCCAGTGACGGCTTCGATAGTAAAATTTCTTGGGATATGATATTTGAATTGCCTAGAGATTTGTTTGGTTGGAATCAGATTCAGACGGAGTCTGTACTTGAGGTGAAGAGTGGTCCTCTAGCCAAGAAGTTTAATCTGAGTAAGTTGAAGTAAACATTATCTGGGACCAAGAAAATCTTTAATGAGGAAGGAAGGGTGGACTTGGTGCGAATCAATGCTACCGCAGCAAGTTATTTGATATATGTATTGGACAAATGTATCTTCCTCGACAGTTCAGGAAGCTCGGTCGACGCCAGGTATATTCAACTATTGCATCCTTTAAACGAGATGCATGAGTATTCTTGGGGTACTACGGTAGTCGCCTTCTTGAACAACGAGTTAACAAAGGCTTCAAGGGCACCCACTGCGCAAGTCAACAGAAATATATGCCTCTTCCAGGTAATTTTATTGTGTAAATTGTTTATATTCGGAAAATGATTGTAAGATAAGATCCTTACTAAATTTGTGTTTGCATATATGAGCACTTCCCTTCTTTGGTGAAAGCCAACTCCTACATCAAAGTGAATGAGAATGTAGCGATTAATAGGCCAAGAGGACAGAGATACATTTTTAAGGGCGGTCAAGATAAGGAAATGTCGCAACAACTTATCAAACTCTGAATCGCCATTGACCAATTGACTGCGGATCAGGTAACATTTGATTTGTATCGAGATGCTAGAAATCAAGGTTTTATTCAAAGGAAAGATGATGTTGCATTGTACTACGGTCCCTTGATGCTCACCCATGGATATTATATGTACGATCCACATCGGGTAATGCGGAAGTTGGTTTACGTCCAAGAAGAACCCCATTTCGATGTTGAGCCGTCCTTTAGAGTGGAGAGGGCTAACTGCATCACTTCCCAAAAAAGTATTGTCGTCGTTTACGCTCCAGCGCCAGTTACAGATCATTGGAACGGTAGAAGTGGCAGTAAAGTCGATACGAGTCTTTTGGACGAGGTCACCATAGGTCATGCAGCTAATGAGAGATACATGTCTTGGTACTTGGGTTGGGATCGTCCTACTGTGATTAAGGAAATGGCTGCTGAAGATTTGGCTCGTAAGAGGAAGTTGGCAGCGCAAGACCCGGCAATAACTCTCAAGTTCTTTGTAAGTATTTTTGAGTTGATCTCTTAATGTTTTAAGATTAAATTATCGAATCATTCTATTAATTGTTTGTTGTTTAATAGAAATAGAAGGAGCATTTGAAGAGCCTTGTGAGGGTGATGTGTTGCGCGAGAGAAAGAGAAGAGCCTTTATCCATTGAAGAACAAAGCAAACACATTGACTTTGCTAGCAATGTTGACAATGAGGATGCCACTGAAAATGTTCAAGCAAGCATAAGACAAGATGAATGCTGACAAAAAGAGGGGTCGTTCCCGTGGTGGTGGAAGTAGTAGTACTGGTGGTGGTGTTCCTAAACGGGGACGTGGTCGTGGTCGTGGTGGTGAATGAATGCACTCCTAGTTTATTTATTTATGTTGTGGTAGACAAATTTTAAGGTTAACTGTTGGACAAATGTTTTTTTTAAGGTTTATGGGACATGTTTTCGTATTTTGGACAAAAAGTGTTGGATTTCTAGTTGTTGAATGAATGGTTTGTTTAGCTACATAAAGTTTCAATACTTATGCCGGCATGTTTTTTTTAAGTTACATTGCTGACCAAACCAGGGTCCGCAAAGTTTTGAACTGTCAGACTGCCGGCCCTGACAGCAGAAAATATTTGCATACCAGGGTCGGTAAGGTAATCAAACCAATACCAAGCCGGCTGTATAACAGCCGGCAGGGTATTATGTTATCTACCCTGCCGGCTATGTGTTGCAGAAAATACCTACTCCTGATTCCTAAAATCATCATAAGGTCGGCATGGTAACAAATTTCGACCTTGCCGACTATATACTAGTCGACATGCTAATAACCAAATACCTTTCCGACGATTATACAGAAGAAATTGAACTCCTGATGCCTAAAATCAGTATAAGGTCGGCATGGTTCTAAAATATGACCTTGCCGACTTTACCGTAGCCGGTGCCTTAATAACTAAATACCTTTCCGACGGTTATTCAGAAGAAAACCAACTCCTGATGCCTAAAATCATCAAAAGGTCGGCATGGTAACAAATTTTGAACTTGCCGACTAAGATATAGTCGGCATATTGTGGAAACAAAAACCGCGTCGGCGAATTCAGAATTAAAATTTTTGCAAGTACAATTGCATTGATTGACTTGTACTTGGGCATTATAACGGCCAAATTTTGGCACCATCCTATATATACACTACTTCTTTCTACAAAACACAACACACCTATTTGCATATACTCTCCAAAGCTCATATCA
Organism: Papaver somniferum; assembly: GCF_003573695.1. Taxonomy (NCBI): domain Eukaryota; kingdom Viridiplantae; phylum Streptophyta; class Magnoliopsida; order Ranunculales; family Papaveraceae; genus Papaver; species Papaver somniferum. The sequence goes on along the minus strand of NC_039361.1, from coordinate 145,681,430 downwards.
TCATACACTCCATCTAACTCTCCCAATGTTTTTACATACAACAATGACATCATTTGATTCAAATGAAGATTTTGCAATCACCAAAGCGTGGTACGCGGAAACTAGAGTTAGACATGCGTCCTCCGTAAGGGTGGATGCCGTAACCTTTTGGGCTAGGGTACACAACAAATTTAGGCAAGACTTTGGGAATCCTAATGGAAGAAGTGTTCAACAAGTCCATGATAGGCACCAAGTCATCGAAAATGTGATACTTGTTTTTTTAGCTCTCCAACCTCGGATTTTTAACGCTTCCCACTTCAACTTGTCCATTGAACAATTTGTAAGTATGTTTGTGGTTTATCTTACGTAATCCATGTTGTTTGATCTTCCTACTAGACACCACTAACAAAGTAAGTTTGTGTTTTGTTTTTGTAGCATGAAGCCGTGAAAGCGCGCTACTCGGAGGAAAAGGGGGAAGCATTCTCCTTCGATGCAAGCTATCACTTCATGATATCCAAAATCCCGGAGTATGCACCGGACTTCATGGAGGCCGGAGATGACTGGGATTCCTCCGACGAAGATTGATGGTTTTGGTGTAGGTTTTGTGGGTAGATCTCTATGTAAACCGTCACGAGACTATAACTCGTCCACTAGGGTCGCCTAGGGGTTCAAAGGCTTGATGCACATGCTAAGTGCATTCGTTTTTCCGTCGACAAGAAGTTAGATTTTATGTTTCAATCAATGTAGTAACCAAAATTGCATGAATAAAGTGAATTACATCTTCCCATATTCTGTTTTCTGTTGGGTATAACTACAGGTCGGCAAGGTTAGAAATCATTAGCATGCCGACTATAGGCCAGCCGACAGTGTTTTAAATTACGTGCATGCCGACTATATGATATCCGGCATGGTAGGAAATATTTACATGTCGATCGTAAGATTGCTGACCCAAGATAGTCAGCATATTCTTCATTCAAAGACCCTTCCGGCGTAAAAAAGGTCGGCTTGTTATTCATCCGCGGACCATGCCAACCAGATATAGTCGACATGTTCTTCATTCGTCGACCCTGCCGACTTTTCATAGTTTCAGAACCGAAAGTGTTGATTTCTTCTTTAATTTTAAATATGATTTCACACATCAACTTTGCAATCCCCTTTTTAGAAGTGTTCGGGTAGTATGTTTTCATTTCCGTTGCAAAAGAAATTCTCAAAACAATTTTTTTTCATCAAAAATCTTCCCAAATGAGTTCAATCAAAAACAAAATTTGATAACTTAAATTCATAAGTTTTAATCTACTTAATTAATTCATCTAAATTCAATTAGTTAACCTAATCATAATTTTTAGTGGTAATTAAACAAGGACATATTAGCCGTTTAGAAAATACAAGATTTAAGGGGTGGCTTCTTTTACTTCAAAATATCTTGGGTTTTATCTCATTAGGTATACTCCAATTAATCTGGTTATACCCTAATCATGTCAGGATAATTCAGTGATGATGCGACAAAATATAATACAGATGAACGATACGCATGCATTCGCAAATTACACGAATGTAATTCGCGAATTGGCCAGGATATTTCTGTTCAAAAGTTGTTTTTAGGATTTTCCGGTTGATTTAGACCAGGCTCGGTCCGGATTGAAAATCAAATCACGTGCTGCAACCCTAATTTCAGTACGCTTAAGAGTTAGTGAGGATTTACCACGTGCATTGTGCATGCCTAACGGGTCTATTATACCAACAAAAAAAATGAAAATTTAAATCTTTTTACACGGTTGAGATTGCGCGATCGATGTGGATCAAGACAGTGTGGATTTTTATATTAAAAGAAAGTAAGATCGTAATCACCGATAGAAATAGTCAAACCCTTTTGTTTCTTGACGAAAACAAAGAACCGACAGATACCTGAAAGGCTGTGTATGTAAGTTGTGGGTCCCAATAACAAACAAATCAACGGCCATAATTCCCACAGTTTTGATTCAACGAGAAAAAAAGAAACGAGTGACAAAATGTTAGCGAGTCGGTTTCTCAGTCAAGACCAAGACAACTTTAAAAAAATAAGACACACACGGTCCCTTTGAAAAAAAGATAGATAGAGAGAGAAAGAGGAAAGCAGCGAGCGCCTCCTCTGCGTTTCTGGTTTCACACAATCTTCATCCGCTGCTATTTCTACCTCTCTTTCTCCTCCACCGCTTTCTCTGGAGTCTCCTTCGTCTCTCTCAAGAGGTTTTGGTTTTTGTTGGAAGATCGGTGAAGTTTTCTTTTGGTAGGTGATCTAACTTTTTTTATTTTTTATGTTATGACTTGATTATGGTTGGTTTAGATGTTTGTATAATTTGCATGTTTGATTATATTGGTTTAGTTTTTAACTTTTCATTGATAGATCGGCTAGTTTATACAGATCGATTTGATTTGGAGTTTTTTTTTTTTTTGTGGGAGAAATGTTGCGATTCATATGTGGATTAGTTGTTACGATTCTATTATATTAGGTGATGTTATGTTATGGTGAAATTGGTTTTGCTTGTGTGTGATTCCTTGATTTTGATCATGTAATTTTTGCTTTAAGATTTGTGTGTAATTTCGTGGTTTTGGTGGAATTTTTTCGAATTTTGTGAATATTGTTTTTGCTGAAAGGTTATGAATCATATGAAATTTCAGTTCTGTGTAATTCTACATATTATTTTGCAAAATAGAAACTGACTAGTTATTGATTCAAGTATCTACATCATTTATAAATGAATTTGGTTTTTGATTTGGATATATTTATTGATTTTATGACATGTCGTATGTTATGATTGTGTTTTACTGTATTTTAAGATTAAGAATCATCTTATTGGTTGAATAGTTCAGTTAACCCCTCTATGGATTCTCATAGTATGTTTCTCTATTAGAACTTTTAGGAGTCTTGGCTCTACCAGGTGCAGCTTCGTTGTTTTATAGCCTTAGGAATGAACAATTAGAAATTTATCTTTATGTTAAGCGCATAGATGAAGCAATCTTGGTCATAACATGGATTTGGTCTTTGATTTGGACAACTTCATTGTTTTTCTCACCTGGTAGTGTTTGTCGTATCTCTTTGTTGTTCTGTTCATAGCCATTCTGTTTTGTTTTCAAGTCCGATCTAACGTTTCTGAACTGATGTTTGAAATTTGAATTTCTATGGCCAGATGTATATGCATAAACTAGAAAAAGTTGTTGTCTTTATATTCTGAATCATCTATTCATATGGTCTGGTGTTCAATTATGTAGGAGCTATTAAAGATGGAGATGTGTGCAAGGAGGTCTATTTACTTAGAGCAGGCGTCAGTGAGAAGCCCTAAAGCTTGTGATTTGGACTTGAAGAAAAGAGAACAGGCTGTGACACACCAACCAGTACCAGGTCAAGCGGAAGTTCTCTGTCCTCAACCTCGTCGTGCTATTAGGACTCCTTACACTGTTGATAGCCTTGAAAGACTGTGCTGCACATTGAGAGGGTAAGCAGTCGAGTTATTTACTTTGTTCTTTGACGTTAATTCTTTCATGTGGTTTCTCTCTGGGATTTTTATTTGGTTCCATCCTAGGATAGACTGTTTTATAATTGGTTGACTGAGGTAATTAATGTTCCACCTTTAGATAGGCATCTTTACCCAATTGGGAAGTTGGAATTTTGGGTCGTCTATTGTTTAACATGTAGTTCATATAGTCGTGTTACTATGTAGAAGCTGTTCATGCTGATAATGAGATTCTTTTTATTTCGTTGAACTCTTTCTACTGGTACAAATTAATACCACACTTAATTTCATTACACAATGTCAGTTCACATGCTGGTGAACACATCATGTTGTTTGGTTTGTTAGTCTGTAATCTTTCTCTAAGCTTATAATTTATTTTTCTTTTTATTTGCAGCGAGTCCCTTACTCCCAGAAAAGATCCCAGTCTTGACTTCTTAAGTTTATTTTTTAGCAAGGTAACTGCCAGCATCTGGTTGTTTATGTTGATTTCTTTTCATAGGCTCTTCATCCGTGGTAATAACATTTTGCTTGTCATTTTTGATTGTCTGTATTCAGGATCGTTTAGAAGATGATTTAGATACTGATAATAGCAGCCAAATTGGCTTTTTTTGCGGTTCACCACCGGTACGTGCTGACAACCCACTTGTACATGATGTACAGTTTGTTCGACAAACTTCAACACTTAGTTCTCCATTAGGAAATTCTTTTGGTGCAAAGGGTTCTTCCGCAAGGGCAGATAGAGCTCCCTCCTGTGGCAAATCTTCTTTTGGAGGGAAGCCTGTGGTTAGAGTAGAAGGCTTCAGTTGTGGGGGTTCGAAGTCTAACTGTGTCGTTTCTGCCCGTGCTTGATTTGGCTTGGAGTGATGTAAGTAAGACCTTCTGACCTGGAATGAGCTTTCATGCGGCTATCTAGATTTCGCCTCCCATTTCCTTTCACCCGCTGCCCTCCAACCCCATTTTTCTTTTTGAAAGCCTTAGTTTTAGAGAGTATCCATCTTTTGTATATATAGAGGAGATACCTGCTGAGATCGTGTCTATGTTGGTTGGTTTTTGTGTGTGGGTCTCTGTATAATACTAAGTCGAGATTTTATTGAGTTGTTTGTCGAGAGACTAACGGAACTGTTCAGTTCCGATTCTCTAATTGGCGAATGTAAAAATGTATATAGACGGGCAACATTGTAAAAAATTTGTATCTATAGTTTGTCCTCCGAATGATATTTTCGGAATCTCATTTGTTCTTTTATATGATAGCATTTGCCTATTATGATGCTTTAAATGTTGCCTCTTTATTGTTCTTGTGAACTTTGGTGGGTTGTTTTGCTAGTAAGGTGGGGCTTTCCTGTAGTAACTTGTTATAGGGGTGGCATGGTTTATTAGAGGGGCGGCAATGTGATAATAATGTCCCTCTAGTTGGTTAGGGGACGTCCTATAGGAGGTGTAAATTAACTAGATTACCTTTTCCATTTTTTAACCTAAATCAAAGCTAAATTGAAATTTTGTTTTTTTTCTTCTTCTCCTCCTCCCATCAACCGTATCCTCCATTAAAATTTAAAATTTCATCGTCTTCGATTAATCGACGATTCGAAAATTAATCAAGTGTGGTATAATTAAGCAAGTGTAGTGTAATGACTTATGTGAGGTATGTTTTGAAAACCTAGTTACGATTTTGGTTTATTTTGTTCGATTTAAGTTTAATTTCTATCGAAAATGAGAGTTTTAGATGAAAATTGAAATTGAAATTTTTGGGTTTATGTAAGTTACGGTTGGTAATAGTTCAATTACCAACCGTATGTTCTTATATATGAGAATTTTCTTCAGTTACGGTTGGTAACCATTTTAGTATACGAACCGTAACTCAGTTACGATTGGTATCGAGCATTTGGTTCCGAACCGTAACTCAGTTACAGTTGGTATCGAGCATTTGGTTACCAACCGTAACTGAGTTACGGTTCGTATCGAGCATTTAGTTACCAACCGTAACCGGTTTTACGATTGGGTTTCTTCAAATTTAACCAGTTACGGTTGGTAGTTCATCTTTTACGAATCGTAACTTCGATTTACGGTTGGTTATGAGCATAATTCCAACCGTAATTAGCTCTCAAAATGTAAAAAAATTGAATTTTTTACGTACTTTAGATAACTTTGAGCAACAAAAAGCTAGTTGGGACTAATTTAGAAGTATACCGGGTCATTTTCAGGTCCTGGTTGTTCATTTTGTTGGTTAATTTCTTCAATTGATTGAGATTGACCTTCTCCTCTAAACCTTTTTTTTTTAACTCTAAAAGTCTGATTTTGGTTTTGATTTTGAGTTAATATAAGTGAAATTAATCATTAACACTAAACTTGATTATCATCACTAAACTAGGTTATTAATTATGAGGGTTAATTTGTCATTTTCGGTATTTTTTTAATTAGGGAGACCTTGAATGATCATGTAATGATCCTTTTTGTCCTATTAGAATGTCGCCCCTAATAAACCATGCCGCCTCTATAACGGATTACTTCCTGTAAGGCTTAGTCTTATGGCCTTCCAATCTAACATCTAAGATTGGAAGTCCACGTTGTCTAGAACAACCCCAAAGTCTTGTAGTAATTCTATTTTGGTATACTAGTCGAACGGGGTTATGCTAGATGGAACAGCGCGTGCACGTAATCATTCCGCGCAGCCAAAATCCTCATTTCAACCTGAGAACTCCGCGCAGCCAAAATCCTCATTTCAACTGGAGAACTCCGCGCAGCCAAAATCCTTATTTCAACTGGAGAACTCCAAAAATCCTTATTTCAAATGGAGAACTCCAACATCCTAATTTGCTGTTCTTTTCTTTCTCCCCGAAAACTCTCCCACAATGCACTGCATCATCAAGATTGTGATCATTTGAGGTAAGAATTTGAAACTTTAGGTTTTAAGTTTTTTTTATTTTTGATAATGATGACATTTTGATGAAAATGATTTTTGATATTTTGTGTTACAATCCATGATTAAAATTGATTTGTAATGAAAATGAATGAAATTTAGTTAGTTTTGTGATTTTTTTTTTCCTTTTGTTATTGATTGTAATATGAGTATGAAAGATTTTCTAGATGGTTTGGAAATGGTATGGACAAAAAATAAAGATGACCATGTATGCAACGATGTCATGGGTGATCCTCGGAATGTAAACTTTAGAAGTAGCTTGAACGAGGTTGAAGTGTTATAAAATTGCAGTGAAAAATAATCTGCCAGCACAACGATACTGTGATAGTTGTAGGTTTTCTTCTATTTTTGCATTTGATTTCGCTAATGCGGATAGAGGAGTAGTAGAATCCATAGCTGAGAGATGGTGGGAAAAAACAAAGAGCTTTTATTCTAAGGAGTTTGAGCTTGGAATCCTTCTTTTAGATTGGTACATGTTAACGGGAGTTCCCACTGGTGACCCAACCAAACGTCAAGTAGTTATGCCGTAGTCAGGTAATGAGCTAATATATGATGCTACAGATGATATATGTTTCCCATATTTCAAAAATTATGGTACATGACACTCTAAGACTAATTCAATATCCTTGGCTACCTTGAGAAACTACATTAATAATAGAGAAAATGAGGACAACAAGGGATGTGCAGAGCTATTGACACGAGCATTCTTTCTTTAGTGTTTTGGTCATTTTCTTCTTGCGGATGCTAGTGGAAGAGTTGATAAACGTTGGGTTTTATTGTTGAATGATTTAGATAGATTTGAGGAATATGATTGGGGTATAGCTTCCTTAGGTAATACCTATAAATTTCTTGACGACTGGTCAACCAAAGGTAAGGATTTATCTGGCATGGTTATGGTACTTGAAAAATGGTACTATTATTACTTCCGCAATATGCAGCCCTTGCTTTGTCAGACACCGGGATGTTTTCCCAAAAATTTATATCTTCAGTAAGGAAAACATTAAGCAATAAAAGAAGAGAATACAAAGAGGAGGTCAAAGGGATACGAAGAAACACTCAGTCTCCAATGCAAGAGGATTGATTGACTCTAGAACAAGTTCATCATGTATTTGGCAACCATGGGTAGACAATGGGTATTACGTGGGATAGAATTATCACCACTCACCCAAAAGGAGAGTTGTGTTTTTTGACCTAGAAAAAACAAACACAAGAGCTAGTTGTTACTTGGCTGAGAGATTGCACAGGCGTATAAAAGGTGAGATTGTAGTCCCAGCAAATCCTTCAAATTTGCAATTAGTTGTGGACAGGAAATTGTAACTGCAGGCGTCGATCACTATTTTGCAGTCACTGAGGATCAAGATAACAAGTGGTGGAAGAAGAAGAGTGTTGGACCTTATCTCACTGAGTCATACCATTCAAAGAACGTCGATGAGTTAGCAGTGGTTAGCATAACTCTTCCTCGCCATTTGTTTCCTAATCATACGCCTCCTAACCTGATGTCACAAAACTATACTTATGGCACACAGAATGAGCTCCTGTCATAGATGTCGGAGATAGATTTCACTTTACCATTTTCCAATGCAGTCGACATAGAAGGGCCAGCACAAATTCCAAAACGTCCTTATCCGTATAAATTTTCTACAATGGGTTTGACACTGGTAAGTACATTTACATTCGTTTGCATTTTCATTTAAAGTTTTTTGAATATTTAACTAAATCTCTCTAATTTATACTTGCAGTAGAATTGCTTTAATTATATGGAACAACTATATTCATTCCAGGTTGGAGCTCGTGAAGTCGTATGGATGGAGTCACTGCGCCGAGCTTCAATTTCATGTTCCTCATGTGGTAGATCTTCTTCTTCTTCAATACCATATGTCTGTTCCCAGCAACCAAGCAATCTAGAAGATCTCACATTGGGTGGAACATATTCACAATGGCCGACAAATCAAGAATGTTACCATCCTAGGCGTGAAGACGGAGCATCTACATCACACAATCAACAAAAACATCACCAAAGCAATGAATTTACTGATGCATTGATGGATGAAAGAGTTCCTAACGTTGTTTTTGATACTCAATACTCCCAACCAGCCCCTGATTACTTTGAGTGAATGAAACATGAAAGTACTTGTAGTGTTTATGAAAACATATGGAGTGTTATTTTTTTTTTATCGAGTGTTTTTTTAATGGAGTGTTACTTCTTATGGCGTTTTTTAATTTTTTTCTTCTTCTTATGGAGTGTTATTTTTTATGTTGTGTTTTTTCTCAAAACACTCAACCTATTCAAGACAGTCAACCTAGTCAAAACACTGAAGCTGGTACTTCTGCTCCAGTAAGCGTGGATGAAGATTTGGAGGATATGGCAATGTTAGGGATCTCACCATCTACCACTGGTTCTGAAACCCAAGACATATCACATATAAGATGTTATTTCAACCAAACATATGATGTTAAAGGTGCAGGGAGAGATTCTTCCTAACGAAGGGCTCGTGAGGCTAAAGTATCACAGAGAAAAAGTAATAAAATGGATAAGCTCATAGAACTTCTTGAACAAGGGAAATCACTAAGGGTTTCCAAGTATGAAGCAGAGTAAGAATACCTTAGGAAAAACAAGGAAAACACTACAATATTGGCACAAACCCAATAAAGAGAAGCTGACTTGAAGATCCTACGCCAACAGATGAATGAAGTACAGAGGATCGGGAGAAACCCCTCTACAAAAAATGGAAGAACGAGATTATAGTTTGTAATGACTTTGATCCTATCCCTTAAATTATAGTGATTTATAAGTAATAATTTAAGTTATTTAGAAGTTCATTTTTAATTTTTAATTAGAGTTAATTTAAAAGTAAAATTTTAATTTCAATGTACTTTTTAATTTTTAGAAGTAGAATTTTAATTTCAATGTAATTTTTAATTTCTTCAAAAATCAATGTAACCTTGTTTTGCAATGTAATGAAAGAATCCCTTAGTTTGGTAAATTTTCAAATTTTGAAACAAACAATCGTTGGAACACATTGTCAAACATTTCGAACTTCAAAATTTGAAAACATATCCGTTGGTGGTGTAACGGGAGTGTGAGAAAACATGGTTAAATAAACATTTAATTGCTAATGGTGTAAACTAGGTTTAGGAAAAAAAAAAGTTCAAACTCTATTGGCGCGTTTCCATTCAATACAGGGATGTAGCGTGTTTCCATTCCGCGCAGACTGGTTGCAGCTTTCCATTCAGCGCATATACCCAAGAATATTCCACCAGGCGCTGAACCAAACAACGAAAAATTGATTTTTGTTGCGTGTAACCATTCATCGAAACTATCTTGCTATTAGTTCACATTCGAGATATATCTGGAGAGAGAAGTAGAAGAAAATAATAGACAACGCTTTGTGAAGAAAGTGCAATGTTTTTTGTTTAATCTATAAGCAAAATCTAGTCCATAATACTTGACCTAAGATCTTTCTGGTATAATTGGCTCCCCTTGGACTATTTTGTATGTAGCTTCCCTAATGAACCAATATGTTCACCTCCCACTTCCTATGGGCTGAGCTTTAGAGATCACATGGACAACATCAAATTTGTCTCACCATAGGTGGAAAGAAGTAAGAAAAGAGATGCATTAGAGGACTTGGAGGAACCTGATTATAAAGCAGACAGTTTCATCAGTGAGTCATTTCTAGTAGGGTTTTCATTGGGTCTGGGTCTTTCCGGATATCACTGGACCCGAACCCGAACCCTACTTTTAAAAGTTGGGTCCAATTCCTAACGGTTCTGGGACCGGTTTCTAAATTTGTGAACCCATAACCAGACCCGTTAAAAATCTCGGATATTCATCGGTCCCGGATATCCGTTGGGTATTAAGAAAACTATAAAAAATATCTTCAAAACTTAATATATTTTTCTTTTTTGGCTTTAATCTAAATTATTTTTATAAAAATTTATTATTATTTCCTTATTAATTTACTAAACTACTAATTAAAAATGAAATAAAAAATCAAAGCCGAGACTACCAAAATTCTTGTAATGTTAGTAAAAATATGAATAAAGAAATGAATGAACGGGTGCCCAACGAGAACTATCCGTTTGGACCCGTTAAGATTCGGGCTCAATCGGGTAATTACCCATCGGATCCTAACTTATTAATGGGTCCAACTTTAGGATCCAGAATCGGAGTCGATTCTACCGGGTCCGGTTCCAGATCTGGATAATGGATATCTATTGACAACCCTAATTTCTAAGGAAAGTTGCTCTCGTCTTGGTTTTAAATTTTTCTTGTCCGGCATTAGATGCAAACATGGCCACAACTTGGGCGTCATGACAGCGTGGAATGTATTTATTTTAGGGAAAAAAACGGTTCAGTCCAAAACCGCACAAAAAAGAACAGATTAGTCCACTCCGATCCAACTAGGAACAGATTAGTCCAAAAAATGTATAGAGACGCTGCTATCCTTCGCATGCTTTTAATAAAGCACACATGCAGCGAATGGATACAGTTTTGTAACTGACACCATAAACGTAGTTGTGACACGTAGCTTGAAAAAAAAAACTGAATTAAAAACTGAATTAAACGGCGTAACGGACAAATCATTTATTCCTTCTTTTTCTTTTGAAGACTGAAAAGAAGAAGAAAAAAAATCAAAACTACTCATACCTCAACATTTTGAAATCTAGAAAATTTTCAATTCACAGAAACTTTCAATAAAAAACCCTAACATCTTACTAATCAAAACAACTAGATGGTTGAACAATCAGTAACATCATGTTGAAAGGAAAAAAAGCAGCTTCAAAGAAAAACGCACCACCAACAGTGGAAGATTCAACATCAACTGAAGAAGAAATTCCATCAGTTGCGACAGAATAAATTCAAAAATCAACATCACCAAGAACGAGATCAAAGTCAGGATTAAAAGATTCAATACCAATTTCATCCCCAACTCCATCAATTGCTGCAGAAGAGATTCGGAGATCAACAGGACCAAAAACGAGATTGAAGAGATCATTAGAAGATTCAACATCAATTTCAGTACCAGAAACTTCAAAAACATCACCAGCTAAGAAGCCTTCAAAGCCTTCAAATCCTCCAAAGCCTCCAAAGTCTTCAACATCTGTTATCTCAAAAAAAGGTAACAATTCAAGTCCAGTTCTGTCTATTTTTGAGAAATTTTTATTCAATTTCTTGTACATGTGTACAGATCTGTACACCGCCATGTTGTTGCAGTGATTCATGTCTAGTTCTATCTTGTTTTTGAGCAATTTTTGTGGGAATTGTTGTTGGTGTGTACAGATATGTACACCGCCATGTTGTTACAGTGATTCATGTCCAGTTCTATCTGTTTTTTAGCAATTTTTATTGGAATTGTTGCTGGTGTGTACATACTAGTACACCACAATGCTGTTGCAGTGATTCATGTCATGTTCTGTCTGTTTTAAAGATGTATCTGTAGCAGTGTACTGGTTTGTACACCAGCATGCTATTTCAAATTCATGTGGCCTAATGTGTGTGTTGTGCCGTCACTTGTGTTTACCGGTGTACACACCTTTGCACCAGCATGCTATTTCACCTTCATATGGCCTATTGTGTGTGTTGTCAACCTGCTGTGCTGTCACTTGTGTTTACTGGTGTACATATCTTTACACCAACATGCTATTTCATATTCATATGGACTAATGTGTATGTTCTCAACATATTATCCCATCGTTTTTGGTGCTGGTGTACACATCTTTGCACCAGCATGCTATTTCACCTTTATTTGCCTGTTGTGTGTGTTTTAAAGCTGTTTTTGATATATTTATGTATGAGTGTAAAGATTTGTACACGCACATTGATTTATGGCATGTTGTGTGGGAACAAATGTTGCTTTAGTTAGTTTTCTGTAGGAGTGTACACAACTATACACTTGTATGATATGGTCCTATTTATGCGTACAATGATATGATTTGTACTTATATGAGTATAATGAATGTATTATTCTTCTTGGTTCATTTTCGTAGATACCAACAAACCATATAGGTCAAGTTTCCATGCCTTCAGTGACTTTGTGAATAGAAACCTTGAGGAAGATGAAACAAAAAGAGGAGAAAAAGTATGGTTCACCAATTATCAACTAGAGAAGCAAAAAGAAGGACCATTCTGGCCTGTTGTAGATATCTTTGTCCACAAAAAAGCAGACCGGAAAGATGAGAAAGATACAAGTAAAAAGAGAGATGATATATGGACTAAGAACCCAAACTCAATTCTGAAAATTGTGAGACAGTACCGCCATGAAATTTATGACTCAGGGGGACATTATTTCATGTTTGATACTACCAAGAAGAACAAGCAAGTGGCAGTAAAGAGTGAACCTGAGGATTTGTTTCTATTTTATGGGATTAAGATGGTGCCAATGGAAGTTGAAAAAGGGGAAGATGTAAAAACTGCAGCTGAAAAAAATACGGTCCGCTGATAAACAGATTGACTCTTAAGAAACGAACTGAGCTGGGAAAAAAGATATGGAGGAGGAAATCGTACGTATCATGAAGCTAAAACCAAAGTCGAAAATGGAGATTGAAAGAAATGCTGAAGACTTAGTGGTATTTTTTACTATGTACTTTTGTATCACGGTCTTTTTTACCCAGACAAACGGAAGTATGATTAGCAAGAACCAGTTTGCACACTTTTTTGAGTCTTTGGATAGGATGAAGAGAACTTGCTGGCCAGTTCATATACATGAGTATCTCATGGCGAGCATTAAGAAACATCAGGATTCACCACTTAAAGTTAATGGTTGTGTGCTTTATCTGTGGGTGAGTTCACAGTTGTACACCTGATATATCCATTCACCATTTTAAATAATTATGTTCATTGTGTTTGTTCATTTCTCTTACATTTCTAACTATTCACCTATTTGTTAATGCAGCATTGGTTTGCTGAACAAAACAAAATCATGAAGCCAAGCAATGAGGAAGGTGTGTCAAGGCTTCTTAGGTGGATCATCAGCGACGTCAGTAATACAATCGAGAAAGACTTGAATGATGCCATGAAAAAGGTATCTCAAAAAACTTTCTTAGAATAATATATGTACATTGATATACACCTTTAATAAGGTGTACATGATTGTACATTGTTGATAGATTTTAAGAAATTTGTCTTGTGTACAACAATGTACACTCTTACAACATGTGTAACAAATTGTACACCTGTGTCAAGGCTTCTTAGGTGGATCATCAGCGACGTCAGTAATACAACCGAGAAAGACTTGAATGATGCCATGAAAAAGGTATCTCAAAAAACTTTCTTAGAATAGTATATATACATTGATATACACCTTTAATAAGGTGTACAGGATTGTACATTATTGATAGATTTTAAGAAATTTGTCTTGTACAACAATGTACACTCTTACAACATGTGTAAAAAATTGTACACCTGTGATCAATGTTGATACTTTGGCATGTTTTCAGATGCAACCAGGATTGGTGAAGGCTTATACTGATGAAGAGAGATTGCTTTTGGATGAGTACCAGAGGCAGAAACAAGAAAATAGCATAGATGCTGTGAAGGAAAAGCTGCGCATTTCAGATATGCGAAGAAAGAAGTTGGATGAGGAGCTTACTGATGTTCTGGATAGGCAAGAAAGGTTTTTTAGTTTCATTCAAGAGAAAAGACTAAAAGTTAATGAAGTTGGTCTAATGAGCTTGACAGAAAGAGAAGTTAATGATTTCCGTAATTACACTTTGGATGAAATCTTTAAATTTGCAAAAGAAATACCGCTTGAAACTGAGGAGGATGAGGAGATTGAGGAGGAGTAGGAGGAGGAGGAGGAGGAGGAGGAGGATGAGGAGGAGCACAAGGAAGATGATGAGATTGAGGAGGATGAGGAGGAGGATGGCAAGGTTGAGGAGGAGCACAAGGAAGATGATGATGATGGTGATGACAATGACAAGGAGGAGCACAATGAAGATGGTGATATGCATGATCATAATGATGATGATGATGGTGATGAAAATTACAAGGAGGGTAGCAAGGGTGGTGATATGCATGATCATGACAATGAAAAAGAGCGTAGCAAAGGTGGTGATGACGAGCATGGAACTGAATCTGAAAGGAATGAAGTTCCGTCTGAAACTCCTGAAAAGCAAAGGTACAACATCACTTTTTTTAAATTTTCAAGTCATTTCTTTTTTTATGTGTGTACATAGTCATACACCAGTGTGTGAAAGCTAATACCTTTTCTAAAAACTTGAATCTTTTTATCACTCCTTCACCAAAGACCAATGAGGCAAATGAAGAAGAGGATGACAAGGATGGAACAAGCCAAGGAGTTGAGTCTGAAACTCGTAACAAGCCGAGGTATATGTGTAGCTCGCATTTCTTCTCATTTTCTATATATGTGTACCAATATGTATACCTTAGTAATTTCTTCTGTGTGTGTATCAATATGTACACCTTAGTGATTTCTCATTTTCTAAAAAAATTGCATTTTTTTCAGCACTCTTCTTCCAAAGGAAGTTGAAATCCCTGAAGGTCAAGAAAAGCATATGAACCTTGATGACCATGATACTACTCAAACTGATGAAATTGACAAAGTAGCTGGGTGCGAATCTGCTAACAAGCAAAGTTATAAAGAAAATGATCTCAACTTATATATATATATATTTTTTGTTTTCAGTACGTGTGTACAAGGATGTAAACCTTTATGACTTCTTCTGAATTTGTGTACATACCTGTACATTGGTGTAAAACTCTGTACACCATTGAAAATTCTCATAAAAATTTCATTTTTCAGTACTTCTATGCCAAAGATAAGTGTAATCAATGAAGATAAACAAGACCAAGTGAACCTTGATGACCAGAATGTGATGGATGACACTCGAATAGCTGAAATTGATGAAGCTACTATAATTGCAGCTAAAGCCATATGTCAGTTGGATCCTAAAGAAGTCCTTTTACTCACACAAGGAGAAGAATCACAGAATGAGACTTATACATCAATTGAGGACCTTCTATATAACTTGTCTGAAACTGTGTTCGTAAAGCTTGAAAAAGGTTGTTACAGAACGACACCATCTGAAGTGAAAGAAAAGATGGCAACCCTGATCCTCCATGATTGTCCAAGCTTTGCATTATTGAGCCAGGAAGATCCAAAAGAAGAGTCGTCGCAAAAATCATTATCCAATGAATATGTACGAGAAAGGATCATTGAAGAAGCAGTGCAGTTCATTAAACAAAATCCTAGTGAATTTTTTAGCAGTCAAGAGGTAGAAGAAGAGAAGACGACTCTAGTGAGCACAAGAGCAGGGAGGATGAAGGAAGCAGAGATGTTGAAGACACAAGCCGCTGGCAAGTTATCCGAGACACCACAAAAGAGAAATGCAAAAAGAAAGCTAGATCCTGAATTCAATGCCGAGGGTAAAACCAAACGAGTTGTGATAAAAGAAGATCCAAAAGGCAAGGGGATCAAAGAGGGACAAGAACCAGGCTATCCTGCCCCAATAAAGAGAAAGGGAGATGTATATCGTCCTCACAATCCATTGCCAGATGTTCATCTATCACCACTATACCATGTTATGCAACCAGGACAGGACAAAAAAAGGATACAAAAATTCTTCGACTATACAAGCATGGAGTAAGTTCACAAAACACTATGATTGAATCTTATAAAAAAAATTATGTGCACAACTTTGTACACCATGTTAACATTTCCTTTATGTTTCCGCAGCTCTGTAGCTTGGCAACTAACAAGACTGGATGATCCAACAGTCAAGGAAGATATTTTGATTGATGGAAGAGTACTTCGTGAACTGATGTTCAACAAATATCTGGACCAAGAGGTACTCCAGTTCTACATCCATCGACGTAGAAGAGCACTTGTCAGAGATAGCATTCGTCATCCAGATGACAAAAAGTACCTGAGCTGTGAAATTATGAGTCCTTCTGCATGTGTAAGTTTCTCAAAACAAATAAGAAATGTCATATATAGTTACTTTAATATTGTGTACATAGTTGTACACCTAATTGAAATGGCGTTTTCTATGTGTTTTTAGATTTCTTTAGATGTGTACATTGATATACACCAATATGCATATATGATTGACAAATGGTGATTTATTTAGCTACGTACATAGATGTACACCAATATGCATCTATGATTGACACATGGTCTGCTAATTCTTGATTGTTAGATTTATATAGGTGTGTACATAGGTGTACACCTGTATATCATACATGGATATACGGTCTGTTTTCAGGCCTACAATGTTTGATTTGTTAGTTTTCTGTAGTAGTGTACGTGCTTGTTAGTTTTCTGATTAAGGTGAGCCTAATTAATTTTGTTTTCTAACAAATTATTAATTGCAGTACTATGTCATGTCACCAGCGAGGTGTAAAAGCTTGTGGTTGATTTCATACGGGACATGCCTGAGAATCTGGAAGTTCTTGTAATCCCTATCAATCACTCTACAGATCGAACGAGGATGGGATTGCACTGGTCGCTTTTGAATTTTGATTTCGAATCTAAGAAATGGAAATGGTATAACTCGTTACACTCAGAAAATGAGCAGTCATATCAAGACGATGCAAAGAAACTAGCAGATGTAGTACAAGTGGAACTCAACAAGAAGAGAGCATCGAAGAGTCACCCACCTATAGAAGAGCACGAATTAAACATCATGACATGACCTTCACAAGGAATCAACCCGGACTGTCTAATATATACCTGTTAATTTATGAAACGAAGTATGAAGACAACAAAAGGTATGGAAAAAGGTCAGCAGAGGGCCGAAGATATTTGTCAGCAAATGAGATCAAAATTGGTGGCCAAGATGTTGACAAAAGTCGGATGGTATGAAAAGGTGTGGGATATAGCGAAAGACAAGGAGCATAATCAATGGCGCAAGACTACAGGAAAGCAACCATTGAATAGGAAGAAGAGTTTTTAATCTTCATTCAAGATCACTTTCTGAATTTCTATTAAAAATTTTTAATCTTCAGACAAATTTTTAAATTTCAGTTTTCAACTTTCTGTTTAAGACTTATCACTATTATAAAGACCTTGAATTAATGTTTTTTATTAGTTTCAATATTGATGTTTTGAAAATAGACTTTTGTCAGTACTAAGGTATGTATTACAGGTTAGGAAATATTAAGGTGTACATGATTGTGCACAATTTCTGACAGAGTAGAAAATCTGACAGGCAATGGTACAGGAAGGTGTACATAATGGTACACATGTACTAACAGAAACATAAAATAGAAAAAGTAATAACTTAGTATCAATCATTAAACAACAAAAATAAAAACTAATTACTGGCATTAGAACTGAAAAGATAAAATATTACTAAACAAAATAAACTAGTAGCATCCATTGTACAACAAGGTGTACATAATGCTACACATGTAAAAAGACAGGTAAGAAAAGTGAAGTGCACAGGAAGGTGTACATAATGGTACACAAATCCTGACACTAATTATCCATGAATAGAAAAATGAAAAGACATTACCAAAAGTAAAAACCAAAAAACATAGAATCTTTCAAACAAATCAAACATAATAAAAAGCATCAAGGCATGGGGCAGGTGGCTCTGTTTTGGTGACCAAGAGTGAAGCACTTTGTGCACATCATAGGCCTCTTTTGCGTCTCCCAATCCTTCTTGAAACATTGTTCTCTTCGTCTACCGGATGGAGGCACATGAATAGGAACAATAATCCTATCACTAGGATCATAAGACTGCGGCTTGTCATAATTGGGGATTGGCAAGATGATCTCTTGGTATGTCATGTTGTACCATTCAGTGGTGAAGTATGTCTCAACAAATGAATAGATGTCCTCCCTTGTAGATTGAATGGCAACACAAGCATGTGCGCAGGGAAAACAATTGCTTGCCACCTGTGACACGTACAAGTTCTCTCCAACCGATCTACAAAATTAGTGCGGGGAGACCTGACTTCATACAATCTTTCCATAGACTCAACAACAGTCCAAGTACGACCAATGTTGATGTTCTCGTTCAGTAAATCCTCATATACGGGAGTGAGCCTAGTATTAAAATTTTCAAGACCTTATACCCTTTTCTTAGAATTCATCTGCATAACCTTCAAACTAAGATAATAAAAACACAAAACATAAAATCAAAACATGATATATAAGAAATACAAATAAAACATGTGTACAACAATATACACATTAAGGAAATCCATGTGTACAACAATGTACACACAGTTGCAGAATCACAGATATAACATATGTACAAGTATGTACACATCAAGCAAATCCATGTGTACGATAGTAAAAAATAAATGAATGAAACACTAAACATAAAACTCACCGTATCAAATTGAGAAGAGCAAAAGCATACAGCTTTTTGAACTCAAGAATCCAGTTATTGAATGACTCGGCAATAGATGAAGAGTGAGCAGCATATCTGCATACAGGGAAAAATGCATTTGCCCATTTCTCCTTTGGAATGGCCCTGAGTTAATTAACAACATGTCCACAACCAATTACATGCATGCCCCGCAAAGCTTCTTCAAAGTTCGCTGCTGTGTAAGAGTAAGCAGCTTTGTAAAACAAATCAATAACGGCATTGTAATTCGCATCACCTTTTCCAATAGGGAGATTGCACTTGATGTGGTAAAAGCAATAGCTGTGATATGAACCAGGAAATGCTCTTGGAATTCCCTGCAGAAGTCCTTCGTGACGATCACTAAGGAAAACAATCGGACGATCATCGACCACTTGTTGAAGATTATCCAGAAACCAAAACCAATTGTCTTTGTTTTCAGATAAAACAATGGCAAAGGAATATGGGTAAAAACCATCATTTCCATTGACACATGTTGCGGCCATCAAAGTACCCCTGAATCTACCAATGAGGAAAGTAGCGTCCAAGTAAATCATGGGACTGGGATACCTATAGCTATGCTTGCAAGCACCGAAACAGATGAAAATGCTCTTAAATCTTCCAGTTTCTTCATCAACTTCAAGTTTCACAAAGCTATCAGGATTAGTTTGCTCAATAGCTTTCACATACCAATTTAAATCGCTATACGACTTCTCGTCGTCACCATATTGATCTTCAAATACAACTTCTTTCCCTCTACGAGCATGGTGATACTTAACATTGGACCCATAAGTCTTCTTAAAGAGTGACATGATTTGTTTGGGTTTTAAAGTAGGATCACCCTGTATACTGTCAGCGATCAAATGCTTAACTAACTTGGTTGTCACCACAGGACTCTTCAACCTCAAACCAACACCACAGCTACAAAAAAAAATCAATCTGGAATAAGTAATGTGCACCACATTGTACATCTAATAAAATCTCAAAAACAACAACACACATGCAAAAAGAAAGCACAAACCAAGAAAGAATATGAAATTTACACCACAATGTGCCACCTAAAAAGCCTACAACAAGTAATGTGCACCACAATGTACACCTAAAACAAGTCTACATATTAAAACCTAAAAATCAATAACATGGATCAAGAAAATAAGTCAACACCACTAACCTGTGAATAACGTTAGAATCTTTCAGCACAAACCGAGAAATGTCACCATTCACAGGCCCAAAGTGAATCCTCCAACCACAACCATCTTCTTCGCACTTCGCAGTAAAATGAGTCTTGTCGTTTTTAAGAATAAGAATCTTGTAACCAGTACACATCTTGTACCGATCAACAACAATCCTTACAGCTTTAACACCACCCACAAATTCTTTACCAATATTGTCAAAAACATAACGCCATTCATCGATAATGAGAGGCTTGGCCTTGTCCGCGTCATGATCGACCACCCTTACAAGCTTAGGACTTTCACTTACA
Source organism: Papaver somniferum (assembly GCF_003573695.1). Lineage (NCBI taxonomy): Eukaryota > Viridiplantae > Streptophyta > Magnoliopsida > Ranunculales > Papaveraceae > Papaver > Papaver somniferum. Next base: position 145,661,245 of record NC_039361.1, on the reverse strand, counting down.
CAAGAGTTTGAAGTACTAGCACCAGAACTACTTCTACAACCAGAATTAGAATGAGACAAAGACCTTGAACTAGTGCTACAACCAGTATGCTTCGGAATCACATTAACATTCAAATAGAAATCTTCATTGTTCATCTGAATAACAAGAGCAACTAAACCTTGAAGTTGTATATCACCTTGTATAAAAACTATTTGATTAGTATCCATATAGGAAAAACGTATACTCCAAGGGGACAAAGACCTCCACTGCTTACAGGAAAAATGCTTCAATTCATCAACGATGATAAAAGTATTAACACGAAACGCAGCAGAATGCTCATCATGATTCAAAACAGCATGAACAAACTTATCAGACATATTTGATACACCTACATATAACAAAAGATATAATAATAGTTTCAGATTCGCATAACCTAAAACTTGAAGAGTGTACAAGAAAGTACACATTTAATCAAAGACAAAAATCAAATAACAGTAAACTTAAAATCAAAACTACTTCATCGATTAATCGAAGATACAAGCTTCAGAATCTTACTAGAACACATAATTGAATAAACCAAAAGCATATGATCTAATATCAGTTCGATTTCATATCATGCATCATAACACCAAACACCAAAAAAAAGTAATCAAAATCATTTAACGAAAATCAAAAGCTAAAATATAACAAAAATCAAATCAATAACATACAAACAATAAGATGTAACAGATTGAATTCATATTATCAACTGATAAAATCAAAAAAACTAAATATCAGAAAAGAGATTCAACGATGAAGCAAAAACAGAACTAACCTGAAGTTGAATTCCGTTAAATATCAGAAACGATGAAATCCAACCTAACCTCTATGAATCTGTCTGAAACTGTTAAATCGCTGAAACTGAATTTGAATTATGGATCGATCTATCTCTGAAACCTGTCGTGAATTCAAATCTGAGATAAAAAATAATCCCGTAACTACACTTTACCAGTAACTTGAAGTTGAATCGCAACCAAATTTCTCTGTGAAACTGTTAAATCGCCTACAAATTTCTTCTTTGTCCGGCTCCCTGTTTTGAATTCATGTTTGAGGTCTGAAATTTTCAATTTCAAATCCTCGTTTTATGTATGGAATCGTCTCAAGGGTAGTTACGGGATATTGGAAATACAGGAAAATCGGGATCGGTCACAATTTTGGACTAACTCGTCCATATTTGGATTAAATTGTTTGAGACGACGCTTTTTTGGACTAGAGAGTACTAGGCCTGAGATGAGGGGACTAAAACGTCGCAAGCCCAGTAACTTTGGGACTAAACGTCAATTTCTACTTTATTTTATTTTATTTTATTTTTTTTTTCGTTTGTGCTCGTTAATGGCATCTCATACTGCAGATTTATCGGTCAAAAGGAATACACCAAAGTGTCCTGTTCTTTCCTTACTGATTTTGAAGTTATAACCATTGTATTCACTGAAGCAGTGGAGGTTATCTTGATGATTGGTTTGTAAGTCCGAGGAAAATAATATAAGATTAGTCATTTTCAATTTGGCGATGACATTTGGCGTTTTTAAAGGCTGACATTAACAAAATTAGATAGCCTGGGTACAATCTTCTATTTTTCGAATTTCCTATAGATTGGAAAATTAGAAGCAATATGTTTGCTATTGGGGATGCCGGATGTGAATAACTTGGAAAATTTTGCTGAGGTTTTTGGATGTTTACTTGAGGCGTGCCCATCTACCTATATTGGGTCTTTTACTAGGTGAGGGATTGGGTCATTGAAGCATGCAAGAGGTTGCGGTAGTCAAAACATATTAAATAGGCTTCCAACTATGAACAGTCACCGCAGATGCAACTATAATTTATTTATTCTTTTGAGTGGGAATCAACTAACATAATCGTTGTGTTGGAAAATTGACACTGAAACATGGTGAAGAAAAGAATGTTGTCTCTAGGTTCAAGGCTCTAATAATATACTCTTTTCAACAATTATTCGACTCTTCCCAGTTAGATTGGCGAGTACAAATAGGTCAATGAATATTTCCGTCAGGATACTTGAAGCCCCACAACAATGTTGGATTCAGAGCTTGTACAACCTTGATCCAACCAAGAACACACATGTTTAGTTTCTGATGATGCTTGTTAGAGAGAAAACAGAGAGAGTTTAGGTGTGTTTTGAAAGGAAAACTAGGACGCTATTTATGGAGTATTACACATCCGTTGAAGATGATTCTTCATCTCCAACATGCATCTTTTCAGAGTGAATAGACATCTCTTCCTTCAGACAACAATGGTGTCCTATGGAAAACGATATTTCTGTTCGCACTCTGCTAGGGGGCACTGCCTCCTAGACCCCCGCGACCTGACCGATCAGGTCGATCACCGAATTCTTCTATAGCGCCTACAATTTAAGGGTTTGTTGAAAATATCCAACACTTTGTTGTTCCTCTAAAACTTCTCGTGAGCCCAACTGCCACATTTTTGCTTACATGTATATTTGCGGGAACTGTATATCGTTATTGTTGCCGACATTCAAATGAAACTTTTTGGGACTACAAGGGAGCTTATTTAAGATTGTACAAGTCTCACTGTTCATGGTAAAATGGATTTTCGAGCGTCAAGAATTATTAGCTTGCAGATGTTTTTACTGAGATTTACAAGTTTCACTTCTTCTTTACCTGTATTCAAAACTAGTCATCACCCAACTTTTTTGGGGTCAATTAATCTCTTTCCAGGTTCAGTCTTTTTTTTGGGGGGTTATTGCTTGCTTGAGATTTTCTCAATGTGGTTGGGCCTGTCTCGTAATTCTTCGGTGGTTCATTTTGCATGCTGCTTGTGAGCCGTTTTCAAATAGCTACTAATAATCTTTGCTAGGGAAAAAACGGGGTGGGGATCCTCTATACCCACAATCCCTCTGCTCCTCTGTCCCGACTTATCATATGGCGCCACGTGTATGCCATATTAACAGGGTATAACGGCCGTCAAGATCACTGTATATTTTCTCAGAAGTCACCGTATTCAAAACCGGTTCTTATTTTTAAGGGTTCTCTGTTATTTTAGAAATCAATCATGGATGAAACATGAGTCTAAACAATTGTCGTTTGTTATGAATCTCGTTTCTGTGTGAAGAGATCAAAACCTTTACCTGAACGGATACTTTGTACTTTAAAAAAGATAAAAATAAAAATCCAACAATGGTTATAGAAATGAACAACAATCAAAACCCAAACACATATAAGAACAATTGGATTTTCTAGTCGAATCTCTCCAAAGAAATGTAAAAACAAAACCCGAATGTATATTATGTTGATTTCTTTTTTGTATTCTTCAATTCATGGTTCGTTAATTTTGTAATCTAATTCCTTCCAACAACATCAACATCAAGTCTCAACTGTGGAACTGAGGTCCAACAACGATTAGAGGTTTTGGATTTCAAATTGGGTATGTTGGTGATGGATAAAATTTGTGATGGACGTTCAAAGAATCTGGTTCTGAGTCTAAATTCTGGAGTGGGAATAGAAAAAAGACGACGAAGAGCTCTTGATTTTTTCTGTGGAGGCGTTTTATCTCATCAACTCCTTTAACAGCAGGAAGTAATGAGCACATGTGGCGACATTTTATTGGTCGAGACAGAGGAACAGAGGGAGAGGATTTACGGCCGAAAAACGGATACTCCGGGAATCAAAATTAATTGTATACTTTCTTGTGTGGATAGGGTTAAGAAGCAGTTTCTCGCTTCTTCTGGTGGGTGCCATTAAAACACTTCCAGATATTTCGATTTTGAATAAAAAGCGGGCTACAGAACTGACCGTTTCCAGAGAATTCTATGGTCTTCCAATCTTGTAACTAACCATCACATGTCGGATGTCTGGTCCTTCGTGTGCCACGTGTCTCAATATGAGACACTTTTTTTTCGTTTAAATACACGCCCCATGTTGCATATATTCTGACCTCTTTGATCTCAATAAACTAAACAAACTTAATCTGTTCTTTAATTGGCTTCTAATCTGTTCTTAACAAATTTCCAGGTTCTTCAAACTAATCGATTTTGTAGGTTTTGTTGTTCGATCACTTTGGAAATTTCTCTTCGTTTAATCATGGCTTGCAGAGTATCCGTAAGTTTTTTTTCTGTACCAGTCGTGGAGAGATGTAATTTTAAACATGTGCAATATAAACAATTTAACATGAATTTATCTTTTTCGATATAATTGTTTGGTTTATCGTGTTACGTTGAAAACAATTTACTTATTTTTGTTTTTACATTTGTGGTTTGGGTGAAGACATACTGGAGGACAATGCTGAAAAGAATCGAAGGAAATAGGATGTTTGTGACGTCCACCGTCCCAAAGTCGAAACCTGCAGTTGCAGCGATTCCTCATCATGCGCAACACGTCGTAACCAATCCTCATTCTAACAAGCCAAGGTTTCTTATCTTGTGTTGCTAATGACAAGTCATGTTTTTCATTCTTACACTTTTATCATGAACCCATGGATGATGGATTATTAAATTTGGTGAAACAGAGGGGCAGCAAGTCCAATGAAAGGGGATTATGTACCGATTTATGTGACAATGGGTATGGTTGTGTTGGCCCTTACGTTCGGAGCACACACTGCCAAACAGCAACTGGCTTACTCGCCATCTGTGCAGGTAAGCAAGAAGAAAAGGGAAACACTGCCCGAGCTGGAACAACCTGACTATGTGATTGCAGAAACCGATAAATTCATCGGCAAGTCGTTTCTAAGAAAGGTTGGTCACATTCAGGATCCCAACTCTGCTACCATCCCTAACCCAATCCGTGGTGACATTTACACAAGGTATGTCCAGTAAGTAACTTAACCTTGGGTGAACTTCTTGTCGTAAAGATTCGCTAAACCAGTGTTTGGTACCATGTATTGCAGCCCCAGGAAGACGGAAAGCTTGAAATCAGTGGGACTCTGAACTCTGGAGACGAAGTATTAAGTTGGATTTTTGTAATTTAAAGGGTTTTGCTTGGGAGTAATGTATGTATGTTTCTACTATTTAACGAAATTCCATCCTTTGTTGTATCACTCCCTTCTCTATAGTGAGATAGCGAGAGTGAGCTAAAGCGATGATGATGAAAGCTTCTATCATGCGTCCAATGTAGACACCGTATCTGCTGGTGGGTGTTGTGTCTTTGTAAATAATTTTATGAATAAAATGGACGTTTATTTAGAATGTGCTTTTTGGTTTTCCATTGAATCTTTTTTACAGAAGAACAAGTTAGTCTTAGGTTAGTCGAAACAGGACCCGGAGCTAGCAGCCATTTTCCCAATGGGGTCTAATGTTATGGGATTGGAGTTATTGGACATTCATTTTTGTGGATGAATCTTTAGTTGTAGGATTTTGGGTACATAAATACAATAACTTTATGATGCAGCATCTTGATACCTTTCCTAATTTTGGTCTTTTTAGATTTCCTTTTTCTTTTATAATTCCTTTTCTTAGATGTTTGATTTTTAGGAAAGATAGGTTCATATAAATAAGGGATTGTAAGATAGTTTTATTCATTCAGTTTTAAGAGATAATACACTAGAGTTTTCTCTAAAGCCTTGCATTGATTTGATTCTGACATCAATTCAAGAGCCTTGCATCGAATTTGATTGAACTCTTCGATTCAAGAAGTCAGGTCTCTAGAAATTTAACCTATATTTCTAGATTGAGCTGAATCACCGTTGATACGCTGCGCCAGGTTGGTATCAGAGACAGGCTACGTTCTTTGTCTGTCACTACAATGGTGAGACCTCGTCGAACACCAGTTCGTACTGCAGCAGAAATCAATCGTGACGCCATTACTGAGCTACAAGCCCAGATGGCTTCCATCACAACTGCCCTCCAAACCCTTCTGGTTCAACAACCAGCACCAGCCGTACGCGAGCATGTTGCTCACGTTAACAGTACCAGAGACGATGTTGATGACGAAGAAAACCCGTTTGCAGACGACGTTAATCCCTTTGCTCCTCTACACACCAACCGTACTCTAGCACCAGATAACGTACCAAACGCAGCAGCTCATATTCATTGGGAATCGGGTTTCAAAACCGAGATACCAGAGTTTCATGGAAATTCTTCAGCTGAAGAACTGCTCGATTGGATAGTCACGGTAGAAGAAATCCTAGAATTCAAACGAGTTCCAATGGATCAATGTGTTCCTGTCTTAACAATGCGTTTTCGTGGCAGAGCAGCTGCCTGGTGGACACAATTGAAGACAACTCGTGCACGTCTTGGAAAACCAAAGATTATGTCATGGGATAAACTTTCATCAAAACTTAAGAAAACATTCTTGCCTTACAATTATGACCAGCTAATGTTTCAGCGTCTCCATACCATCCGTCAGGGAAATCGATCTGTGGCTGACTACTCTACTGAATTTTTTTTACTTCTCAATCGAGTTGATATACAAGACTCTGAGCGTCAACTGGTGGCACGGTTTACAGCAGGATTACGACAACAGATCCAACACACAATCAATCTCTTTCATCCATCAACACTGTCAGAAGCACATCAGCAAGCTTTGACTATTGAGGCGCAAACTAAATTATCCTTCTCATCATGGTCTACTGTTCGTTCTTCTCGACCAAATCAGACTCCGACTGCGACAGATGACGCTATATCTGTCAAAGCAGACACACCCATTGTTCCAGCTCTTGACACTCGACAAACTCGACCAAACTCAATTCGTTGCTTTTCTTGTGGAGATTTAGGTCATCGACAGTCTTCCTGCCCCACTAGAAACAGAAGAGGCCTCCTCCTTGACACTGCTGGTAATGACGTTGAAGTAATTTACGATGAGGAAACTACAGAGCCACAGGATGAAGTAGAGGTTCTTAAAGCAGATAGCGGACCAGCATTAATGTTGCGACGTGTGTGTTTAGCTCCGCGTGGAACAGATATCAACCCTCAACGACATAATATTTTTCACTCAAAGTGTACTATTGGAGGCAAGGTGTGTAACTTCATAATTGATTCTGGTAGTAGTGAAAACGTCATTGCTGAGGAGGTTGTAACCAAACTTCAATTATCAACAGAACTACATCCTAACCCCTACAAGTTGGCATGGTTGGATCGGAATACTGATGTACTCATAACTCGACGAGCATTGATTTCTTTTTCGGTGGGAGATTCGTATAAGGATCAAATTCATTGTGATATTGCTCCAATGGATGCTTGCCATCTACTTTTAGGACGTCCTTGGTTATCTGATCTTCGAGTACAACATGATGGCTATCGTAATACCTACAGTTTTCGTTACAATAATCGCAATTTCACTCTACAACCTTCTTTGCCCGAGAAACAACATACACCATCAGCTCCAGTCCTTTTCTTGCAGCAAAAAGCTTTTGAAGAAACACTTCGCGAAGAAAGATATGTTCTAATATTGATCAATTCGGTTGTCAGAAAGTCTTTGCCGTCACCTCTAGAACATTTTCAAAGACTATTGGAAGAGTTTCAGGATGTTTTTCCTAATGAGTTACCACCCGGCCTTCCTCCACTCAGAGATATTCAACACCATATTGATCTAATTCCAGATGCTGTTCTTCCTAATAGAGCTCATTATCGTATGAGTCCGAGTGAGCATGAAGAACTTAGACGACAGGTTGAGGAACTTGTGTTGAAGGGATATTTACGTGAAAGCTTGAGTCCGTGTGCAGTCCCAGCTTTGCTTATACCAAAGAAGGATGGATCTTGGAGGATGTGTGTCGACAGCCGTGCTATAAATAAAATTACAGTACGCTATAGATTTCCCATTCCCCGTCTCGACGATCTATTAGATCAAATTGGAGCTGCAACGATTTTCTCTAAACTGGATCTTCGAAGTGGTTATCATCAGATACGGATCCGCCCAGGAGATGAATGGAAGACGGCTTTTAAAACTCGCGAAGGACTTTTTGAATGGCTTGTCATGCCCTTTGGCTTGTCCAATGCACCAAGCACTTTCATGCGTGTTATGAATCAATCTCTTCGGCCCTTCATAGGTAAGTTTGTAGTTGTTTATTTTGATGATATTCTCATATTTAGTAAGTCCTTCACTGAACATCTTGCACACTTAAGAGAAGTACTTCTTGTTCTCCGTCGAGATCGACTATTTGCCACACAAAAAAAGTGTGAGTTTGGCTCTCCTGAGGTTCACTTCCTTGGATACATCGTCTCAGCACAAGGTCTAGCCGTCGATCCAAGCAAGGTAGAAGCAATAAAATCTTGGCCTACTCCTACTACTTTATCTGAAACTCGAAGTTTTCATGGTCTAGCATCTTTTTATCGAAGATTTGTGCCGCAATTTAGCAGTTTGATGGCACCTATCACTGATTGTATTCGTCATGATAGTGTCTTCACTTGGACTGCCGAAGCAACTACAGCTTTTGAGATCATTAAGACGAAATTGTTATCAGCACCTATTCTAGCTCTTCCAGATTTTACTCAAGTTTTTGAACTTCATAGTGATGCTTCTAAGTTGGGCATTGGTGCTGTCTTGAGCCAACGCAACAAACCTATTGCCTTCTTCAGTGAAAAACTGGCTGGAGCTCGTCTACGTTATAGTACTTACGATGTGGAATTTTATGCAGTGGTTCAAGCAATCAAACACTGGAGACATTATCTTTTCCATAAAGAATTTGTTCTTTACACAGATCATGATGCTTTAAAACACCTGAACAGTCAAGATAAAATCTCAGCTCGTCACGCATCATGGATATCTTACTTGCAACAATTTACGTTTGTTATCAAACACACGTCAGGTGTTTCTAATCGAGTTGCTGATGCCCTGAGTCGTCGCCATTCTTTGCTGAGCGTTCTTCATGTATCAGTTCCGGGATTTTCCACCTTTGCTGATTTATATGAGTCTGATGACTTCTTTGGTCGAGTTCTTCTTGACGTACAGAATGGTCTTTCTCGAGATTTCACTATGCACGATGGCTTTCTTTTTCGAGACAGTCGTCTTTGCATTCCAGACTGCAGCCTCCGTCTTAAACTTGTTGCTGAAACACATAATGAAGGACACATTGGTCGCGACCGGACGTTGTATTTACTTTCTCAGTCTTATTTTTGGCCTGCATTGAGACGTGATGTTGAGCGTTTTGTCGAACGTTGCACAGTGTGTCAGACATCAAAAGGTCATTCCACGAATGCCGGTCTATACCTTCCTCTCCCTATTCCAACACAACTATGGACGGACATCATTATGGACTTTGTGATGGGTCTTCCTCGTACACAAAAGGGTTTCGATTCAATCTTTGTCATTGTTGATCGTTTCTCCAAGATGGTGCACTTCATTCCATGTAAAAAGACTTCAGATGCAGTCCAAGTCGCAACACTTTTTTTTCGAGAGGTTTACAGACTCCATGGATTGCCAACTTCCATCGTTTCTGATCGGGATTCTCGATTCTTAGGACATTTTTGGAGGTCTTTATGGAAATTACTAGGAACCAGCCTTGACATGAGTTCCGCTTATCATCCTCAAACGGACGGTCAAACAGAAGTGACCAATAGATCTTTGGGGAATTTGCTTCGCTGCCTTGTGGGAGATTCTATTAAAACTTGGGACTCAAAGCTTCCTCAAGCAGAGTTTGCTCATAATCATTCACTTAATAGAAGTTCAGGGTTCAGTCCATTTCAGGTCGTTTATGGTCTTCTCCCTCGTGGTCCTTTGGATTTATCTACTCTTCCAGACCGTACACGTCTTCATGGTGTAGCTGATGATTTTGTAGACAACATTCATACGATTCATACGAAGGTTATTACCAATCTCGAGTCATCCTCCTCAAAGTACAAAGCTGCGTCTGATTCTCGTCGCCGTCGTGTTCTCTTCGAAGTAGGTGATCAAGTTTGGGTATTTCTCACTAAAGATCGAATGCCGGCTCATGCTTATAATAAACTCAAGGCAAAGAAAATAGGTCCTGTCACAGTTGTGGAACGAATTAATGACAATGCTTATCGCCTACAACTTCCAGCAAACATCAACACTTCGGATGTCTTCAATGTTCGTTATTTATCACGTTTTGTTCCACCAGACCCAGTTCCAGATTCGTGGTCGAATCCTTCTTCCCCGGCGGGACCTGATGCAGCATCTTGATACCTTTCCTATTTTTGGTCTTTTTAGATTTCCTTTTTCTTTTATAATTCCTTTTCTTAGATGTTTGATTTTTAGGAAAGATAGGTTCATATAAATAAGGGATTGTAAGATAGTTTTATTCATTCAGTTTTAAGAGATAATACACTAGAGTTTTCTCTAAAGCCTTGCATTGATTTGATTCTGTCATCAATTCAAGAGCCTTGCATCGAATTTGATTGAACTCTTCGATTCAAGAAGTCAGGTCTCTAGAAATTTAACCTATATTTCTAGATTGAGCTGAATCACCATTGATACGCTGCGCCAGGTTGGTATCAGAGACAGGCTACGTTCTTTGTCTGTCACTACAATGGTGAGACCTCGTCGAACACCAGTTCGTACTGCAGCAGAAATCAATCGTGACGCCATTACTGAGCTACAAGCCCAGATGGCTTCCATCACAACTGCCCTCCAAACCCTTCTGGTTCAACAACCAGCACCAGCCGTACGCGAGCATGTTGCTCACGTTAACAGTACCAGAGACGATGTTGATGACGAAGAAAACCCGTTTGCAGACGACGTTAATCCCTTTGCTCCTCTACACACCAACCGTACTCTAGCACCAGATAACGTACCAAACGCAGCAGCTCATATTCATTGGGAATCGGGTTTCAAAACCGAGATACCAGAGTTTCATGGAAATTCTTCAGCTGAAGAACTACTCGATTGGATAGTCACGGTAGAAGAAATCCTAGAATTCAAACGAGTTCCAATGGATCAATGTGTTCCTGTCTTAACAATGCGTTTTCGTGGCAGAGCAGCTGCCTGGTGGACACAATTGAAGACAACTCGTGCACGTCTTGGAAAACCAAAGATTATGTCATGGGATAAACTTTCATCAAAACTTAAGAAAACATTCTTGCCTTACAATTATGACCAGCTAATGTTTCAGCGTCTCCATACCATCCGTCAGGGAAATCGATCTGTGGCTGACTACTCTACTGAATTTTTTTTACTTCTCAATCGAGTTGATATACAAGACTCTGAGCGTCAACTGGTGGCACGGTTTACAGCAGGATTACGACAACAGATCCAACACACAATCAATCTCTTCCATCCATCAACACTGTCAGAAGCACATCAGCAAGCTTTGACTATTGAGGCGCAAACTAAATTATCCTTCTCATCATGGTCTACTGTTCGTTCTTCTCGACCAAATCAGACTCCGACTGCGACAGATGACGCTATATCTGTCAAAGCAGACACACCCATTGTTCCAGCTCTTGACACTCGACAAACTCGACCAAACTCAATTCGTTGCTTTTCTTGTGGAGATTTAGGTCATCGACAGTCTTCCTGCCCCACTAGAAACAAAAGAGGCCTCCTCCTTGACACTGCTGGTAATGACGTTGAAGTAATTTACGATGAGGAAACTACAGAGCCACAGGATGAAGTAGAGGTTCTTAAAGCAGATAGCGGACCAGCATTAATGTTGCGACGTGTGTGTTTAGCTCCGCGTGGAACAGATATCAACCCTCAACGACATAATCTTTTTCACTCAAAGTGTACTATTGGAGGCAAGGTGTGTAACTTCATAATTGATTCTGGTAGTAGTGAAAACGTCATTGCTGAGGAGGTTGTAACCAAACTTCAATTATCAACAGAACTACATCCTAACCCCTACAAGTTGGCATGGTTGGATCGGAATACTGATGTACTCATAACTCGACGAGCATTGATTTCTTTTTCGGTGGGAGATTCGTATAAGGATCAAATTCATTGTGATATTGCTCCAATGGATGCTTGCCATCTACTTTTAGGACGTCCTTGGTTATCTGATCTTCGAGTACAACATGATGGCTATCGTAATACCTACAGTTTTCGTTACAATAATCGCAATTTCACTCTACAACCTTCTTTGCCCGAGAAACAACATACACCATCAGCTCCAGTCCTTTTCTTGCAGCAAAAAGCTTTTGAAGAAACACTTCGCGAAGAAAGATATGTTCTAATATTGATCAATTCGGTTGTCAGAAAGTCTTTGCCGTCACCTCCAGAACATTTTCAAAGACTATTGGAAGAGTTTCAGGATGTTTTTCCTAATGAGTTACCACCCGGCCTTCCTCCACTCGGAGATATTCAACACCATATTGATCTAATTCCAGATGCTGTTCTTCCTAATAGAGCTCATTATCGTATGAGTCCGAGTGAGCATGAAGAACTTAGACGACAGGTTGAGGAACTTGTGTTGAAGGGATATTTACGTGAAAGCTTGAGTCCGTGTGCAGTCCCAGCTTTGCTTATACCAAAGAAGGATGGATCTTGGAGGATGTGTGTCGACAGCCGTGCTATAAATAAAATTACAGTACGCTATAGATTTCCCATTCCCCGTCTCGACGATCTATTAGATCAAATTGGAGCTGCAACGATTTTCTCTAAACTGGATCTTCGAAGTGGTTATCATCAGATACGGATCCGCCCAGGAGATGAATGGAAGACGGCTTTTAAAACTCGCGAAGGACTTTTTGAATGGCTTGTCATGCCCTTTGGCTTGTCCAATGCACCAAGCACTTTCATGCGTGTTATGAATCAATCTCTTCGGCCCTTCATAGGTAAGTTTGTAGTTGTTTATTTTGATGATATTCTCATATTTAGTAAGTCCTTCACTGAACATCTTGCACACTTAAGAGAAGTACTTCTTGTTCTCCGTCGAGATCGACTATTTGCCACACAAAAAAAGTGTGAGTTTGGCTCTCCTGAGGTTCACTTCCTTGGATACATCGTCTCAGCACAAGGTCTAGCCGTCGATCCGAGCAAGGTAGAAGCAATAAAATCTTGGCCTACTCCTACTACTTTATCTGAAACTCGAAGTTTTCATGGTCTAGCATCTTTTTATCGAAGATTTGTGCCGCAATTTAGCAGTTTGATGGCACCTATCACTGATTGTATTCGTCATGATAGTGTCTTCACTTGGACTGCCGAAGCAACTACAGCTTTTGAGATCATTAAGACGAAATTGTTATCAGCACCTATTCTAGCTCTTCCAGATTTTACTCAAGTTTTTGAACTTCATAGTGATGCTTCTAAGTTGGGCATTGGTGCTGTCTTGAGCCAACGCAACAAACCTATTGCCTTCTTCAGTGAAAAACTGGCTGGAGCTCGTCTACGTTATAGTACTTACGATGTGGAATTTTATGCAGTGGTTCAAGCAATCAAACACTGGAGACATTATCTTTTCCATAAAGAATTTGTTCTTTACACAGATCATGATGCTTTAAAACACCTGAACAGTCAAGATAAAATCTCAGCTCGTCACGCATCATGGATATCTTACTTGCAACAATTTACGTTTGTTATCAAACACACGTCAGGTGTTTCTAATCGAGTTGCTGATGCCCTGAGTCGTCGCCATTCTTTGCTGAGCGTTCTTCATGTATCAGTTCCGGGATTTTCCACCTTTGCTGATTTATATGAGTCTGATGACTTCTTTGGTCGAGTTCTTCTTGACGTACAGAATGGTCTTTCTCGAGATTTCACTATGCACGATGGCTTTCTTTTTCGAGACAGTCGTCTTTGCATTCCAGACTGCAGCCTCCGTCTTAAACTTGTTGCTGAAACACATAATGAAGGACACATTGGTCGCGACCGGACGTTGTATTTACTTTCTCAGTCTTATTTTTGGCCTGCATTGAGACGTGATGTTGAGCGTTTTGTCGAACGTTGCACAGTGTGTCAGACATCAAAAGGTCATTCCACGAATGTCGGTCTATACCTTCCTCTCCCTATTCCAACACAACCATGGACGGACATCAGTATGGACTTTGTGATGGGTCTTCCTCGTACACAAAAGGGTTTCGATTCAATCTTTGTCATTGTTGATCGTTTCTCCAAGATGGTGCACTTCATTCCATGTAAAAAGACTTCAGATGCAGTCCAAGTCGCAACACTTTTTTTTCGAGAGGTTTACAGACTCCATGGATTGCCAACTTCCATCGTTTCTGATCGGGATTCTCGATTCTTAGGACATTTTTGGAGGTCTTTATGGAAATTACTAGGAACCAGCCTTGACATGAGTTCCGCTTATCATCCTCAAACGGACGGTCAAACAGAAGTGACCAATAGATCTTTGGGGAATTTGCTTCGCTGCCTTGTGGGAGATTCTATTAAAACTTGGGACTCAAAGCTTCCTCAAGCAGAGTTTGCTCATAATCATTCACTTAATAGAAGTTCAGGGTTCAGTCCATTTCAGGTCGTTTATGGTCTTCTCCCTCGTGGTCCTTTGGATTTATCTACTCTTCCAGACCGTACACGTCTTCATGGTGTAGCTGATGATTTTGTAGACAACATTCATACGATTCATACGAAGGTTATTACCAATCTCGAGTCATCCTCCTCAAAGTACAAAGTTGCGTCTGATTCTCGTCGCCGTCGTGTTCTCTTCGAAGTAGGTGATCAAGTTTGGGTATTTCTCACTAAAGATCGAATGCCGGCTCATGCTTATAATAAACTCAAGGCAAAGAAAATAGGTCCTGTCACAGTTGTGGAACGAATTAATGACAATGCTTATCGCCTACAACTTCCAGCAAACATCAACACTTCGGATGTCTTCAATGTTCGTTATTTATCACGTTTTGTTCCACCAGACCCAGTTCCAGATTCGTGGTCGAATCCTTCTTCCCCGGCGGGACCTGATGCAGCATCTTGATACCTTTCCTAATTTTGGTCTTTTTAGATTTCCTTTTTCTTTTATAATTCCTTTTCTTAGATGTTTGATTTTTAGGAAAGATAGGTTCATATAAATAAGGGATTGTAAGATAGTTTTATTCATTCAGTTTTAAGAGATAATACACTAGAGTTTTCTCTAAAGCCTTGCATTGATTTGATTCTGTCATCAATTCAAGAGCCTTGCATCGAATTTGATTGAACTCTTCGATTCAAGAAGTCAGGTCTCTAGAAATTTAACCTATATTTCTAGATTGAGCTGAATCACCGTTGATACGCTGCGCCACTTTAGTAGGTTATTGTATGATCAATGATTTTTCGTAATGGCCTGGTTTCATTACACCAGCAATTTCTGTTTAAGAAATTGAGTGCCTTCATTTTTGGCGTGTTGGTTTAACATGGGAGCAAGGTTTTCAAAACGAGAAGAGAATCGTGACTGTCTTTACTTGTAAGAATTTATGCGTACGTTGAATCGTGAAGCGCAAATTCATAGCCACATGTTAGGGTTCTAAACCTTTACTCTGAATATAAGCTGCGATGAACTAAGAAAAACAAGGATAAAACCCTTTATCCTGGGGTTAGCAGTCTCTATCTTTGGTAATGAATTGAATAAACTTCTTAATATTGATATCTCATAAGTTACAAGCTTAGGATCGAGCTATATATAGCTGAAAAACTTGATAAGCAAGTAAACAAACTAAGGAAACCTGTAAAACTAGGAAACTGAAAGCTAAATGAAAACAAATACTAAGCAAATAAGTTATTTGTAATAAAGGAAGTAGAAGTTGGCATCGCAACATCTCACCCCGCCTAAAACAAAGCTTGTCCTCAAGCCTCTAATTGTGGAAAGCACGCAATAAAATCATAAGCATCTTCCCAAGTTGCATCATCTTTAGAGTGACCCTTCCATTTAATCAACCACTTTGTAGCAACTTTGTTTCCCTTCTTATACATCTGCTTGTCCAAGATTTCTTCTGGCTCCCATTTATCATAATCAATAATGGCAGGCAATGTGGCTTCAACAGCAATAGTAGGGCCTAACTTCAGTTTTAATTGTGATACATGAAAGACTGGATGTATTCTACTTGTGTTAGGCAAGTCCAGTTTATATGCCACAGTTCCGATTCTCTCAAGAACTTTAAAAGGGCCATAAAAACGAGGTGATAGCTTTGAAAAAGACTCATTAGCAACTGTTATCTGCCTGTAAGGTTGGAGACGGAGATAAACGAAATCATTAACGGAAAACTGTCGTTCAGTTCTATGAGAATCAGTATATTTCTTCATTCGATCCTGCACATCAACTAAGTTAGATTTAAGCAGCTTGAGTGTGTGATCTCTGGCACGTAAGTTTAAATCCACATCATTCACAGGGGTGGATCCAGGCAAATAAGCTAAAATTGTTGGTGGAGGACGGCTGTAAAGAGCTTCATATGGTGTCATCTTAATGGCAGAGTGGTAACTAGTGTTATACCACCATTCTTCCCATGCTAACCACTTAAACCAATCTTTTGGTTTCATTCCTGCAAAGCATCGAAGATAACATTCAAGTGTACGATTCGTTACTTCTGTTTGACCATCACTTTGCGGATGATAAGCTGAGCTCTTGTATAGTTGAGTTTCTTGCATTGCAAAATAGGCGTCCCAAAAATTGCTCATGAAGACAGGATCTCTATCACTTGTGATGGTCTTTGGCATTCCATGAAGGCGAACCACCTCTTTCACAAATAAGTCAGCTATCGTACTAGAAGAATATGGATGAGACAAGGCAACAAAGTGTGCATATTTTGTCAAACGTTCAACAATTACCAAGATTGAACTCTTACCATGAGAAAGGGGAAATTCATCTATGAAGTCCATTGAGATGTCAATCCAAACATCTGAAGGAATTGGCAGTGGACTTAAAAGGCCAGGAGGAGCTACAGCTTCAGTTTTATTGCGTTGACAAACCTCACAGTGTAGAATAAATTCCTTAATTGATTGCTTCATGCCAGACCAGTGAAAACTATGCTGCAGTCTCTTGAAAGTTCTCAAGTAACCAGAGTGACCACCCAATGGCGTAGAATGAAAATCATAAAGAAGTTTTTTACACCATTCTGAAGAAGAGGCAACCACAATTCTTCCTTTATAACGCAACACTCCATTTAAGTAAGAATAATGACGTTTACTATTAGGATTGAACTGCAATTGATCAATTAATGCACGTAAAATTGGATCATTATGAAATTATGTAATAATGTCATCTACACCAGAGAAAATTGGTACAATTATTGCCAATAATTGTGGATTAACAAGTCGAGACAAAGCATCTTCAGCTTTGTTTGTCGAGCCACTGCGATAAATGATTTCATAATCATAACCCGATAACTTTGAAACCCACTTCTGTTGTTCAATGGAAGAAAGACGATGTTCCAAGAAGTATTTCAAACTTCTATGATCTGTATAAATCTTGAAATGTCGACCAAGCAAATAAGGTCGCCAGTTATTTACTGCAGATACAATTGTCAGCATTTCTTTGTCATAAACAGATAAGTTAAGATTCTTACCAGATAAAGGTTTACTATAGAAAGTTATAGGACGTGCAGATTGCATTAACACTGCACTAATGCCACCACCAGAAGCATCACACTCCAAATAAAATTCCTTTGAGAAATCTGGTAGAAGCAAAACAGGCGTAGTAGTTAAGGCCTGTTGAAGCAATTTGAAAGCAGCAGTTGCTTCATCATTCCATTTGAAAGCATCCTTTTTAAACAACTGAGTTAAAGGAGCACTTATTTTTCCAAAATCCATCACGAATTTTGTATAATATCCAGCCAAAACTAAAAATCCCCTAAGTTCTTTAACTGTAGAAGGAAGTTTCCAAGAAAGAATGCATTGAATCTTCTCTGGTTCCACAAATACTCATTCGGATGAAATCAAATGACCAAGGTATCCAACAGTCTTTTGTGCAAAAGTACATTTGGATTCCTTAACAAATAATTTGTGTTTACGTAAGAGTGTAAACACCAACTCTAGATGCTTGAGATGAGAAGAAAAATCCTCGCTATAGATCAGAATATCATCGAAGAAAACCAACACGAACTCACGTAAATAAGGCCTGAATATATCATTCATTAAGCTCTGAAATGTTGCTGGTGCATTAGATAATCCAAAGGGCATGACCAAAAACTCGTAATGGCCATCATGTGTACGGAAAGCTGTCTTTGGAATGTCAGCTTCATGTACACGAATCTAGTGATAACCACATCGTAAATCCAACTTGGTAAAGACTCTCTTACCATGCAATTCATCCAACAATTCATCCACTACCGGAATTGGGTAACGATCTTTTATGGTTATCTTGTTAAGAGCACGATAGTATACACACATACGCCATGAGCCGTCCTTCTTTCGAACCAAAAGAATAGGTGAAGAGAAAGGGCTAGAACTAGGCCTTATAAACCCAGCTTGTTGCAGTTCACTCACAATCTTCTCAATTTTATGATCTTGTAATCTTTCTGGAGGTAGTGTTGTTGGAGTGGAAAAAATATCACTAAAAGTTGAAAGTAGTTGTTGAATTTCAGGCAACAACACTGATTGCTTGGAGGTAGAAGTATTTAATACAACTAGTTCCAATAGAATGCCATAGTTTACTGTAGATAATAAACACTGCATGGGAGAAACATCCATATTCATTACAGATGAAGATTGGTTACCAGTTAATGTGACGGCGGTTCCATTAATGCTAAACTGCATGGTCAATTTTTCAAAATCCCAAATAATTTCTCCCAACGTGCGTAGCCATTGAATTCCCAATACGGCATGACAACCACTAATCTCTAGCAGATAAAAATCAATGTAGAAGATTATACCTTGTAATCAAATAGGGACAGTGCAAGAACCTTTAGTGTTTAAATAACCACCATTTCCCACAGTTACACGTAAAACAGGATCAGATGAAACTGCAAAGCCACAATGCTTGGCTATGTTGGGATGCAAGAAATTATGTGTAGACCCTGAATCTATGAGAATTGTGAGAGGTCGAGCCTTGGCATAACCAGTGATATGCATAGTATTAGGAAACGGAGAACCTAAAAGTGAGTTAAGAGATAAAGATGGTGGTGATTCCAAAACAACAAGATCTTCACTTACTTGTTGGTCTTCAGTGTGATGTTCAATTTCAGTGATTCCTTCAGAAGAATGATGATCCATCTCTAAAAGAAAAAATCCTGGATTAGTAGGACAAATATGTCCATATTTAAAAGGTGCACCACAATTGAAACATTGGCCTTTCTCACGTTTTTATTTCATCTCTTCCCATGTTAATTTCTTATAACCAGGAAGCAGATTGAGCTTCTTAATTGGAGTAGTAGAAGTTGATGCTTCAGTTCTAAGTGGAGGGGGACGATAAGGTGGTCTTGCAACAACCTTATTAACTGACGCATAAGCCTTTTCTTGATGAATTGCCTTTGTAAAGGCGTCATTCAAAGTTAGAGGCGCAAGTAGCTTAACCACACTACCAATGTGAGGTTTGAGAGATCGATTAAAGCAGCTGATCAAGTAGTCCCCCGGAAAATCAACAAAATTTGATAATTTCTCAAAAGCATGTATATGTTCTCGTACTGTACCTACTTGATTAATTGTACTAATAGCCAGACGAGCATCAACAAACTTCTCAGGTGCAAAACGTGCATAAAGATGAGCACAAAACTCCAACCAGGTCACAATTGTTGTTTTAGTTTGCTTCCATATATACCACACATTAGCATCACCTTTCAAACTTGAAGCAGCAATAGTTATTCGAAGGGCATCATCAGCTTGATGACATCGAAGTACTTATCAGCATTAAAAATCCACCCATCAGGATCTTCCCCGTCAAAAGTAGGAAATTTAAGATTGATAGAATTAGCTCTGGCAGCAGGTGTAGCACCATTACCAGTTGGAGGTGGAGGAGTACCATTGCCACCACCATTATTATTTCCTAGCTGAGGCAGATATACAGCAAAAACAGCACGAAGCGCAGCATTTAACTGAGTATTGATAGTTGTTGTAGTTTGTGTGAGAGTTGTAGATATGCTAGTGGTGATAGCATCTGTTAAAACTTTGTTGTTTGCAGTTGCGTCCTCCTGATGAGCAACTCGTTCTTCTTCATGTTGTTGACGTTTACCAATAGCTTTGGTCTTGTCTCGCTCTTCTTCCTCAAGTTTTTGTTTTTCCAAAGCAGTAACTAGGTTATCAAAGCCTTTAGACAATTCAGTAAGACCATCATTTACTAGTTTTAGATTTTCTGTATAATTCTGACCCATTAGAAAAGAAAAAAATTTGATGAATTTAGGGTTTGATTTTAAACCTGCTCTGATCCAGGTGTTAGGGTTCTAAACCTTTACTCTAAATATAAGCTGCGATGAACTAAGAAAAACAAGGATAAAACCTTAGCAGTCTTGCCTTTGGTGACGAATTGATTAAACTTCTTAATATTGATATCTGATAAGTTACAAGTTTAGGATCGAGCTATATATATAGCTGAATAAACTTGATAAGCAAGCAAACAAACTAAGGAAACATGTAAAACTAGGAAGTATAACTTGTAAAACTGAAAGCTAAATACGAAAGGAAAACAAACTAAGAAAATAAGCTATTTGTAATAAAGGAAGTATAAGTTGGCATCGCAACACTACAGGACTATTTGATAGTAGTTTCTATGTAAAAGAGACACTATGCCGTCTTCATTTAGGTAACTCTTAAATTTGCAACACCTTGACTCAGGGTTTTGTTTTCCGTAATTTACAAATTGATTTTAGGGTTTTAAGTTTGGGTTTTTTGTTGTTGTATAGATTGCTGTGTACTATGGTTTCCTATGTTATCATGGTATTTCTATTTAGATTTTAGAGTAGATTCATCTGCTTCATCGAGGATGGAGGGCAAGGAAAAAAATCTTTTCATATATCACATCTGCAGAAGACTTTTGTCTTGGCCTATCCTATTCACTTCAATAATCGCTCTGTGGGTTTTATCGTGTCCGAATTTGAGAATTTGAAATTGAAAATCATAGGTAATATGATACTCTTTTAAGAAATATATTTCTTTGGTGTTCTTATCATATGGACTAAATCCATGATTTCAAGTTGATATTTTTTTTTTTCTTTTTTACAAGAGATGAGTTGTATGGAAGTGACTAAAGATTTCGCTCTGAATCACCTCTCTAATATTCAATGGGATCCTAAGGATGGGAATTGGGTTGACAACATAGCTTCTGATCCTGTTGTTGCTCTATGGTTGTGGATGGAAATAAACCGATTCGTAAAGTTACCGGATTAATATCTAAAAAGCAACTTCCCTTTTATGTTGACGGGTAAGCTTCAAACTCATTATTGTTTTTGTGAACACAAAAATCACGAAGGGATCCGAGTGCTCACAATCAATCATCATCATCTAAGGAGATTTGTGATGATGATATCCTAGTGTTAATTCATTGGCTCAAAACCTTCGGGTTTATCATAGCCTCATCTAACAACTCCATGCGAGGCGTTTGCGCACGGGATATAAGTACAAGCAAAGAAAACAAAACGTATAAGTAAAGATCCGTGGGGCTAAATAAACATAAAGTGCTGAAATGTAAATAAGACCAAGGTTTACGTGGTTCAGCACTAAGGCCTACGTCCACGGGGTTTGTTGTTTTACTATATTCTTCACGGTTACACGAATAGTCGAATGACTTTTGGGTTTACATGTTTCTCTCTTCTAAATGATTAACTTACACTTGCAAACTCTCTCTCTCTCTCCTTCCCCTCCTGATTCTTCTGCCTCCCTTTCCTCTTGGTGGAGACGGGGTATTTATAAGGTTAGAATGTGGGACCCATCTCTGATGACCGTTGGAACCTTATCTTCTTGTGTCCTTGCGTCTATCACTCAGAGGTCTGCGTTTGCCCCTTGATCCCGCAGAGGCATCCTCGCTCGTTCCACAGGTTGATCGACACGTACACTGCTCAGAGTGTTTAATGTGGGTAGTTGAGGGGTCTGCTCGTGTCAGACAAGTGTCTTCTTCCCCTGTCATGTCCGTGTCAGCTAACTTTCTCTCCACCGTTGATCCTAGCTCCTCTTTTGGGGATGCGATAAAGTAACTCCTCGGGGTTTATTTGGTGTTTCATGGCGCATCATGTTTTGATGTTTTGGCCTGCATGCTTTCCACGTATCTTTTTATATACACGTGTCTGATAGTGAGATATATGTGTACACAATTTGCCCCTTTTCTTCGGGATTGAATGTCTAATGGGTGCCTTGAAGAAAAACTATCGTCGCATATTCTTCTCACTCCTGATAACTTTTCCTAGATACTTGGGCACGTCTTTTATTCGTGCATTAACTGCTTATGTAACGGGCACGTTTCTCATTCCTCCATTAATTTACTTCTCTTTCTTTCGGGTATATTAAGGAGAGAAAGAAAATTAATTTCATTCTTCCTAAACATTCTCTCAGTTTTCGTTCTTTGTTTTTCAGCCCTTAAATTTTCTGTCTGTCTTCATTGAACCTGTGACCTTAAATTCTCTGTCAGTCTTTATTGAACCTGTGATCTTAAATTCTCTGCACCTTAGCATTAATCACGCCCGCTTCCACTGTTTGTTTCTTCTGCTGCTGTTTTTGCCGGTAAGTTTTTCTTTTCTTTATTTCCACTGTTTTACGCTGTGTTGATTTGTAAATTCTCTGCTACTGTTGTTCCTTGTTTGTGATGAAGAACTTCTTTTTGATGCTTGCATACTAGTTTGCCCCTGTTCTTTATCTTAAATCAAGGAAGCCACTGTTTTGCTTGTATTTGAGTTTTTGAGGGTCTGAATTTAATGGAATTTTGAGCATGTATACTAATTTTAGGGTTTCTGCGTTATCGTGTGTGTATTGCTATTGATGTGGTTTTTTGATCTTTGGTAATGTTTTTGAATGTGTGTAACTTGTTCTTGATTTTAATCTTTTCGCAGCCATGTCTGACCGTCCGCGGCTTACTTGTCAGACTCCTGGTTCTGGTCTATCGAGATCTCCTCCGCGTAGAGAATCTCAAGATGATGCTCGTCGGAGTCGAGTTTCTTCTGGAGCGAAGGCCTCGTCTTCTAGGGAAGAGATTCCTCCGACAAATCCTTCTGGTTCCCTAAGAGTCTTCGATCGCGCAGCGTCTCGTCCTCGTGATGATATTAGGAGTACGCAGGCTCCGCCTCGTGCTGTTGCTTTTGACGTTCCTCCTCTACGTTCGTTAGTGCCCGAGCATCATCTGCGGTCCCCTCCAACTTTTAAAGGGAAGAATACGAAGGGTGTAGTTCCGAGGGCTGAATCTTCAAAGAATCCTCCGGTGAAGAGAAAAGCTTCCGAAGCGTTCATTAGTTCATCCGACCCCGCCGAGGAGGATGAGGCTGCCCCCTTGATACGTAGTGTCTCGGTTAGTAAGAAAAAAGTAACCTTCAAGCATATTGATCTCGAAATATTCAAGGAAAAGCATGAGCTCCAAGCCTTCGGGGTTCGTTTCTATGCCCCTGAGGATGATATTACTTATGAGCTTATCTCAAAGTATGAGTTCGATGAATTTCATTTGTTAACGACGGTTGGAGCGTTCGAAGCTGGTCTTATGCTGCCGTTGTACAAATCAGGTGATTCCTTCTACTATGACGTGCTCGCTAGTCGTGAAGGCTCTTCCACAAATACTCACAGCCGTTCCGTATCCCAACTATCGGGGAATTATCTCCGCGCCCTGAAGGAGTGCTATCAGCGGAGTAAGGGGGAGACGTCGATGACTTGCTACGTCCCCAATCCCGCGGAGAAGGAATGGTATACTCCTGAGAATTTCAATAACTCCTTCGGTGATTACGTCAATAGTAGGAACCGCAAGCCGTGGAGTGTCAGGCTTCGGAATCTCGCTGCTCCTCGGGGCGAGATTCGTCTGTTAAATGAGGTCAGCGATGCCAAGCTGAAGTATGTTCCTGGCACGGAGGGGTCTAGTCATCGAAAACTCTTCCCAGCGCGCGAGAGGATCAAGCGCGATCATGACTATGAGTGGCACGCCACCGTTATCGAAATAGTTGGTCCGTGGGCTTACGGTTGGATTCCTGGTCCCCGCGGTTGGCGGCCTACCGAGAGTAGTAAGCCACGCGAGTCTCCTCCTGCTCGTTATGGAGATTTCTGTCCCTGGCGTTTGAACTTTGCGGGTATGAATTTTCCTTATGCCCTTGACGTCGTAGAGGGAGACGAGGAGGAAGGTTCTGGTGCTATACTTCCACCGAAGAATACCTCAACTGCTCAGGTACGCGGATTCTAGCGGCGCTTCTTCTTTTTAGAAATTCATCTGACGGGAAAAATAATTCTTTTTGTGGTGTTGTTTTTCAGGTGTTGAAGAAGAAAAAGATTAAGCCGAAGCAGTCTTCTACTATTGTGATGGGCGAGGCTGAGGCCCAAGAAGAAGTTACTAGTCCAGTGAACGAAGAGTTTGCTGAGGATGAGGAGATTACAGATGGGGAGGAACGTACTGGTACTTCCCCTATCAATGTCGAAGAAGAGGTCTTCGTTGGTCATGTTGGTGATGAAGGAAGGAACAAAACCGTGGTGGCTGATGGCGTTGTTATTGGGGGCATTTCTGTCCCTGCTGGTGATGTCGTGGATACCCTTCCCGCTTCTCAAGAATTTTCTTTTGATCGGATGTACTCCACGGGGGAGTTCTTTGACGATGCCCTCGATTTTCCCGAGGACTTTTCTTTACTTTCCCCCAATGATAATTGGGATGTTCTTGGTGGTGATGGTAATGGAGACGCTACTGTTGAAGATGGTGGCGCGGAGGAGCATGCTGCGCATGTAGGCGCGGAGGAGCATGCCGACATTTGTGCTGAGGGGACCGTGTCAGAGAAGGGGAAATCGGTCATTGATGCGCCTGCTGATAATCTTCCCCAGTCGCCGACGTCTGAGGGCGAGGACGCCATCATGGATTGGTTCAAGGAAAAGAATCTTCTATTTGTCCGTCATCCTGCCCCTGTTGTTGCTGGGGAAAAGGAATCTACTGCGTATACCCGTCGCATGATGGAGATGTCGTCTAAGGCGCGGGTGTCTGAAGCCTGGGGAAAAAATTTGAGTGTTCCCGAAGCTACCCTTGTGCCGGAGCCTCCTACTTCCGTTGCAGATATGATGGCCATCGCCGACGGGTATCAATATGGCTTTCCGCAGCAGCGTGTCTTGGAGGTAAATTTTCGTACATACTTTTTCGTGACAATCGAATGCTTCGGTGAAATAATCTTGTCATCTTGATGTGTAGATGATGAGGAGTGAGCATTGTAACCACGTGCTGTATCAGTTCTTCAAAGATAAATCTCTGAAGCTCGAGGCTAAGCTTCGTCACAGAGAAAAGGAATTATCTGCGGCTGAGGTCGAAATAGAAGAACTGAGAAAAAGCCTCAAGGAGAAAGAGAAGCTGGGTGAAGCAGAGGCCGGTCTTCGTTCCGAGCTTGTTGCTGTTCGCGCTGAGTTAGATCAAACTCGCAGCCAAGTTTCAACTTTCACAGGTTTGGTTCTTTTTCCCTCGCAGTATGTCGTCATTCCTCTATTTCTTAGTTGTTCTGTCTGAGTCTCCCCACCCTATCTCCAGTGGGTGGCGTCCCCGAGCTGATATGGCTTCGAAACGAAAGAGCTCGGCAAAAATATCGTATTAGAGATCTGGTTGAGAAAATTAAGAATGAAGCCAAGAAATGGGATGCTCGGGCTGAGGTATGGCGCGCGAGGCATGTTCAGATGGTCGACATGCAAAATCTGTACAACCATGATCGTGCTTTATTTAATGGCACACTGCTGTGGACACGTGATAGTCTGTGGGAAGCCCGTGAGCGTACTTCCTTGCTGGAGTCTAGGATTCAGCTGCTGGAGGAAGAATTACAGAAGGCTCGATCCATTCCTCTTTCAGGGGTTAAGGATAATATTCTCTGTCTTGTCAGAGAAAGAGATGATGCCCGTGCCGAAGCCCATGCTCTAAGCAAGGCCCTTGCCGCGTCCCGCGTTGAAGTAGCTCGCCAGGCTGAGTCTGAGAGGAATCTTGAAGTGTGTATGTACAGACTTAGCAAAGGGGTCTCAGAGATAAATAAAGAGGTCGACCATCTTCGTCACATGGACTCGATGAAGCAGGTAGAATTAGATGCCTGTCAATTTACTCTCACCAACCTTCAACTAGACTATAAGAAATTATCCGCGGAATATGACCATCTTGATGAAGCGCGAGATGCGGTTGTTAATGAGTATGAAGAGGCTTCGGCTTGTGTCGAAGGTATAATCCTATTTCATCGAGTGTGACCGTGTTTTTTTTCTGCGCTAACTCCGTGGTGTTGTCTTTTTCAGAGCTCGAGGGACACCTTCGCGTCACAAATGAAAAACTTGAAAAGGCTCAATCTTCCTTAGCGCAGCAGGAAGAACAGACCAATCATTTCAAGAATTTAGCGGCAACCCGTGAGGAGGCCGTTGGTGCTGCTTCTAGAGAAGTGAATCGGATATCTTCGTTATTATCCCAAGCCCAACAGCGGACAACAGTTATTAAGCACAAAGCTCGTTGTCAATTGGCTGAGGAGACGAACAAGATGCTGGAGAGGATAGAACTTGGGCTAAAGAACGAGCATGGTCTCGTGAAGAACTATCCTCGTCGTCCAGTTCCTTCTGCCTTTCCTGACTCCTCGGGACCTTCTTCTGGTGGGAGCGTCCCTTCAAGTCTTCGGAATAATCCTGCCGATGGGGCAGCAATCTAGGCAGAGACCGCAGCATTTTGTAGGGGCCGTGGCATCATTATCCTTCCCTTTTTGTAATCATGTAACAAGAATATTTTTTGCTGATATCCTGTAAAAGGAATATTTTTTGATGTGTATCCTTGAATTGGCCTTTCACTTTTTGTAATCATCCTTTATGAAATGGATCCTTTTCTTGATATACCTGCAATGTTGGTTTGTTTTTATTTTAAGAATTTGTGAAAAAACAAAGCAAAAGTTTTTAAGTGTTTGAGTGCGATACTGAAGGAAGGTACCTTCGTGCTCGTCTTGAGACCTGTCACCCCGCTGGCGAATCCTGGGCCAGAGGATTCCCAGACGGTGGGGGTCGGGGCAACGTTCTAGGATATGGGATTAAAATATTTACACACCCATTCCGTCGACCCGTTGCCTTAAGATTGGTTGGGTATCTCTTTCTGCTGGGTGCCTTCCCCCTGGTCTTACACTTATGGACACTGATGGGGGAGCCCTGAGAGATTGCAGATTAACTACTTTCCCCAATATTGTCGATAGATTCCGCTGATTTGACAATTTGAAAGCTTGTTTGATTGATAAGTTGAGGCCTGCAATTCCTCTTCCAGAGATAGAAACATGTGGAGCGGTTAAGCTCCCTTCTTCTTCTGGTACACTCCAAGCAGATTCAAGTCTGCGTTGCTCCTATGGGAAGTATGGTTTGAGCCACTTAGCATTCTAAGGATGCCGGAGGACCTCGCCTTTTAGATTACGAAGGTAGTAGGAACCGTTACCCGCAACGTCGTGTATTACAAAAGGTCCTCCCCACATAGGTGCTAATTTTCCCAATTTCTTTTCTTGCTGATACCGTGGGATTGTTCTCAACACATACTTCCCCTCTACAAAATTCCGAAGCTTTACCTTTTTGTTGTACTCCCTTGCTAGTCTTCGTTGATAATTTTCCATCTTTTGTAATGCGACTTCCCTTCTTCCCTCCAAGTCGTCCAACCTTTCTAACATCATATCTGTTGTGAGGTTTTTCTCCCAAGCTTCGGTCTTCGTGGTTGGCATGAGGATTTCCGTAGGTATGACTGCTTCAGCTCCATAAGTTAGAAGAAACGGGGATTCCCCGGTGGCGGATCTTCGTGTTGTCCTGTATGCCCATAACACATTGTGCAGTTGTTCGCACCATCTTCCTTTATGCTCGTCTAATTTCTTTTTGAGTATAAGGGCGAGGGTCTTGTTGGTAGCTTCCGCTTGTCCGTTGCTTTGAGGATATATGGGGGTGGACTTGTTCTTTCTTATTTTGAAAGTATCGAAGAGCATGTCTATATTTTTCCCCTGTAATTGCTTGCCATTATCAGATATGATTTCATCGGGTATACCAAATCTGCAAATGATGTTCTGGAATATGAAAGTAAACACATCCACGTCTCTGATCCTGGCCAAGGCCTTAGCCTCCACCCATTTACTGAAGTAGTCCGTGGCTACTATCAAAAATCGTCTTTTCCCTGATCCTTCGATGAAAGGCCCGACGATGTCTACGCCCCATTTTTCAAATGGCCACGGGCTATCGACGGAGTTTAACATTGTCGCCGGCGCGTGGATCTTTTTTGCGAAGCGCTGAAATTATTCACATCGTCGGGACATCCTTGCGGCATCCTGTATCATTGTCGGCCAGTAATATCCTTGCGTTTTTGCTTTGTCAGCTAGTGATCTCATGCCGCTATGATTCCCCGCGTCACCATAATGGATATCATTTAGAATTCGATGCCCCTCTTTCCGGGACAAGCAACGTAGTAATGGTCCAAGGAAGGATTTCTTATACAGGACCCTATCCCGAAGATCATATCTTCCCACTTTGGAGAGTACCTTCCTAGCTTGTTTCTGATCCGCAGGTAAGCTTCCTTTTTCGAGAAAGGCATGGATTGTCACTCTCCAGTCATCTTCGTTGATGAAGTCTTCATCTTGATTTTCTCTTGACAGGATATCCTCTTTGTCAAAGTCATTATGGATGTCTTCTCCTACCTGGTCTTCGATATTTTCTTCCACTGTATCTTGGTTGGTAGCGAAGGAGAATTGAGATGCAATCGAAGGCTCGTATACCCTTTCTATTTTAATAGCTTCGACATTTTTATCCCTCAGCATGGATGATATATATGCTAGGGCATCCGCGTGCCTGAGGTCCCTTCTGCATAAGTGCCGGAACTTAATGTTCGGGATTTGTGATGCCAATGTTTGGACCAAGGCCATGTAAGCTGAGAGGGTGTCATCGTACACATTATACTCGAGCCCTATTTGCCTTATGACAAGCTGCGAATCACTTGTCAGACTTACATCGGTTATCCTCATCTCTATTATTATACGGAGGGCGTGTACGACAGCTTCGTATTCAACAATGTTGTTGGTATGCTCTTTGAATTCCAATCTAAGTGCCTGTGTAATCCTTTCTCCAGTTGGGGTGATAATGACAATGCCTATTCCTGCTCCTTCCTTATTTTTGGATCCGTCGACGAAGACTTCCCATTGTCTTTGACTCGCAGGTTCGAGGATATCCATTGGATCCTTGTTTTCTTCTTCGGCTTCTGGTATTCCCTTAATCTCTTCGTCGTTGTCAAGGGGGAGGTCTGCTAAGAAATCCGCCAAAACTTGGGACTTCCGAGAATGTTGAATTTCATGAATGATGTTGAATTGATCCAGATGGGTGTTCCATTTGGCTATTCGGCCCACTTTTCCCGTGCTTTTGAGGACTGCTTCCAATGGTGCTTTGCATGGGACCCTGACGAGGTGAGTTAGGAAGTAGGTTCTCAGTTTTTGGGTAGCCCATACCAGTGCGAGGATGAGTTGTTCAATCTTAGTATAATTTCTTTCCGCAGAATTGAGGGTCTTGCTGACGTAATAGATAGGTTGTTCTATCTTTGTATTGGTTTTGACTAACACCGCGCTGACTGCGTCCTCTGTTGCTGTTATGTATAGTGCCAAAACCTCGTCAGGGTCTGGATTCTGCAGGATCGGGATTGAGGCTAGGTGTTCTTTGATTTTTTGGAGTGCTTCCTCGCATTCAGCGGTCCATTCGAACCTGCTCCCTTTTTTGATAATATTGAAGAAATGTTTGCATTAGTCTGAAGACCGTGCAATAAATCTGCCCAACGCTGCTATAGATCCATTGAGCTTCTGTACTTCCTTTAAATTCTTTGGGGACGGCATCTCTACTATGGCTTGAATCTTTGCTAGGTCTACCTCGATGCCCCTTTTTGTTACCAGATACCCGAGGAACTTCCCCGAGGTGACACCGAAAGTACATTTCTCCGGATTCACTTTCATGTGATGCTGTCTCATTGCTTTGAAGATATTCCTCAGGTCCTGGTGGTGATCTTTACGCAGCTTGCTTTTGACGAGCATGTCATCAACGTAGACTTCTAGGGTTCCTCCAATCCATGGCTTGAAGATAGCATCGACCATCCTTTGGTATGTTGCCCCTGCGTTTCGAAGTCCGAAAGGCATTCTAGTATAGCAATAAAGGCCATGTGGGGTGTAGAACGCTGTGTGTGGCTGATCTTCTTCTGCCAGGGCTACTTGGTTGTAACCAGAATATCCGTCCATGAATGACAGCTCTTCGTACCCTTCCACTGCTTCAACCAGTTGATCTATGCTCGGCAGGGGATAGCTGTCCTTTGGACAAGCCTTGTTGAGATTAGTAAAGTCGATGCATATTCTAACCCCTCTATTTTTCTTAGGAACAATGACCATGTTGGAGATCCAGGTAGAATACTTGACTTCCTTGATAAATCCTGCGTCTAGTAGTTTCCGAAGTTCTGTTTTTACTGCCTCGTGATACTCTGGAGCTACTTTTCGTATTTTCTGCCTGAACGGGGGCGTGCCCGGTTTGATGCGTAGTTCATGTTGGATTACTTTTGGGTCAATCCCCGGCATATCTCCTAGATTCCAGGCGAACACATCCGCGTATTCCTTAAGTAATTTGGTTAAGGAATGCTCCCTTCCTTCGTCCATTATGGTCCCGATTTTGATCATCTTCGGGTTTTCTTCCGTTCCTATGTTGATTTCCTTTACGGGCTCCACTGGTGTGAACACAGGCTTCGGGTTTCCGAGGACTGGGACGTTCTTTAATTGCTATTTAGCGTGTTTCTGTACTTCGCTGGTTGTTGAAGTACTTGTTTCTGTGCTTAGGACATTATCATCTTTCGTCAAGCCCTTCCCTGTAGTTTCCTTGAGGAACATGTGTATGGCCTTCTCTTTCGCAGTTTCTTGATTTTTTACTCTTCGGATTTTTCGCTGCTCTTCTTGCTCGTTGTTGATATGATCCTGAGTGGCCTGGCACTCTCGCGTAGTGATCCGATCTCCCTTGATTTCCATTACTCCCTCAGGTGTTGGAAATCTGAGATATTGGTGGTACGTTGCCGCAACTCCTTTGAGCTTATGTATCCATTTTCGTCCAATAATAGCGTTGTAGGAGGAAGGGGTGTCCACCACACTGAATCGGGTTTCCAGTTTCATGGGCCCTGCGTTAACCTGCAACACGATGTCTCCCAAGGGCTTCGTGGCTGCTCCATTGAATCCATAGATGGTGTGATAAGAGGTCATTAACTGTTCATCATGGAGCTTCATCCGTTTTAATGCATCGTAAAATAGGACGTTTACGGAGCTTCCCCCGTCTATGAGGATCTTTTTGAGGTTACATCCAGCTACTGGTAGTGTTAGGACCAAGGGATCGTTATGGTCTTCCATATCTTCTTCGATATCCTCGGCATCGAAGATGATAGGAGATTCCATCCATTCTTCGTGTTCGTCCACCACTATCCCATCGACCTTATATAATTCGCAGCGGTCTTCGAATTGCTTCCGTAACCTCTTTCCTATCTGCGCTGTAAGTGAGGGTCCTGTGGCTTCAGAACACGAGATTGTGTTGATTGTTCGGTTTCCTTCCGGAAGTTGGACTGGTTTGGTTCGCTTAGATCTGTCCTCGGTAACATCCTTTCGTACGTAATGTTTGAGCTCTCCCGCATCAATTAATTTTTGGATCATTATTTTAAGGTTCTTGCACTTTTCGGTCTGGTGTCCGTTGAAACAGTGATATTCACAGTAATCTTTAGACTTCTCGGATCTCGGGGGCTGCTTTCCCTTAGACCATGGCCACTCCAAGTTTTCCCTCCCTTTGATCTCTCGTAGGATACGAGCATAGCTAGCGTTGAGTTTCGTGTAAACTTGATCTTCGAATTTTCGGTCACCTGCTCTTCGTTCATCCCTTCGTTCCTTCCTATCTTCGTGAGGTCTCTCCCCTAAGCAACTCCTTTTGGCCCCATTGGTTTGTTCCGCTGAATTGGTGCGGTGAGACCTCTGCGGATATGCCCTCGGATTTTCCCGTTGAATTTCTTCAAGTCGAGCGTGCTTTTCGATAATTATTCGAAGATCTCCCTCTGTCTTAGGCACGCTCCCATGAATTTCAACAAATAGGGGACTCATTAGGTCTAAGCCCCATTTGTAGCAATTGATGCTTACCACTGGGTCCATGCTACCTATGGCTTGGCAGATCTTGTGCCATCTGTTAGTGTACTCCCTCGTGGTTTCCTTGTAGCCAATCGCTAGTGAAAATAGCTTATCCATTCCGGTGTTTACAGTCTTGTTGTACATATACGTTCTTAAGAATTTCTCTGCGAGTTGGTCGTACGAGTGGATAGAATCTGGTGGCAGATTATCGAACCATGATAACGCCGATCCCTTCAGGCTTGACGGGAAGTATCTGCAGAGTACGGCGTCGTTCTGACCCCATCTAGCTAAGACACGGTTGTAGTACCGAATATGTGCAGCAGGGTCGCTGGATCCATCATAGCATTCGAACGTTGGGACAGGGCATTTCAGTGGAATAGGGGTGTTGGCCAAGCGATGAGTTAAGGGCGTGGAGTTAGCTTCCCTCATGACTTCTTCTAACCTCCCCCGCCTTGTTTATTTTTTAATTGCCTGATCTCGGCCATCATCTCATCTCGTAGTTCTTCCATTGCGCGGTGGTGCCCTAAATTCTTCTGTTCGTTACCTTCTGACTCTCCATCGTCATAATCCGGGTCAGATACGCTACTTCCCCTTGTCGCATCTTCATTAGCCGCTATGACGACTCTATAGTCTCGGTTTGGCTCTGGTGCTTTGGAGTTTGCTTCATCGAGTTGTTGGCTGGTCTTCGTGCTTAGAGAAATCCGCTCCTTTAAATCTTGATTTTCTCTGGCCAACAGGGCTACAGCATCCGCGTAAACCTGCTGGCTCTTCTTCAGTTCCTCAAGCTCAGCCATCAGTCGGTGTGATTGGTTGGACCCCTGATTGGGGGTCCCAGCGCGTGCTACTACAGCCATGGTGCCGCCCTCCTCCATGGTCTGCACTAAAGGTGGAAGGGGTTCAGCTTCGGTCGCTGGTATTTCCAAATTGGGGTGAGTGCCCCTCTGCGGTGCTAGAGCCGCCGGTATGGTTTGATTTTGATCATTTGTTGGTGGCATTCCAAAAGTTAGAAGGTGCACGGGTTGGAATGTTCTGGATTCATCCACCCTTTCTCTTGGTTGGTTAAGTTGATTCATGGCGCAAGTATTGCTAGCCTCTGCAGCCTTCGGGATTACCGCAGCCGCACCGTACTTTGTCGCTGCTGCTCTGAGAGCCGCCGCTGCAACTGAATTAGCGTTCATAGGTGAAGTGATTTCCGCAGTATCTTGCCTTTGACTGGTCATTTTAGCTTTATCTCCCTTCTGCTTGCTTCGGGTGATGACCGGGGTTGTCCTGGGTGTTTCTTTTGACAAAGCTTTGGATTTTCCTGCTTCCTGCGTCTTTTCCATCACGTGTCCTTTTGTTGACAATGAAATCTCGCCGAAACTCGCCTTCTTTACTCACAATACTTCCTTTCTGCATAAAGGCATTTCAAACGAAAAACGGGAATATCCGCGTGAAGCGGGTTAGTTGACGAAATACATTCTTCCTAGAGAGGATTAATACACGCAAGTTATAATATACGGGTTAAAGTTTTACTAAAGGAGATCCTTAGTATAAAAACTACAAAAAACCCCCCAGAGAGACGGGTTCGCATGAGATTTAAAGAAAATCGTAAATCCGCGGATTAGAACAATAAATCTTATCGAACATAAAAGGTGGGTTTTTAACACAATACAGTTAACAAATGATCTATACGGTCCGAGCTGATAAATCAGAGCAATCATATGCCAATTTAAAATGAAATCACAGGATAAGATAAATCTTTTACCGGGACGAAGTCCCTGTTTCTAGCGCCAAATTGTGAACACAAAAATCACGAAGGGATCCGAGTGCTCACAATCAATCATCATCATCTAAGGAGATTTGTGATGATGATATCCTAGTGTTGATTCATTGGCTCAAAACCTTCGGGTTTATCATAGCCTCATCTAACAACTCCATGCGAGGCGTTTGCGCACGGGATATAAGTACAAGCAAAGAAAACAAAACGTATAAGTAAAGATCCGTGGGGCTAAATAAACATAAAGTGCTGAAATGTAAATAAGACCAAGGTTTACGTGGTTCAGCACTAAGGCCTACGTCCACGGGGTTTGTTGTTTTACTATATTCTTCACGGTTACACGAATAGTCGAATGACTTTTGGGGGTTTACATGTTTCTCTCTTCTAAATGATTAACTTACACTTGCAAACTCTCTCTCTCTCTCTCTCCTTCCCCTCCTGATTCTTCCGCCTCCCTTTCCTCTTGGTGGAGACGGGGTATTTATAAGGTTAGAATGTGGGACCCATCTCTGATGACCGTTGGAACCTTATCTTCTTGTGTCCTTGCGTCTATCACTCAGAGGTCTGCGTTTGCTCCTTGATCCCGCAGAGGCATCCTCACTCGTTCCACAGGTTGATCGACAGGTACACTGCTCAGAGTGTTTAATGTGGGTAGTTGAGGGGTCTGCTCGTGTCAGACAAGTGTCTTCTGCCCCTGTCACGTCCATGTCAGCTAACTTTCTCTCCACCGTTGATCCTAGCTCCTCTTTTGGGGATGCGATAAAGTAACTCCTCGGGATTTATTTGGTGTTTCGCGGTGCATCATGTTTTGATGTTTTGGCCTGCATGCTTTCCACGTATCTTTTTATATACACGTGTCTGATAGTGAGATATATGTGTACACAGTTTTCTTGTTTATCTTATAATCTCTTTCTTGTTTGTCTATGTATCCGCCTTAGTTATATGTCATGCAATAGCGCTTTTATTGCGGGAATTTAAATGTGGTTCACTAGGGTTTAGAATGGTCGTGGTTGGTTTATTACCAACAACTACGGTATACGTAAACTTTTTGTTATATAAATGTGATTCTGTTCTTATGGAGTATCAATTCCAAACAACCTTTTGACGATACAGAATCCCAACTGTACAAAAGTCCATTACTCACGGAATTGTTGTTATGCCGAACCTCTAGACCTGCATGATGATAGAACTACAGGAAATCCGTGGTGTGCATAGATGAGCATGTGTAGTGTTAACGTTGCAAAGAGTAAAGACTCAAGAATACTAGGGGTACAGAATTCGCGGTGCATCTGAATACTTCATACGCCTGCAATCATCAGAGAGTCTCTCACATGCGAAACACCGGTTTCTCTTTTAGTGGCCAATGAGTTATCTGACTAAACATGCAATTTGTTGGAAAACTTTTGTATCCGACATTTAAGTTAGCCTAGACTGAGTAGTGACTCTCCATTTTTTCGGGTCTTCGAAAAATCATTGATGATAACTGTCCACATGCATGATAAAGCACTCTCTTTCATGTGATTATGAAAGCTACCAATTTAAAGAGCTCGGTTTGTGAATTCCTTGTTTGTGTACTTAGAGAATCCCACTACTTACAAACATGTAATTGTGTGTTTATATTCGTAATGAAGCACCCAAGCATGGTAGTTTAATATATTCAGTTTCAATTGAGTCTTACAAAGTTCACCAGCAAACATTTGAGATATAGAGACAGAAGTGTGAGTGTCAATGAATGTCTGGGGAATCGAAGAAGGAGATCTAATAGCTAACAATCATCAACAAGAACAGGATCTATCTAAAGTGTACAGGAATCACATGAGAACCTTTATTGTTTTGTACGTTAAATTTAAATGGCATAAAGCTTCCGACTTTTATGCTTTATATATCTCCATTCCTATATTACAGGGAAGCGACGGTTTACTCCAGCAATACACCGGAGCAGGTGGAGAAAGATATTAGTTTGTGGTTCAAACCCGTTAGCTTTAAAGATGCACTAAGATCCAGTGTAAAATTAGTATCCGTGGTTCCAGGGGGCGTATACGGACCATCACACCAAGTTAAATAAAAAATAGAGCTAGATACCAGCTACGAGTTTAAGCCGTAAGTTACCGTTTCAAAGTTCTGAGTATGTTTTAGGTAAAAAAAATCTGAAAATCAACAACCCAAGCTAAATATCTAAAGACTTCTTGGATTTTGTCAGACTGATATTCGCTTGACTTGCTAGGTATAGGGATGTTGGTTAATCACCTTTTGCAGTAACTCTTCATTTTATTTTTCAGGGTCTTCAAAGACAATTTTTTTATGGAAAGGATGTGTGTCATCTTAATCAAGCCTTTAGCTTTCCGTGATTACTGTGTTGGTGAAATTCTGGATGCTATTGAGGCCAACTGTGCTGGCATAAGAGGTATATCGGCACCTTGCATCTTTGTTTTATTTTATCATGTGTTTAATCTTGATGCCATACTTAAATTTTAGTTAAGTTGTTCAACTGAATTTTATATTAGGTTTGAAACTTGTGAAAAAGCCTGAGAAACATAGCAATGCATGGGTTGCGGATTCAGATTCTGAGGGCAATGATTATGGTGTTGCCGTGGTTGTTTATAATATTAGTTCAAACATCAAAATCGAAGGAGCGTTTGAAATTGGAAGATAAGTTGTCTTTTTGTGGTTTAGTTCTAACACTTGTTATTCATGTTTTTTCACTCTTTCACTGGTTGGATGTTATTGTGTTTCTTTTGAGACTGATATTGTTTATTTATTTGGGCAGCAACTACCTTCACAAAAGCGAGCCGGATCAAGATGTATTAGAACCTGCTTCTGAATTTTTCGACTATGGCTTCAGTGTTTGGGCGTTTCCGAATCACTGTATGGTGCGTGGTTGTGTGTTTCAGGCATCCTTAATTGGTCTTGAGTCGCTGTTATAATTAATATGTTCTCTTTCTTGTTGTATCCAAGACGCCTTTATTATTTACTGCTGCTACTATACCTGCCTACTGTTCCATTTTTATGTGTATTTTCTTCATCTTTCTTTATATGTATCAGGAGGTTTTTTTTGTGTTGCATGACAGTTATTTTCTATTCTATTAGTATTGGTTAGTGATACTTGTTATTGAGCTCACTGGTTAGTTCAATGTTTTATTTTTATCTCTAAATTGTCCATTCTCTAGCATTTTGTAATTGAAATCAGAGCCCAGCTTGCCTTGTGCTCATATATGCTCAGTTGCAACCGGAATAAAACCCGTGATCACGGATATTCTACTGTACATGCAGTCTTATGTGAAGGATTTTTGAAGTAAGTGATTCATGAACAAAAATGTACTTCAATTACCCAAGATTCGGTTACCGGCTGTATACAAAGCCGATAACGTGTTGTTTTCTTTTAAGAATCCAGGCATAATAATGTATCAATGATCGGTTTCGGTTGAACGTATAAAGTTAACCAAAATCTACCCATCTGACATTCTAGCCAGACTACTCATATTTCCATCTCACTAGACTTTCCAGTTCTTGCATCTTACTACCTCTGTTTCAGGAAAAGTGATACTTTCACTTTTCCTAAAATGGAGGTATTGTATGATATGACCAAGGCATACGTGCACCACTAACGAACAAACGACATCCTCATGGTTAAAAACCCGAGCTTATAACAACTCAAAGCATTCTTTTTCTTTCTATCGATATCCAGGTGACAAACTCTTGAGCGCGGACTTGAACCTCTGGCATCGAGTATTACAAGAGTGTTTGTATCTCCCGGCCCTTGGCTGACTGGGCTATCGAAATACCACACCGTACGTGTGTAGGATTCTAGGTTCTCTGCTAAAATTCTATCCGGCCGAGAAATTGAACAAAACACTCAAAAGTAAAACCCTAGTTAGTGTTTCATCCACAAGATGAATAGAAGAAGAAGATGGCTTCGAAAGCAACCAAATCCTCTGGTGGATAATCTTTTCGAGACCAACTGGTCTCGTAGGAAGTTTGATCATGTCGTTGGAAAGAAACAAAAAGGTGAGATAAAGCATATTGGTTTGTCTCGTTATCACTCTATTGAAAAGGTAAGCAACTTCTCCTTCTTGGCTTCTCTTTATGATCAGATGAAGTTGTTTTTTGCAATTCGATTTTAATGAGTTGATTATGTTTTGTAGAGAAGATGAGATAAGTCGTAGATATTGTTGGGATTCTGGTCCCACATTGGTTCAATGGGCTTATGACGAATATTATGGTACCGACCCTAAACTCGTCATAAGCCCATGTGTAGAACTCAACTCGAAAACTGGTTGACTAGATCATAAAGAGATCTAGGAAAGGACCAATACCAATTGGTGGTAGGTAATAACTATAACCAGACCTTATGCGCCACCTTACGATGTAACAGTAAATGATCTGCAGATTCATCACAGTTACCACATTGAATACAACCATCTTCTTTAGAAATTCCTTTTCGTGCAAGCATATCAACAGTATTTAGTTTCCCATGCACATCACACCACATGAAGAAATTTATTTTAGGAGGAATGTTTGATTTCCAAATAAATATATAAGGAAAATTATCAATACCTGCAGATTGATTCAGCTTAGGATACATTAATTTCACAGAGAAAACACCCTCAACATTCAATGTCCATCTTCTCGTGTCAGAGGTGGTGTCTAGAATCAGAGGATTTGAGCCAATGATAAGAAAGAAGTGAACCAGAAGCATAGTCCTATTATCATTCAATCTTCTCTTGAAATCAAATTTCCAACAATTATTTCCTGCAATATGATTTGCAACTGTTTAAAATTTATCTTTATCCAGCTTATAGATACCAGGAAATAAAACTGCCAAAGAATCTTCACCCACCCAACTATCGTGCCAAAAAGAAGTATTTGAACCAGAATGAATAACTAAATCTGAATTAAAATTTATTAGGCGTCTAGTTTCAGCTATGGATATTTCCAACAAGAGATATTATAAGGAGTATTTACTTTATCTGGAAACCCAGTAGGAAATATTATAACCATATTTTTCTTCAACCAGTTTATACACCCTCATGAGGCACTATCATAATGTATGGTGTTCGGTTAGAATAATATATGTACATCATTGTAGGTAGCCTAGGTAGGAGCACAAGGTATACTTAATTTCCGTAAATGAATTGTGTAAAAATAATAAGTAACTCATGTTAGATTCAAGCATATAATTATAACATCTTCATCGGTTTTGATCCCTGCTTATTCCATACAAGTTTAAAAACTTTCCAAACCAACCAAGTTAACAAAAGTACCTTTGATATGCATCCTAATATCCAATGCGTGAAATGGATAATAATAATAACAATAATAAAATCCCTTTATCCGCTTCGGTTTTCTTGGCTGATTCCTTATAAGGCTCACTAGCATATCAACCTGTTTAACCAATGTAGTAGTATGTTGTTGGAGGTTTCAACCAGTTTCTTGTAATAATACTATTTTTCAACCCCTTATCTGCTTTGGCTCCCTTGGCTGGTTCCTCAGGTGGCTCGCTAGTAGGCTAGCACGACAACCTGTTCAATTAATGTAGTAGTACGCTGTCGGATCTTAGCTTGTTAGGCTTCCAACTAGTTTCTTGTAATAAAATATTTATCCAATGCGCGAAATGGATAATAATAATTTTTTAACATAATGCCAATAATAAAGTTCGCAAATTTCTTTTCATTAGATTGGGTTTAGCTATCCAAAAGGGGTTGAAATGCCACTTGTTGCGTGGCTACCAATAAGTTTCTTGTAAAAACTTGCTTTTCATTTTAATAAAAGGTTTCCTTTTTCTATAAAAAAAATAAAAAGATAAAAAATATAAAAAAAAAGTAATAAATGTTCATTGAATATGTTTTTGGGTTAAGTATCTTGACGTATGTAGAACCAATGGATATAGTTTTGGTACCTTAGCTTTTACTATTTCGGGTGAACTTGGTATTGAAAATATTGAATTTTTGAAATGATTGAAGAACTGCATAGTTGAGCTAGGCATGACGTAAATGTTGGCATGCGTATTTTTTTTTTATTATAATAGGTTTAGCTATTCAAAAAGGTGTTGCAGCCCAACATGTTGTTGAGCTCACATCTAGTTTCTTATAAAAACTTTTTTTTTTTTTAATAAAATCTTTCCTTTTTATATATAATTAAGAAAATAATAATAATCAACCCCCACTTCGTCTCCCTTTATTAGTTCTTCATGAGCTTCACTAGTAGGTTAGCACGGCAAATTGTTCAACTAATATATTACTACGCTGTTGGAGCTTCGTTGGTTTTCCAATTAGTTTCTTGTAATACTCATTATCCAATAATAAAATAAAATAAAAAATAGAAAAATATTAATAATACCTTGTTCTTTAAAGCTTCCTTAATTCTTCTAACTCTCCATTCTTGTTCATGTATCAACAAAATGAAAAAAAAAAACAACGTTTGCAAAACTGTACTGTGCCATTCCTTATAGTCTGAGTTTAAAGTTTTAGATGGTATGTTTGACTAATTACTTGAACGGAATGT
Source organism: Papaver somniferum (assembly GCF_003573695.1). Taxonomy (NCBI): domain Eukaryota; kingdom Viridiplantae; phylum Streptophyta; class Magnoliopsida; order Ranunculales; family Papaveraceae; genus Papaver; species Papaver somniferum. The sequence goes on along the minus strand of NC_039361.1, from coordinate 145,621,025 downwards.
AAATGGTGTTTATCAAAAGCACTGATGGTTTCTCTTACTTTGGCGTACTTCACTTTGGCGTAATCAGTATTTTTCTCAATTGATTCTAAACCATTTTCAATATCATTCTTCACTTTATGGTTTCCAAGGACCGAAATCATCATTTGTTATTTTCCCTTGAAATTTTTTAAGGGAAGGTTTTGTTTGTTTTACTGATTGTCTTTTTTTCTTCTTAGCTTGTTCTTCATCTTCTTAATCATAATCTCTGTATGTTTCCTTACCATATTTTTGTATTTGGAACTCCTCCCGTTTCTTCCTTCATTATTTTCCGTTCACAAGAGGTTATTTATTTATTTTTATTCTTTTTAAAATAAATTAAGAAGAGGAAAATGATCTAAGGAGGAAATCATGGTTAACAGTATTTTAGGGTCTATAATGGTTTTAGATACATTTTTTTAACTAAAATTTTCTTAATGAGAAGACGATCGTGGTTGAAATTTTTTGAAATTTCAATATGTTGAGTTGTTAACATATTTTGTTGACTTTTAATCGGCAGTTTCTTATATGGTAATCCTATGATTATAGTAGTATTAATTCTAGAGATTTTTTTGGCCGTTGTAAGAGGAGTAGTAGTGGGGTAATTTCACGTCATTTGTTGTCTCTTAGAAGATCTTTCGCACTCTCAGTAAAAGATGGGGTTAAAGTCGTGGGATTTCAATTATATTGGGGATTTCATACGTGAGTATATTGGAGTCATCAAAAGAAGTAATAATGCATGTGATCCGAATAATTTCTACATCATGGATATTGATTGGTTGTAGATATCAAGGGATCAACGGAGGACAGGTACTAACGTTACTAATATTATTCTTATGAAGTGGTCCATATAAATGTTCCTATTAATTTGAATTTCTAATCGGCCAATCTTACAGAAGAGAATGGGTAATGAGTTTGTATATATTCGAAGAGTAAAGTAAAAAAAAAATTCTTACATAAATAAAATAAAATATAAATGTGTGAGTTATAACATTTCTTAATTTGAGTATGAGTTATTTCGGCATAACTTACGCATTTGTATTTTATTTAAGAAAAAAGTTTATGTTACTCTAGTCTCTAAATAACATAGAGATACATTAACTAGTCTCTTCTGTATGATTGATCAAATATGACTTCAAATTATTAGGAGCATCTATATGAATTACTTCGTAAAAATAGTATCTGTAATGCTAGTACTGTCTTCCTTTAAACCCTTTGATTGTTTACAAGCAGTCAATATCCATAATGTAGAAATTATTTGGATCATGTGCCTCATCACTCCTTTTGATGAATCCAATATACGTGCATATGAAATCCCCAATAGAAATGAAATCTCACGACCTTAACCATAATCCTTTATTGGGTGCGGGAAAGACTTTCAAAGAGACAACAAATGACGTGAAACCACCCCACCACTGCTCCACTTACAACACCAAAAAAATCTCTAGAATTACTATTACTGTAATCATAGGAATTACCATATAAAAAAATTCCGTTCAAAATTCAACAAAACATGTTATAACAACTCAATAAATTGAAATTTCAAAATTTACCGCCACGATCATCATCGAAACTCAGTTAAAAAAAGACTTTATATAAATCCATTATAAATCCTAGAGACTATTAACTATAATTTTCTTCTCGGATCATTTTCCCCCTTCTTAATTTCTTTTTAACCTCTTGAATTTAACTGATTATGAGTAAGAGAGGAGGAGTTCGAAAAACAAAATTTTGGTAAGAAAACATACATTTACAATGAATAAGATGAATGGCGAGTTACGAAGAAGACAATAAGTAAAAACAAACAAAACTACGTTCAAAAAATTTCAAAGGAAAAGAAGAAAGCCAATAACTAAATATAATCCATACTAAAACTATATATAACCTTTTAAAAAATTATTGACTTTATAAATATGGGTAAAGAAAACCTTATATTTATCTTCATTTTTTAGTCCGAGACTCCAAACTAGTTTTGCGCTAGATCAAGCTTTTCCAATTTACTGTTTGGGTCGTTGACCCGTTAGTCAACTAGGTCAAGTAATCAATCTATTACCATAGTTAACGACCTACCTCATCATCATAATTTGATGTTGTTCCATCTTAAACATGGTGTTAATAGTGAAGGAATATATATAGTCTACATTGTAAGATTGTAGAGCAATGATCCCCCAATTAGAAGTAAGAAATATATTTAGTCTTTCAAGCAAAGGAGTCAGCTGTGAATTTGGCCAAGTGAATCTTCCACAAGGTAGTGACAAATCAATCAATTGAAACTTGTGATAAAATACCTGGTGGTGGGTGTGGTTGTATAATTCACATTTCCGAGGACTTTATAATCCCATGGGATTACAGATCCCAGGATTCATGTAAATCCCTCATGTGTTTGGTAATTTAGTTAAAATACCTAGGATTTTTCGAATTTCCTTGTTTTAAAGTCCATGTACTGTTTGGAATTACCCTCGGAATCTTAAAATTGCATATATATGAAATTTATGACAAAAAAAAGGTGGGTCCATAAACTCTTGATAAGTTTCCCTACAAATCTTAGGAGGAAGGGGTCGGACTCCATGTGGAGGATTTGCTGGAAAAGTGATTCCCGCGGGAAACGTGATTCCAAGGATTTGAGCAACCAAATGCAATTCCACCAAATCCCTTGGACCCCTAAATCCCACCTTCAAAATTCTGCATCCAAACCCACATATCCCAACTTCAATTTTCTGCATCCAAACCCACTATGAATGAAATTGAAAAAAATCTCAAACCCACTGCCAAAAGGTGTTGCACAAGAAATTGAAAAAATTCAGCGATATTTTTGGTGGGGTCACTCAACTGAAGAGAGAAAGCTGCACTTCATAAACTGGAGAAAAATGGAATTAAGAAAGGAGTCTGGAGGCACTGGTATTAAAAACATGGAGTTTATGAATGTCGCTCTCATTTGTGAACTAGCTTGGAGGTTTCTGGAAAATGAGGATGTTATGTGGGTTCAACTGTTAAGCGCTAAACATTTGCAGGAAAATGTACATCAATATGGAGCAGTATATTAGAAGTGCGCCATTTTCTGGAAAACAATGTCTTCTTGCAAATATTTGATGACAATAAAACTCGTATATGGGAGAATCCATGGCTACATCAAAGCTTAAACCATCTTATTTGTAAACCTTCTTCGGTGCCGAATAACATTAACAAAGTAGCTGATTTGATTGTACCCAACTCAAGAGCATGGAATATTCCTCTTCTAAATGAGTTATTTCCTCTAGAGACGGTTCAACACATAACATCGATTTATTTAAGTGCTGAAGTGGAATCAAAGATACTTTGATCTGGTCTTGTTCTCCATCAGGTAAATTTACTACAAAATCTTATTACCACTCTCTAATCAACAATGTTCCCTATTCTTCAAGTTTAAGTGATTTTCCCTGGAAAAAGTTTTGGTCTTTATCTAATTTACTGCCAAAGATCCAAATATTCTTCAGGAAAGTTATTCATAATATAATTTCCGTGAAGAGTAACATCCACAAATTTATTTCCAGTATTGAAACTGCCTGCCGCATTCTGTCAGCAAGAAGTTGAACCGATTTCACATCTATTTTTTGACTGCCCTCGATCAAGACTGGTGTTCGAAGGAGCAGAATTGAGCATAAGTTATACTTCTACGATTGACAACATTCAACACCTTCTAAGTTAGTGGTTGGAGTTAGATTCAGGAATTGGTTTCATTAAGAGAGTGCGCATTATATGGAATCTCTGGAATCAAAGAAATGATATAATATTTTCACAAGGTAACTTCTCTGAAGATGTGGTGATTCGAAATTCTTTAGGAGATGTTGAGTTATGTACGGCCAGCGTATCAGATGGAAGAAACAATAATCTTCATGATATACGAAACATTTGTTAGTCTCCCCTCAGCCTTAGTATATTAAGATCAATGTGGATGCGGCTTTTGTGCCAAATAACGTTGTTGCAGGAGCGATTGCGCATGGTCATAATGGAAAGTTCATGGGATGTGGAACATGCACATTTGATTCTACTTTTCCTTTGCTCGCAAAGTCTGTAGCACGCAAGCTTGGAATGAAATTGGGTAAAAGGTTTATGTTCAATAAAATCATCATTGAAGGAGATGCAACAAATGTTACTTCGGCTATCCTAGGAAATGTAACAACTATCCGATGGAGCATAAAGTCCTTGATTTTAGAAATTATGGATAATATGTCTTCTTTTGATGATGTAACATTTCAATGTGTTCCTAAGAGTGCTAACAATCTGGCACACTTATTGTGTCAACATGCTATACATGAAAATGCAAACATGTGGTGGAACGCTAATTCTCCACCATCTTGTATCCTTTCAAACCTCAACATTCGAGGTAGTTTAATAAATTGAGCTCTGTAGAGCCCTTTACCCTTAAAAAAAATTCTATTGAATTACACCCCCTTAAAGCCAAGGCTCATCACAAAGAATTCTAATATCCTTAAGCTCTTGCCAAAATTGGTTACGAATCAAGAATTTAATAGAGACAGAAAAAGCACCAATCAATTGATCTGCCATGGTACCGGTGCCACTGTAGTACAACGGTAAAGTCACTGGGTGATGATATCAGCGACCTGAGTTCGAAACTCGCTAGAATCAAATTCTTTATCGATAAAAAAACAAATTGTTGCCATGGTCAAAATTCCTTCTTTCCACATACTGCTGTAAGTTACCCATATGTTTTTTCCCATAAAAATGTATCTAAAAATGTACAAGTATGAATTTCGCAAGCGCACCATATTAAGCACGGACACTGATACGGGACACGGACACGACACGACACGACACGAACACAGGAACCGTCAAAAATCCAAAATCATCAGGAGACATACATGTCTATCTATATATACATTAATAAAATAATTTTTATATACTAATATCATAGTGATATAGTATATAAAATACATTAATCACGCAAATACATGAAAACAACTCAATTTTATGCCGCTAGGTTAGCTCACGTATAGAAAAATTAACTATTATATTGATTTCCTTGACACATTAGGTTACCAAACTACTAAAATGGAGTAGGGACTTTTACACGTGTATCATGTCGGTGTCCCACGCGCGTCAAGTGTCCATCGCACGTCTGACGCGGACACAACGCCAATACAGATGTGTCGGTGCTTCACTAATTGCTGCTGATTAAATGATTAAATTACCGTTAAAATGAATTAGTTAATCAAAGTAAAAGTAAATAAATTATAGACATCCTTTTCCCGCGACGTGTCTCAAACTTTATCCCCTTGTTAAACCCTACTACATTCCCCTATCTTTCCCCAAACCAGTGACTGTTCTAATGGAGTATTTCTCCAACCCCTAAATCTTCAACTCAATATCCTGAGGGCAATTTAACAAAGTGTCCAGCTTCCTACCATATATTTAATAAACCGGCCAAAAAATTTAAATCTTTTATAAAGTGGCCTTTCTGTTAGATATAACACCTGGTCCCACCAAAATGGTCCACCAAGCTGACTTAGTCAATCATGGGGCTTAAAATTACCACTACATCCTCACCCTTATGTTATCGATTCTTTTTTTCATTCATTTCTTCTTGTTTATGTTTGTCTCTCTCTGTATCTCAATTCTTCTCATCGAACTCGGATGATTGATGAAAATAGAAGTGATCTCACAAGCAGTCAATACCGAAGATGTGGTTATTAGTGAAGAAGAAGAAGAATGGTTTATTAGTGATATTTGACAATTTTAAAGTTTTTAGGGTTTTGCTGGATGCAGCAGCGAAGCTGAAGTACAAATCGAAGATGAAGTTGAAATCGGGGATGAAGAAATCAAAATCCAGGTAAGAATTTTAGAACCCACACGTTAATTAACTTAGTCTTTAATGAAAACACATGTTTGGATGGTGAAATCAATTGATTTCGATTGTTTGAATTCTAGGGTTTGGGGCTCTTTCCTTTTCTTTTTTTTTTTGTTTAATCAATTGACTTAATTTGCAGTTGTGATTGAATCATCGATGTAGAGAAGAACAAAGAGGAAGAATGAGTCTTGGCTGAAGAGAAATCAAGAAGAGAAAAATGCAGGATCGTGTTCGAAGATAAGAAGAAGCTGTGAATGTTGATTTCCATGGGTTTTTGATGAACTAGGAAGTTAGGGTTTGTCGAGATGATGTGAAATGGAATATATATAAGACATGAAAGAAATTGGGGAGATTGACAAAAATCAGGGTTTGAAGTGCAGTTCAAGTAGTTGTTGAGTATCTGTGACAGATTTGAAGCAATGGGTTTGTTCTTGAATTCAAATTGACAAGTATTAAGATATTTTGATGTTCTGCTGCTTTAGTTTATGATGAGCAGGTGTTGGTAGTCACTGGCAAGGATGTAAAATGGATAGTTGTTAACCAAGCAATAACCAGGTTATGAAAAGTTGCTTGAGTTGAGCTCAAGTTGTGAGTAGTTTTGATCTGAGATGATAACTCATGTGGTGTTGTTGTTTTTTAGAAAGGAAGAAGAGTTGTTGTGGTTGATTGGCTAAGAAGATGATGTTGCTGCTGAAATGAAATTGCAGGTGCAGTTGCAATTGGTGGTTGTTACAGGGAGAAAATGAGAAGTGGTTGCATCTGTTGGCTCATGTTGTGATCATGAAGTTGTTGCAGGGGTTCTAAGTTCAACAAAATGCAAGGATTAATGGGTTTGATTTGTTTCTCTTGTTGCTTACAGGAAGATGAAACTGAGATGACATTAGTGTTATAACTAGGTTCGATGTCAGTTAAGATGAGAAGGAGAGTAAGAGGATGGCTTTGTTTGAATGAGTCTTGGCTGAAGAGAAATCAAGTAGTTCTGGTGGTGTTGGAATTGTAGTATATGAGTTTGTGGTGCTATTGAAGGTTGGTGTGGTTTTAGTGGAGCTTATAGGTGTCGGTGTAGCTGAAATGAAATTGCAATGGGTTGCAGGTCCAAGATAACAAAACAATGTGTTGTTGTGCTGCAGAGAAGCTACAAAAATGACTTAGATGTATGCTAGGACTGTGCACGGGTGAAGAGTATAATGGCTTGAATATGGCTCAGGCGAGTTGACTCACCAATCCAGACTGACTCACCGAGGGTTAAACTGTCTTTTACTAAGGAGTTTAACTGACACGCGTGTATTTAACGACTGTTAACAGTTTTTTGAAAAAAACGGATGGAAAAGGTCAATCTCGGCCACTTTATATAAACATTCAAAAAAACGGCCATTTTGTGAAATAAATTACAAAAACATGGCCACTTTATTAAAAAGCCCATATCCTGAAAAGAGAAACCCTAAATTCAATGGCAATTTCAATCTCCTCGTTACTACCAATCCCATCAATATACGATTCCTCCTCTTCCTTTTCTTCTTCTTTATCACAATTTAGGGTTCTCAAATTCTTTTCTATCAAATGCCCATGTCATCAAATCACTAAGAAAAGCAATCTATCAACAACAAATGCTGTTTACACCGAAGCTCAGACTTCGACTACACCGAGAAAAGACACGGTGGATACCGAGGTCGACGGGATTTCTCTCCTGAACGAGAGAATCCGGCGTGAACACCGGAAAAGAGGTGAAGTATCATCGAAGAATGATAATTCAATGAATAGTGAAGAAGCTGAGAAATATATACAATTAGTCAAAGAACAGCAACAAAGAGGACTGCAGAAATTGAAAGGACATAGACAAGGTGGAAATGATGATGGCAGTAATCCAAACAAGAGTTTTAATTATAAGGTGGATCCATATACGTTACGTGCAGGTGATTATGTTGTTCATAAGAAAGTTGGTGTTGGGAGATTTGTTGGGATTAAATTTGATGTGCCTAAAGATTCTACAGCTCCTATTGAGTATGTTTTTATTGAGTATTCTGATGGTATGGCCAAATTACCGTTGAAACAAGCTTCTCGTTCGCTTTACCGTTATAGTCTGTGAGTTCATTCATAATCCTGGCCTTTTTTTTTTTACTTCTTTGTGATGGTGTTAGAATACTGTTAACTTTTGACTATTTGGGTCATGGCCTTAGTATAAGAGTTGTGGTGGCATTGGCTTTAAAATGGTATTAGAGCTGTTACATTGACTTCTACATGGTATTGTTGCATTGGCTTTAACATTATATCTGATATGTTGCTTTAACATGACACTGGAGCTGTTGCTTTCACATGGTATCGAAGTTGTGTTTATATCCTCTCGTCCTTTTTAGTTTATCTATGTGTGTGTTTTGCGGTGGTGTTGGAATACTGCCACTTCGTCTGAGCACTTGATCTTGTGTCATTGGCTCTATCATGGTATTAGAGCTATTGCTTTGACATGGCATTAGAGATGTTGCTTTAGCATGGTATTAGAGGGGTTTGGTTTGGTTTAAGTGTATATAAATGTTTATGTGTTTTTGAAATGTTTGACTGAGATTTTGTGTTTGGATTTTCTTGTTTGTTTGTAAAGTCCGAATGAAACGAAGAAACCACGAGCGCTGAGCAAATTAAATGATACGACTGTGTGGGAAAGGAGAAGGATAAAAGGGAAGATAGCTGTACAAAAGATGGTTGTTGATTTGATGGAGTTGTACTTATATAGGTTAAAACAAAAGAGATCACCTTATCCAAAAACGTCTAAAATTACTGAGTTCACCGAACAGTTTCCTTTTGAGCCAACTCCTGATCAAAAACAGGTGCCAGGTTTTATGCTTTTCGTGTAGGAAGAAGTGAATTCTTTTTTCATATATTCTCTGTTATTTTGCTGAACTGGGTTTGTAGTTGTGTTCCGCTGACTGTCATTGTTGTTTTACCGCTTGTTCTTTTAGGCTTTCATTGATGTTGAGAAGGATTTGACTGAGAGGGAAACTCCAATGGATAGATTGATTTGTGGAGATGTTGGGTTTGGTAAAACTGAAGTTGCTTTACGTGCTATCTATTGTGTGGTGTCAACACGAAAACAAGTTATGGTTTTAGCACCAACTATTGTTCTTGCTAAGCAACATTTTGAAGTAATTTCTGATCGGTTTTCTCGGTATCCTGATATCAAGGTTGGACTTTTGAGCAGGTTTCAGGTATGTGATTTCTTATCCATCTATTAGCCTTAGTGCCGTACACTAATCTATTATCATTTGTCAAGCATCCAGTTATACATTAATTTTGCTATTATATGGTTCTTCATAATATTAAACTTGAGATTACATGGTTATTATGTATGCTGGATTTTCACTGAATTAATTGGCTTCTGTTAAATTTGCAATATGAAGACCAAGGCTGAGAAAGAGGAGTATATAACAATGATTAAAAATGGAGAGCTGGATATTATTGTTGGAACTCATGCACTTCTTGGAAGTCGAGTGGTCTATAACAATCTTGGTTTACTTGTTGTTGACGAGGAACAGGTTTGGATCTCGCCTCCTGCTGCCTGCTTCTATATGTTATTAATTGTTCACTTGTGGAGCCAAGGACCATAATATGTACTTGCTTAGTTTGGTTCACAGAATATTTATGTATTGGAATCTGGAACTTGTAATTTCTACTTTGCTTTTGGTTTTTGCCATGTTAACTCTTTTAAGAGTTATTGGTTTTCTTAAGTTCTGTTTCTTTTTCACAGAGGTTTGGCGTGAAACAGAAGGAGAAGATTGCTTCTTTTAAAACTTCAGTTGATGTTCTCACTCTCTCGGCAACACCAATTCCCAGAACTTTGTACTTGGCTTTGACTGGGTTTCGTGATGCAAGGTAGATAACTGATCGTGGAATGTCTCAAATGTTTGCGAGCATCCGTAATTTTGATCTATTATGGTGCATGTACTTAAAAATAATGAGCCTTCTATCCCTGCCAAAGGTTTATATTTCTCAAATCAGGGGCCACCATGTGTACCACACCCATTAACAGCTCTAATATTTTTTTTGGCCATCAGTTTGATTTCGACGCCACCCCCGGAAAGAGTTCCTATTAAAACTCACATGTCGGCATATAGTGAGAAAAAGATCGTATCTGCAATCAAGTACGAGCTTGATCGTGGGGGTCAAGTTTTCTATGTGTTGCCACGTATCAAAGGTAACTTGATTGCTTAGTATTTGCTTCTGCATGTCTTCCCTGTGTCTGAGCTCAAATGGCAATGTCATTGACTTACCAACTTTGTACTGGTGTACTGCTGACTTTAGTCATTATGTGCCTGTTTGGTGTTCCTTTAAGTTAATGTCAATGTCTTGCGCTTCAATAACAGGTCTGGATGAAGTTATGGGATTTCTCGAGCAGTCATTTCCAAATGTTGAAATAGCAATTGCTCATGGAAAGGTAGTGTCTACGATACTCTCTTTTGTGCAACTGAAGTTTGAAATGATGTCATCGCATTTTAAAGTATGCAATGTTTTTACTGTTTGCAGCAATTCTCAAAGCAACTAGAAGAAACTATGGAGAAATTTTGTCAAGGAGAAATCAAAATCCTTATATGCACAAATATAGTTGAAAGTGGGCTTGATATTCAAAATGCCAACACTATAATAATCCAGGACGTTCACCAATTCGGCTTAGCACAATTATATCAGGTATTGGTTGCCATATCTATTTACTTCTCTTTTCTCGTAAAAATTTTCTTTCAAAGAGGCATGGGAGGTGTGAAAGAAAAACTATATTCTTGACAACCTACCACTTTCTAAGAAACGAAGCTCATGTTGTTCTAAATAGCCATGATATGTCGCTCTCTCTTTGTTAAGGAATTTTTTACGAGATGGCATGGCTATTCTTTTAGTCTTTATGGAAAATCCTTGGATTTCAGCAGGGTAGGCATAGGGGGTGTAAACAAGTATACATACGTGTGGCCTTTTGCAGCTTCATTTGGCTGATTCAAGGATCTTCTTTACGATGTTTCTACAGTTTGTCACCTTCTATTATCCTTTTGAACTTTTATTATCCTTCTAGCTACGCGGGAGGGTTGGCCGTGCGGATAAGGAAGCCTATGCGCACTTGTTTTTCCCTGAAAAGTCAGCGTTATCTGAGCAGGCACTGGTGTGTTCTCAACATTACCCTCCTCTAAATTCCTTAATTGTTGAAACAGCTAATCGTCGTGATATCATATCAATATGCTCGTTAATATATTTTCTTCATAGTAGTTCATTTGATCCTGAAAGGATTTAAAAGAAATGTCAGTTCATCACCTATTTTCTCTTTGATGTTCAGGAGAGACTAGCAGCACTTGAAGATTGTTGCAATCTTGGCCAAGGTTTTCAATTAGCAGAAAGAGACATGGGCATACGAGGATTTGGGAATATTTTTGGGGAGCAGCAGACTGGTGATGTTGGCAATGTAGGCATTGATCTGTTCTTCGAAATGCTGTTCGAAAGCTTATCCAAGGTTGAAGAGCATCGGCTTATCTCAGTCCCTTACAAGAATGTACAGGTTTGTTAAATGTCCTAAAATGCTATACCGTTGGTTTATGTGCATGCCAATATAATTTATCTAGAATATCAAGATGTAGCACACAAACTGAATGTATCATTAACGACTCCCGTGCTCCCACCATAAAATGTTACCGTCTGAGGTTGTCACAGCTCGATACCATCAAGAATTTGTGACTATATTGCATAGAAGCAGATTTGTCTTCAAAGTATTTTTCCCTTCCAACATATTTGCAGCCTTTTGTCCAGTCAGAAGAGTTCTTTGCAGACTCTAACACTTGTGTAGAAAAGTAGGTGCTGCAATTATCAGATTAGGTTGACTGAGACTCTTTCTCTTCATAGGCTACATAGAAGTCTGATTTGTTCTGTTTTGGTTTATTGAGATGAACGTTTATGAAGATTTGTCCCACCTAATTTCTCTCCCTTTTGGTATCTCAGCTTGATATAAATATAACAGCGCATCTGTCTTCGGACTACATAAATTATCTGGAGAACCCAATGGGGATACTTGAAGAGGCTGAGAATGCAGCTGAAAAAGACATCTGGAGTTTAATGAACTTCACGGAGAATCTACGTCGTCAATATGGAAAAGAACCACGCTCCATGGAGATACTATTGAAGAAGCTCTACGTGAAGAGGATGGCTGCAGATTTAGGAATTAGTAGAATATATGCCTCCGGCAAGATGGTAGGCATGTCAACAAACATGAGTAAGAAGGTTTTCAAGCTGATAACAGAGTCGATGGCCTCCGATGTTCAACGGAACTCCTTAGTCTTAGAAGAGAACCAAATCAAGGTGCAAATACTTTCTTTTGTGCTTTCCATGATAATAAGTTATCCGTGTTAAATATCATCACAACTAACTTTGATGAGTTCTCATTTACTTCACATTTGTTTTCACAGGCAGAACTACTTCTGGAGCTGCCAGGAGAGAAACTCCTGAACTGGATCTTCCAGTGCTTAACAGAACTTCATGCTTCACTACCAGCACTTATTAAATACTAAGTTTTGTTCAAAAGAAAATATCTACCACTTTCTAAACTGGTATTGGATTCTCAATGAAAGATTGCATCACCATTGGTACCATGCCTCAGCTCGTTTGAACAGAAGTCCTTGGGCAGTCACCTGATTGGACTTCAAAGCTGGTTGCTCTTGTATAAATCATATAAGCTCAGAGTAGGCATATTCCAAAACAATGACTGATAGATATTCGAAGCCATATTTATACTAGCAATGTGGTGTATAAAGAATCCTTTACAGGTACGTACTCAGTGATTTGAGGGCTTTTTTCCCCCCTTCTATCAAACTACTGCTAACTAGGATACCTCTCTTTTGTTGCATGAAGTATTAAAGAACCAGGTTCAGTGCAGTTGCCATTCTTCTGCAATATAGGTGAGTAATCTATACACACCATGACTTACAATTCCAGCTTAATACAGTTGCCATTCTTCTGCAATATATCTGACATGGCAAACAGAATTGACTATTTGACTGATATCTAATATCTTCCTTTTTCCTTGATGCAGTTGAATCATGGGATAACTTATAATTCCAACTTAAATACGGTTGATTATAACTTGCTACATGAAAGTCAAGCAGTACCCAGAGTGTGTCGGAAAGATTTTGCGTCCAATGTATGTCTGTACAAAGGCCGGCCTAAATGTTTTCTTATATCGAGATTCGAGATCTTACTTCTGTTTTTCTTGATCATTGTAGCTGGGCCGAGCCTTCCAAGTTTTTGTAGTTTCAAAATGAAAGTCAAGTTCCCTATTGAAAATCTTCTTATGCTTGCAGCAGAAGGTCTTACGTCCCATCTTGACCAAATGAAACAATCCAATTTCATAGTGGGATTTTGATGTTTTGGTCATTAAAATTGATCAATGTACATTGATGAAATTTGTTAGTCAACTCTCATATCTTAATGGAATATTCCAATATAAAATATCAAAAGCGGATGTCCTTTTGGATTAAAATAGGGAAAAGGATCACTTCATCCAATTGAGAAAGAAAGTTGAGATATCGTTCTCTTTCTTATTCCATTGGCCGGTTGGCAATCATTGTTAGTGATCAACGGTGCCGTTAACCGGCAAAGAAAATATGTTGTAGGAACATGAAGGAGCAGGGGCATCTGACCCAACCATAATTGCATTTCTTAAACAGGGGCGTTTTGGGAAAATATTTTGCTGCTTTAGAAGTTTTCAGATGGCCGGCTAGTGGGGTTCAGTGTGTGCGACATATTGATAGCTGGACGTCTTCTTCTTCTTCTTAAAGTAGTTAATTATTTGTCAATTCAGTTTTTGATCGTGTCGTTGCTGTAAAAGATGAATTTCCAAGATCTTGAAAATGGAGGAGCTCGATCATTTTCTTCCCCCTCTTCATCTTCTCAGAATCCCAGTTCTCAGGGCGTTGCAGCGGGTATTTTCCAGATAAATACAGCTGTAAATGGTTTCCGAAGACTTGTTGATGCTGTTGGAACCATTAAAGACACTCCCGAACATCGTCGGAAGCTGTGAGTTCATTATTTATTCTCTGTATGATCAAAATCAGTACTTAGATTATGTTGATTCAGGTTTATTGAATTTTTGTTTGGTAATTGTAGACATAGTACAAGGCAAAGGATTGGACAATTGGTGAAGGAGACTTCTTCTAAGCTCAAAGCACTAAGCGATTCTGATCATAATGCTGGTGTTAATGTAAGATCAAAAGAAAAACTCATTCTACTTTGCGATCTTCTTAATTTTCTCTTTAAGATATTTAGTATCCACGAGTACAGGTTAATGTGTTGGGTCTATAGGTTAAATGGTGAACTTTTTATTGCGATTGTTATCAGTTCAATGGAAAATTCAGTTTGTTTCAACTCTCCACCAATAAATTTTTGGTTCTTAATGGACTTGTATAGATATGACAATCAGTTTCAGTTTTGAACTCTGCTATGGATTCTATGACACAGTTTTGGAGTTTTGCCAATTGCCTCCCACCTTAATTGACCCTCATTTTTATTTTTGAATTGGAACAGTATTAGTGTTTTAAAATGTTCAGATGACAAACATGTTCTCTTTGTCTTCACAGCCAAATAAGACTATAGAAGATGCAAAGATTGCTAGAGATTTTCAGGCAGTCTTGCAAGATTATCAAAAACTTCAACAGCTTGCGGCTGAGCGGGAGTCGGCTTACACACCTTTATCTTCTTCGTCATCCTTACCCACAAGGTTTGAAACCAGTGTATTTCTTCGTTATACATATCTGTATATCTCAGCTCGTTTTTTAATAAGCTTCCCATGTTTTTGGCACAGCTATGGTGCGAATGAACAACCGCGTCTTAGTGACGATCCAGAAAGTCGGCCTTTCCTTGAAGCACAGACTAGGTAGATTATCTGTCTCTATAGGTTCCTTTTTCTTTATATTATTGCAATATGTTCTGTGAAATGGTGCTGTTTGAATAAGACACATAAAGCTAGCCGTAGTTCAATTAGTTTCTTATAATAACCATAAAAATAGCAGTCTCCAAACTACCCAACTTTTTCTGCTAATCTGGCAATTGGTTATGTCTTCGGTACCTTTCATCTTATCAAACGTGGGGATGACATCTACCGGTGACCATCTATCTCAAACAATGCAGACAAGAGGTACTACTGCTGGGGAATGAGGTTGCATATAATGAAGCCATAATAGATGAAAGAGATCAAGGTATAAGAGACGTTCAATTAGATATTGCACAATCAAATGAGATATTCAGGGATCTTGCTGTTCTCGTTCATAATCAACGAGCTGTAATTGGTGAGACTCTAATTGTGCAGTTGAAAAACATATTTTTCTGCTTCATATGTTAAGGCTGTTATAACCATTTATTTTGTTCTCATACATTATTCTTTCTTTGGTTGATCTTTGCAGATGATATTGCATCCCATGTCGATTCCACTGCTGCAGTAACATCAAATTCTAAAACACATCTTTACAGGGCCCACAAAAGTGTGAAGTCTAGATCGTCATGGGTAATTTTTAGCATCTTACTGTTTTTATTGGTCAAGCTCAGCTGCATGTTTGTTTCCCCTGTTACCCTCGGGTTGTATTCATCTAAAGCCATAGCCAGGAGAAAAATTTATAGATGTAAGGAAACCCATGAAAATTAATTGAAATCTTAACATGAAATGCATCTTATAGAGAGGAAAAAGCCAAACAATTTGAACAAGATAAATGGAAAAAATCGCCAAATTTCAAACTGGTGCTGCAAATGCATACTAGAAGCAATTGTCCCCCTTTAGGCATCTTTTGAAGGATTTTCTTGTTCGCTATTTTCTTGTATCCTCGACTAACATTTCTGCTTACACAACTTGTTTTGAAGGATTTTCTTGTATCCTCAAGTAACATTTCTGCTTACACAACTTGTTTTGTTAATCTGACAGTGCTGGTGGATGCTGCTAATTTTTGTATTGGTGCTGGTTATTGCTCTCCTTTACCTTGTATTGTAGTGTGACATGGAAAATTTTCCTTGCAAGGTTTGGTTGTGAATGTGAGTAGAGTGCTAAACTGTAATCCTAATGTGTTGATTTTGTAACCTCTTTCATCTTTTCTTTTCTCTAAAATTGAGAATTTGTAAATGGTTCATTCCTTTGCCCATATATCGATTGCCTTTTCCCCCCTTTTTCCTGCTTCGAATTGTGTGTGTATGTGTTGTTGGAAAAACAAATAAGAATTGTATAGACTATTTTCATTTGATTCAAAACATGTAATGTATCCCAACTTTTTGTGATGATATTATCAAAATGTGAGCTCAAATTTCCTTAGTTTCAAGTTATTAGTCAAATACGGAAGTTTCAGTAGTCTCCTTACAACATAATTTTTCTGGAGAACCCAATGTTCATCCTTAAAGAGGCTGAGAATGCATCTGAGAAAGACATCTGGAGTTAAATGTGGTCTGCAAAGAATCTGCTTTCCCAGTATGGACAAAAACCACGCTCCACGGTGTTTACGAAATCCTCAACAGGTACGCAGCCTAATGTTTCAAATTCTTCATTTTTTTTAATGGTTTCACAGTGAAAGTTAAGTCAATCACAGTTGAAAACTTAAACGTTTTTCTATTTTTTTGCAGTCTACTAGTACTTAGCAACATAATAATAGGTTTCTGGGTAGTTTTGAATTTTTCGTCAATGAATATGCTTGGACAGCTTTCTGTTGGAATTCCTGGTTGTGAAATGGTTTTAGATCGCTGAGCATCTGGCAGTTAGTGTGTTTTCACTTTTCAGGATCTCTCATATAACATGATATGGGTCCGTCTAACGTTGTATTAACTATTAAGGTTTGAATTAACTAGTAATTTATATTAAGATTCTTTGGTTACATCTGGAATACCTACCTAATCATAAATAATTTTTTGTTTTGTATGTTCTCCTCTACATAATTAATCAAATTTATACATGTTGGTTGAATATAGTATACTAATGTCAAAGGTCGTCAAATAGAGAGAAAGACTGACACAGCAATGCATTAAGTTTAAGTTGCTAGTCAGTTATCTCTAGCTAGTTTGTGCATTTTGGTTATTCTTGTTGTTTTGAAAGATGGATTATTTTTTTCATAAACGCAAAAAGATGATCTTTGAAGATCTGGGAAACGGAAAAGCTGAATCTTCTTCTCAGAGGCCTTATCAGGCTGTGGCATCAAGAGATTTTCAGATCAATCAATACAGCTTTAAATGATTATCGGAGACTCGTTAACATGATTGGGACCGACAAAGACATTCCTGGTCATCGAGATAATCTGCGAGTTCATCTATCTCTATGTCTCTTCAATTCGTTATTTTGGCTCAGAATATTTGTATAATATTTTTGGTGTATTTTGGTGATTGTAGGCATAGTACAAAACAAAGAATTTGTCACTTGGTGAAGGAGACTACTGCTAGCCTCAAAGTGCTGAGGGAATGCGATCATGGTGTCGGCGTTAATGTATGATTAACTATGCTTTTCTTAGACTTCACAAGTATTTTTCATTCATCGCATGTTTTGGATTACAAACATCTAGGGTCTACCAATTTAGGAGGAGCTAGCTAAGGCTGTTGGGGAAATTGCCTCGCCTTGTTATTTTCACCCCCAATTATGCCTTTGGAATTTGATATCATTGGCTCTAAGGTCAAATATTCATTACTACTGGAAGTATCTTGATTATTATGAAAAAAAAAAATTGAACTTGGAATGATAAGTTACTTGTTTGCAGACCTGAAGTCCGATTTTTCTTTTTTGTGACATGGAAATTTTTTTTTATCCGAAATGTATCAGACAATTTTTTCTTGAACGTAACAGACAAAGAAGATAATAGAAGACGCAAAGCTTGCAAGGGATTATCAGGTAACCTTGCAAGAATTTCAAAGACTTCAAGTGCTTGATATTGGACGTGAGGCAGCTTTTAAACCTGAAAGAGAACAAGGTATAAGAGACTGTCAATCAGATATTGAAAATACAACTTGTCTTCGTCTTTTGTTTTCTCTTATGTAGTTACATTATTAGTCTTTGGATGATCTTTGCAGATGGTACTGCGTCACATGATGAGTCTACTGCTACCAAATTACAATTTGTCAGTGCTCATCAGAGCATGAAGTCTAGGCCTTCGTGGGTAAGCTCTGGATATTGATACAAGGAGTCACCTGGGTTACTTTTGTTGATTTGCTAGCTCGCTGATCGTTTTCTTTTTCTCTAGTCTGTTGATTTTGGTTATTTTTGTTTCTTTGGAAAGATGAACTTTATTTTTGGCAAAAGGAAAGAAAAGAATTCTCAAGATCTTGAAA
This sequence comes from Papaver somniferum, assembly GCF_003573695.1. Taxonomy (NCBI): domain Eukaryota; kingdom Viridiplantae; phylum Streptophyta; class Magnoliopsida; order Ranunculales; family Papaveraceae; genus Papaver; species Papaver somniferum. The sequence goes on along the minus strand of NC_039361.1, from coordinate 145,602,868 downwards.
AAGGAGGAGCTCAATCTTCTTCGTCAGAAAGTCATTACCAGGCTGTGGCATGGGAGCTTTTTCAGATCGATGCAGCTTTAATCGGTTATCTAAAACTCCTAAACATGGTTGGGACAGATAAAGAAACTCCGGACAATATCCAAAATTTGTGAGTTCATCTCTCTGTCCAGCACGTCTATCTCCTTACTTGGCCCAAAATTGGTCCTGTAACATTTTGGGTTTGTTTTGGTAATTGTAGACATATCACTAAACAAAGGATTGGAAAGTTGATGAAGGAGACTTCTGTTAACCTCAAAAGGCTGAGGAATTCTGATCAGGGTGTTGGCATTAACGTAAGATCAACTACTTTTTACTTTACATTAGAGTATTTACATTGAATACGAATGAGAATTTCGTTGCATATATACTTTGAAGTATATTCATATTTATGACACCTATGGAGAATTATTGGCATATGAATACCTCTTTATTTACATAAAGTCCACTATCAGATGCACTGGAACAAAGTATCTCCGGTGACTAACTTTTTTTTCTTTTTATGTTGAAATGTTGCAGACAAATGAGATAAGCGAAGCAAAACTTGCAAGGGATTTTCTGGCAATTTTGCAAGATTATCAAATAATTCAAGGGCTTGCCATTGAACGCGAGGCAGCTGCTTTTACTCCAGAAAGATTTGAATAAATGTATTTTCTTTCTGAATTACGTATCAGTTAGTTAATCATAAAATCCTCCTGCTTAATTACTCTCTTCTGTTTGTGGCCCAGCTATGGTGCAAATGAGCAAATAGGTCTTGATTTTGATCCCGAATGCCGTCCTTTCCTCGAAGAACAACACAAGAGGTAATTATAGTCTTACTATCTTACTTGAGTAAAATGCTGCTTTTTTAAATTAGATGCATAGACCAATCTCTAGTTCATCTGATTTCTTACCGTAACCATAAAAAACGTATTCCTTAAACTAAGCACATAAATTTCTGGTAATCTCGGATGTTAGTGTAGCCTTGTGGAACCTGGAATGACATGTTTCTGTGGCCCTCTCTCTCTGTCTCTGGAAACCAAAAATACAGACAAGAGGCCCTCATGCTGGAAAACGAGGTTGTTTTTGACAAAGCCATAAGAGATGTTCAATCGGATATTGGGAAAATACATGATCTCTGCAGGGACCTTGCCGTTCTTATTCATGATCAAGGTTAGATACTAAAGACTCTTTTTTTTTTTTGTTAAAACTTTTTTTTGCTCCATCAGTTTTTTATACTAGAACAGCCAAATTAGGCACAGAACGATTTATAACAGATACCCAAGAATAAGGCACTGACACTGGAGACCACCCTTATATATTGGGCAGCCACACACCAACAACCCAACAAACAAATGTGAAATAAGACTGATAGGGAGACTGACTCTCACCCAAAATGGAGGTCTGGAGACTCTGGACATATACATCCTACCTGTCATCCAGCTAAACCTAACACCTTCCCTTGCTAACATATTAGCTGAAAGTTTATCTATCTACAACTATGCACGACGGACCAATTTGTCAGAGAATCACAAATTCTGTTCCACCATGTTAACCAACGCCCACTCCCCTGCACATAAAATTGCCATTACTTCTGCAATGTAAGTAGTAGCAACTCCTAAACCACCAGAAACAGCCACAATGAAAGCTCCATCACTATTTCGTCCAATGAAACCATAACCTGCATCACCAGGATTTTCTCTAGAGGCCCAATCACAGCATAGCAGAAGATGGTGCAACTTAGGCATCTGAAAGTATCGACTCCTGCAGACGATCATAAGGAGTATTCCACATAGTACCTTTCATTCTCACTTCACTTTAACTAAAGACTCATTTTTTTTTCTTCCAATTTTATGGTTTGGAACAGTGGTCTTGTACTACATCCTTAACTCCTTAAGGAGTTATTTCTGGCAATTAAGGGGTTCAAACCCCTACCTTCGCAGTGAGAGGGAGCATGCCAACCATCGGAGCACTTGATGGTTGGCAAGACTCAGTTGGACTGCCGGAGAATTCATTATCCTGGTGTGTTTTCTTTTTTCGTACATTTATGATGATTCTTTGGATAATATTCACAGATACTGCTGCGTCGCATGTGGAGTCTACTGCTGCTCAAATACAAGTAGTCAAGGTTCCCAAAAGAGCGTCTCCGTCATCATGGGTAAGTTTTGGCATCTTTCTGTCTCTATTGGTTGAGTGAAATTGCGGTTTTGGTTTGTTCGTTGGTATTTGCTTTTCTTTATCTTATTGAAGTAACGGACCCTCGTGAGAATGAAAAGAAATCTTAATATGAGACTGTATTTTATAGGGAGAAAATTGTCACCAAAGAAAATCCAGAAACCCCTGCTGCTATGTATATACATCTACAAGACATTTCTGTATTTTCAGGGATTTGTCCTTTTTATCTAATTGATTTTTGCCTGCTTTCCCGACTAACATTTCTGTTTATACCATTCATTCACTCTGACAGTACTGGTGGGTGCTGATAATCTTGGTATTGGTGCTGGTCATTGTTCTCCTCTGGCGTGTATTATAGAAGTGCATCGCCACATTTGGCTTGCAAGATTTGGTCGCGAGTGTAATTTTAGAGGCACTACTGTTGATCTTTTACGTTTTTATTTTTTAAGAAGCAACCGTCTGTAAGTGGCTCTTACGGGATGTATGTTTCTGCTGATTTACTTTCAAAATACAGTACGAGCTTATTTCCATCTGTCACAAGTTAATTATCGTCAAGCTGAGATTTCAAATTCAGAGTGCCGAAAACAACTCAAGCAGGACATTATCTGCCCCCAATTTAGTTATTTTTCCTAGGACGCCCCATATCAAACTATCCTAAATGGGAATAACCTTACCTGCCCCAGTTGATCCAAGCAGCTCCAACAGCGCATTCCTAGTTTAGCTTTGTGGTATGATGTTAGTAAAATGAATTTGGAAGTCAGTCATCTTCAACTATTGTCATACATGTTCCCCCTTCTAATAAACTAATCTAGTTTATATGATAATAGGTAGTCAATGGCTTTGTAAAACAAAAAAAAAATTCTGCTACAACCAAAAGACTGATAATTTTGGTTTTCGGAGAAATAAGATGAACTCTAAAGATGTTGAAAATGGAGGAGCCCAATCTTCTTCCACTTCTCAGGGTCCTTATCAAGGTGTGGCATCAGGAATTTTCAAGATAAATACAGCTATAAATAGTTAGCGGAGACTCGTAAACAGGGTTGGGACAGACAAAGACACTCCTGATCATAGTCATAAGCTGTGAGAGTTCATCTTTCTTATATATACTTGGCTTGAAATTTTGTTGGACAGTATTTAGTTTTGTTTTGTCAATTGTAGACGTAGTACCAAGCAGAGAATTGGGCAGTTGGTGAAGGAGACTTTCGCTAACCTCAAAGCACGGACTGATCCTGGAGCTCATAGTGACGGCATTAACGTACTATTTTTTTTTTTAGTTTACAAACCTAAAGTCTACTCTTTGTTGAATTGGAACAATATTTACCATTTGAATGAACGGTTTCAGATGACAACATTTCTTGAATGTTGCAGCCAAATACGAAAACAGAAGATGCAAAGCTGGCAATGGATTTTCAGGCAACCTTGCAAAACTATCAAAAAATTCAAGGGCTTGCTATTATTGGGCGCGAGGCTAATGAACAACTGCGTCTTGGTGTAGTAGATCCACAAAGTAGTAGTACATTCCTCGAAGAACAGACGAGGTATCACAGTTCATTCTTTTGTAATGTTTTTGGTTTTCTCTGTTATCACTCAATGTTTCATGACATGCGGCATTTTTATGCTTAATTTCATGCTGCGAATGAAAAAGATGCAGCCAAGAGACGTTAATGCTGGAGAATGAGATTATTTTCAATGAAGCCACAATAGAGGAAAGAGACGAATGTATAAGAGACATTCATTCAGACATTGTAGAAATACATGATATCTACAGAGACCTTGCTGTTTTAATTCGTGAACAAGCTGTTGGTGGTGAGAGACTTGACGCTCATCTGGAGAACTTGTTTTCCTGTATTGTTTCTCTTTGCGCACATTGCATATTAATTCTATGGATGGTCCTTGCAGATAATATTGACTCCATTGCTGCTGCTGTCAAATCAACTTCTAAACTACAACTTGTCAAGGCTCACAAAAGCGTCAAGTGCTGGTCGTCGAGGGTAAATCTTAGTTAAGCTGTTATTTCCTTAGATTTTTAACAGCAACTCCTCAACTAACATTTCTGTTTATGCCAATTTGTGCATTACCCTGACAGTGCTGGTTGTTATTCTTCTTTACGTTTTGTTATAACGTGCTTTGGCAATGCATGGTTTGGTTGTGATATGTGAGTACAAAATCGAAGAACTACCTGAACTGAACTTCCTAAATATGTTACTTTTGTATCATTTGTCTACTTAAGAGGTGATAGTTTGTAAATGGACTGGTTCATGCCTATATATTATTGCTTTACCCCTTTCGATCTTTATCCGGAATCGTCCTGTATACACACACACATTTCCGTTCCAGAGACGTTAAAATTGATTCCCTACATGGATGTTTGTGATGATAAATTAAAAATGTGACATCCAAGTAGGCAAGGGAGGGAAGAACGAACTACCTGAACGAATAATAACCGTCGGATACCAACAAGTGAAATTTGATAATTAGATGAAACGTACGTCCAGGATAAATTTCAAACTCAGGGTATATGAATCGGTCCCTACTCGCTCTTCAAAGGAGGGAAACAAAAACATAAACCCTAAGAAGACTCTCTTTTCTGCTCAGAAAAGCCTTAAACCCTACTGATTCTGTCTCTTATTATTGTAATCGATGATCTAGGAAACACCCTAAACCTCAAATACTCTGTTCTATGTAAGGGATCGTTTTCTGAAAACTTTCCCCCCACCCCTTTTTCTTTTCTTCAAAACCTGTAATTTAAGGGTTTTGGTGGAGGTGGTAGAAGATGGCGAGATTTGTCAGAAATATTTCTCTTGCGAGACGTTATTTAGTAGCAGAGGTACTTCATATCATCTTTTTAAGAAACCTAGTTGTTTTTCTTCTTCAATACAGATTTTTTTTTTTTTTTGTGTAGGTCACAGGTTTGATGATATGCCTGAATGAATATCATATGGGTTTTTATGCCCATATGTATACCTTTGGAACGGACCCAGTTATAGTTTCTGAGATTTCTGATGGTTTTGTGGGCTTTCTGGTTCACAGGAATATAGACATGGAGTTGTTAGGTCATCATTTCAAGTTTGCAACTTCTCTTCTAAAGCAACTGGTAGTTTCTTTAGTCAGTGTTGATCTTAGCCCTTTTCTGCAATGCATGTTATTATGTATTTCTAATTCTGTAAAAATTATAAGTTGATAAGGATTTCATTTTGTCTCTGTCTTCAGTGAAAAAGAAGTCTCCAAAATCAGATGGAAGTGAATCAGGTGAAGATAGTTCACCTAAGAAAATTGCGTTGCAACAAGCATTGGATCAGATAGAAGCTTCTTTTGGAAAGGGATCTATTATGTGGCTTGGTAGGCAAGCGGCTCATAAGTTTGTTCCAGTGGTGTCTACAGGATCTTTTTCTTTGGATATGGCATTAGGGACTGGAGGACTCCCTAAGGTAATGTTGGTTATAAGTATATGCAGTCTCTCAATGTTATGCCCTGCAAATTTGTGCATCACCCCCGTGTATTGGTATATATAAGTCTTTTGTTGTTTCTGTAGGGACGTGTGGTGGAAATATATGGGCCAGAGGCTTCAGGGAAAACAACTCTTGCTCTGCATGTTATTGCAGAATCTCAGAAGACTGGAGGTGATGTAAATCCAATACTTTCGGATTTGTTGCATTTTTAGAAATCAACTTTCATTTACTGGGTCGATTGGCTTTTTGCTGTTGAAGGGGGTTTCTAACAGTTGTGCTTGCCTTTTCCCTTCATGTAGGTGCATGTGCTTTTATAGATGCTGAGCATTCACTGGATCCAACACTGGCTGAGTCACTTGGTGTTCAAACAAAAGATTTACTCTTCTGTCAACCTGATAGTGGTGAACAAGCCCTCAGTGAGGTGGACACCCTCATCAGAAGTGGCGCTGTCAATGTTATTGTTGTCGACAGTGTGAGTTCATTGCATCAAGTTCATGTTATTTTAATTGCGTGTTTATGTGGTTGCTTTAAGCCCGCAGTTACTGAATAAATGCTGAATAAAGTATCCCAAACACAGCTACAAAATTTTCATATCTAATTTTCTACATCAAACCGCAGGTTGCAGCCCTGGTGCCAAAAGGCGAACTTGACGGTGAGATGGGTGATGCTCATATGGCCATGCAGGCTAGGTTGATGAGCCAGGCACTTCGGAAGTTGAGCCATTCTTTGGCAGTGTCTCAGACTGTTCTGATTTTCATCAATCAGGTAACAATTTAGAATTAGTTTAAAGTTTGGATTCATGTTTTGATGTGGACATGGAATACTTTCGTTATACTTGGAACTACAAAAGATTTGCTGAACACTCTACTATTGGCTATCTAAGGAGGTTGACTTGGTTCACAAGATTCAAGATTACATCTTGTGGTCGACTCTTTTTCCCCAGCCTTCTGACTCTCAAAGCTATATATTTTTAAGAAAAGAAGAGCAATTTGGTTACTCCAAAGTCGCACCCTTGTAGAAACGCTTACATTTTTGTACCCTGATTTATTTTTCACTCATTCAGATTAGGTCAAAACTGGCCACTTTCGGATCATATGGCCCTCAAGAAACTACTTGTGGGGGCAATGCTTTGAAGTTCTATGCATCTGTGCGTTTGAATATCAAGAGAATTGGCTCTGTGAAAAAGGGAGAAACGGTAATGTAGCCTGTAGAGTCCATCAAGATAGGTTGAAATGGGTCTGAATTAATGTCCAGGTGAATTAACTTATATTTTATGCTGTGCTCTTTTAAAGGTTACTGGTAACGTCGTACAAGTGAAGGTTGTGAAGAATAAGCATGCTCCACCATTTAAAGTTGCCCAATTTGATCTTATGTTTGGTAAAGGGATATCTCGAGCAGGGGAGGTCGTAGACTTGGCGGTCAAACACAAGTTTATCAAGAAAGCGGCTTCGATGTTTTATTTTGATGATGAGAAGAGCTTCCGTGGGAGAGATGCTGTGATTAAGTACCTAGAGAAGACCCCAGTAGTACTAGACGAACTGATAGTCAAGCTACGGGAAAAGCTAATGCTTACTGAGATGGAAGAGGGTGGCTCATCAGACACTGAAACTTCAGATGAAGAGGTTGTCGCTCCTGAAGAAGAGCAGCCCGCTGTAGTAGAGGCATGAGGGGTGAGGGTATCTTAAACTCTTGTTAGGGGTGTTGGGACAGATAATCAGAGCCGTCTTATAGACCAGGCCAGCTAGGCTATTGCCTAGAGCCTCACATTGTTTGGGCCCAAAATTTTAAAATTTCTTACAGCTCGAATCTTTTTTCTTTTTTTTTTTGAAGCATTTGGATGCCGTTTGTTATGTAAATACAATCTTCAACTGGGTTAAGTGCAACCTTGAAGTTTGTTATGTAAATACAATCCCAACTAAATACAACTCCCTTTTTGTGTAATTAGCTACATGTTACTGTAATTATTTTTTACAATTTTTTATATACAATTGAAGATTATGTCGACTGTTTGTTCTTTTTTTTGCGCTAGTATAAATTTCTACTAATCTATCGGTGAATTAAAACATTATTATAAGACCTTCCAATATTTTTGATCAGATCACCGATAAATAATCACTTTCGCAATATAATTATCTGGTTTTACGAATGTGGAAATTGAATTATTGTCCCTCCTTCTGATGGCCTTCATAAATATCCCTAAGCCTCTTTACAAATATCTTTGATGGTAACTTGAATTTTTTTCTAAAAATCTAATTATTATAATTCCTTATTTAGCCTAATTTCTTCGTTCTTCTTCACTTCTCATAACAAAGAACAAAAACGCATCGTTCCCACCACCATCTTCTCCATCTCTCCTCCATCATCATCATCTCGAGTGCCTCCACAACAGCCAGCACCACCATCCCCGTTACCTCCGCCACCGCTATCAACATATCTATTATGGTTATGTTTTTTTGTTTTTTTTTTAATTTTAATTTTGTTAATATGTTCTGCTGTTGTTAAATCTAAACTGAGAGATTGAAGGCCGGAAGGTGAAATTAGGGTTTCTGAGATGAAATTAAGATTGGGGTCGAGTTAGATTAGCAAAGAAGATGAAGGATCTGGTCGGTTTTGGGTCACAGTTGGTGATGGGAACTCTTGATGCTGTTTTAATGGGGTTTGAATCTGTGTTTGAGATCGAGTTGAACTGGATACAAAATTGTGATGGGTTTTGCATTGTTTCTGTGAACAAAGATAAGAAGGAGTTGATTCGGTATGCAATCGATCTGAAAATGGTGGTGAAGTCGAGATCTGAAAATGGTCTGGAAGTTGTTGTTGTTTATGAAGCTACATGTGATGATCATTTGTTATTGTTTATATGTTTTTATGGGATCAATTGTTGTTGGTGATCCCATTTATGAGATCAACTACGGTTGTTGACCCAATTTCTTATGAATCATCTAAGGATGTTGATCCCATTTATGGGATGAATTCCTGTTGTTGACTCCTATTGTTAACAACATTTTCTTGGATTAGTATAATCATGCTTGTAGTTTAAATCATGTAAATTTCTTCCAATGTTGAACTTGTGGGCAATGGTAGCACGACTGACTCCATGTAAGATGATGCGTGTTCGACTCACGCCAAGTTCACTCTATTTACATGGATCAACTTCTACTGTTGATCCTTTTTTTTTTATCAACTACCGTTGTGGATCCCCTAAATTTGATCAACTTCTATTGTTGGTTCTATTTTTATTTGGATCAACTACCATTGTTGATCCCCTAAATTTGATCAACCTCCACTGTTGGTTCTATTTTTATTTGGATCAACTACTGTTGTTGATACAAAAATATCTAAACCAGTGGTGGCGGCGACGGTGGCGGTAGTGGTGCCGGCAGACTAGTGGTGGTGGAGGACTGGTGGTGGTGGAATATTAGTGGTGGTGGCAGTTGGTAGGTGGTGGTTGTTGAACGGTGGTGGTGAAGTGGTAGTTGAATGTTGTTGGTGGTGGTGCTAGTGGTGGTGGTGAAGTGGTAGAGGAAGAAATTTGTTCCATTTTGAAATAAAGAATAATATCATATGGGTGAGGGTATTAAGGTAATCTAATTTTTAATGGATAAGGTTATTAAAAAGTAAGGACATTTATTGTTGTATAAGGATATATTTATTTGGTTTCAAAAGTAAGGACATAAATAATGTACCCGAATGTGAATCCATGATGTTGTAACCTGACAAACTTGCTGACGAGATGGTATGATCATAGATTCATGTATTGCATCAATTTGTCTTCGCTCAAAAGAACCGCTGTCTATACACTAAACTTCGCTGCTCTACTTGGATCCCCATAGATTTTAATCAAGTTGGTATTATTGTGGTACGTTAACCTTGTCCAACAACTTCAGTACTAGAAAATTATAAGTTCTCTGAACTTGCCTACACCATGCCAAATGGGTTTAACCTAGATTTTTATTTTGATTCATCTAAAGGTTGAGCCTTGATCTTTTTGGAATACTCGTGAAATAATTATTATAATTAGGGTTTGAATTATAGGTGATTTAGTAAGAAGAAAAAGAAATCCTAATTAAAATCTTGCGGTTATAGTAACCATGAAAAAATGATTATGGTGGGCAAATTCACAATTCCAAGTGGGATTAAAAATTCTGAGATTTTTATAAATCCCTCGTGCATTTGGTAACTCAGTTAAAATACCTAGGATTCATAGAATTTCCTTGTTTTAAATTTGTGTACTGTTTGGTATTACCCTCGGAATATTAAAATTATATGTGTGTTTGTATATACATACACACATACGAAATTTTAGGATTAAAAAAGTGGGTTCACAAATCTCTTGATAAGTTTCCCAGCAAATCTTTGGGGCGAGAGGTCGGACCCCATATAGAGGATTTGCTGGAGAAGTGATTTCCGTAATTTTCTTCGATACCCAGTGGTTGAGTCACGTCAGTTCCTCGAATTGAAGGACGGGAAAAGTCGTATCTCAGACAGTTTACTAGTTCAATCACAAAACTCATTTTAATGAACGCAAGGAAGTCTTATCCAGATAGAAAGGGATAGAAAGGGATGTCCACGTACCTGTATTAGATTCACAAACCAAGTCCCAATCAATCGATAAAAATGAAATGGAAGGAGTTTCATACCTTGCTTGTTATCTCAATCCTGGTTTCTCAAGCCGGACGAAAAAGTGCTTGTTTATTCCTTCTTGCAGCTACTACCGTAATAAGAGAAGGAAAAGGATCAAAGAGGAAATCCTTCTCAATCTGAAAGGTTAAAAAGTTTTATTTCTTCGTTAAGAGTTAGACTTCCAATGAGGCTATTTCCACAATTTGAAGTTGTGTGTCATTGTTATCTCAAGTACATTCTATTAAAAGAATTACTACCAAAGATAACTTCAAACTACTAAGAATAAACAATGTGAACAAAAAGACAATTATCTAGAAGAAGATCTAAAATCTTGAATCTCAAGCTAAATAAATTCTTAGAAAAAAGTTAGAACTTTCCATTCAAAGGAATTAGTTAATAAAAGCAATTCTTAAGCGTGTGAAAAGTTTTCCTTGAAAATTAAAAAAGATTAAATGAGTCTAAAGCCAATAGTTTATTATGTTGACCTGTTTATCTTTCAAGTCCATGAACTCAGGTGATGACTTCGTGAACTCGTAACAGAGAAAGTAGGATTCAAAATCTTTATATGTTCGAGAATTCAAACGCAAATGAAGTTATAGGAAACACTTTAGGTTCTCGAACTAAAATGCTCAAAAGAGTCATTGGAGAATTTTTCTTGTACTAGGTTTGCGAACTCTTCCTTTTAGGTTCACAAACTTAAATCGCGTTAGCCTCAGGAGAAACTTTCTTCACTAGGTTCGCAAACTCAAATGTCAAAAAGTTTCCAGAAGAAATTTCTACAATAGGTTCGTGAACTTACCTATTTAGGTTTCCGAACATAGTTGACTTATTGACTTTACTTTTTGAGTTTTACAATCAACAGATTCAAAAACTAAAACTTTGGAGTTCGTTAACTCAAGTGAGTGAAAATTATTAGTAGTAAAACTACCAAAAACGGAAGTTTACAAACTTATAAGTGAATCTGAAAGTCTTGAGATTTACATTAAAACACTTGGGCTTTCTCTCAAGCTTAGTTACGAGTTCTCGACAAAAAAAAGCTTCGGAAGTTGAAACAACACTATACTTAACAAAAGCTAATCCGTGATATGATGTTCTTTGAATATGATCACTTACTAAAGTCCTAGACTTTTGTTACAGTGTATATATATACGAATTGCGCCACTCTATATTGTTGAAGAAAAATGTTAAATTTAAAAAACTTAGTTTACACATGTGAAATCTATAGCATGGTTTATCCTCCTGCATTTAATTATTTGCATGCGAATAATATTTTTGCATATAAAATTTTATTCAAGTATATAAATACATTTATTATTCGCAGTACTACTAATTTAATTGTCAAAATGTGTCTCGGCTGTGAAAAATATAATGTGTTGTTATGCGAACTTTTATTTTTGTTAATGAATACTTTTTTACATATATTTTTCTAATGCAATATGATTTAATTCCTTTTCGCATAAATATTATTTATTTTTGCATATAATATCATTATGAATTTTGACATTTTGTAATCATTTTTAAGAAATAAATTCCTTTTTTCCAAATACTTCATATAAAAAACAAATATCAGTTTGAAATGCTAATTATTTATCTCTAACACCAAGAAACGAAGATATTAAAATATTTTTTATTTTTATTGGATATAGGTAAATATTCATAGGAGGGTATGTTAGTGCATTGCTCGGTTGAACCCACCAAGCGTTGGTATGTCAAGTTTGGTTGTCATATTTTAGTGAACCAAAACTCATTTAAAGAGTCGCTTGATTATTTACTAGAGTCAACTTCGTATAGGTTAGCTAAAAAGTTATTAGGATATGAGACTTTCAAGTATACTCGAAGACTTAAAGAATGCGAAGAAGTAAAGAGCTACAGCGACGACATCATCCTTCCTCTTGAGGTTAGTAATATTTTGACTTGAACTATTTCATTCCTAACGTATCTTTCAAGTCGTGTTATATTGAAAACATAACTGCGAAGCTGTGAATGCTAATACTTTAGTTAGATGTAGTATTAAGGAATTATAATACGAAGTATAATGCCTATCTTTTGAACTTTGTATATAAGACATCGACATAATTGTATGAATGCTATTGTGATTATGTATGGGTATGGGTGAAGATTTCGTCCTAGAAAACAAAGTTTTACATTCGTTTAAAGGAAGTACAATTCATAAACTTGTTTTGTGAATAGAAAGGGAAATCGCTAGGCTTATTGGTATTGTTATTCATTGCAAATCTTTGGATTACCAATATGTGTGTTTAGTATAACCGCTCATAACTTATTTATGTATCTTGGTAAAACTATTCACAATGCCTGACTTATGTATCGGTATGACTTTTATTAGTGAAACCAATCTTAAGTAATCACCTGAGATGGTATCATCAATATTTGTAATTGGTGTGACCAATCCTAGTCATTGGGTAACCGATCCTAGTACTTGGTGGGACTAATCACAAGTTGTGTAATCGATCCTTGTAGTAGGTTAACAAGTTTTAGTAATTGGTGTAACCGATCCTATAACTCGTGCAACCGGTCACAAGTAATACCTTGAGTTAGTGGTAACCGATCCCGGTACTTAGTTAGCCATTTAATGGAAACTAGTGTAGCCGATCCTAGTATCCACTTGATAGTATAACCAAGCTTTGTGTTTGGTAGAACCGTTAAACCCATGAATGGTGATTGAATGTTTTTGATTAATCACATAGTTTTTGGAAGTCAGATGAACCAATTCTAAACTCGTTTGAAAGTGTGGAAAATCTGTTCCAATATTGTATATATAAAAAAGGATTTACAAACTAAAGATATCGACATACTTTGAACATGTGCAATAATTCTTATCTATTATTGTTCAAAGATATTTCTTAATAATTAAAGGAGAATCCCGGATCGAAATAAATTGAGAATCTTTTAATTAAGGTTTTTAATTTTATATGCTTTTAATTTCGAGCAATTAAATGCATATCTTTAGAAAATAAAAATTGGTAATGTGCATTTACTAATTGGAGATTTTCTACTGAGATTTCGGTCAATATTTGGACAAAGCATTTTCAGGAATTATGAAAACCGATTTTGATTTTATTGCATATGTTTGAGAATACTCGGTTTTGGAAATTCCTTGTTGTCCAAACTTCCTTGGTCTATAAATATTGAATTTGCATTTCGAGCAAACTAATCCTCAGAGCCAGCAAAACTACCTAGTTGTGTTGTTACTGGTGGAGCCGTCTATTCAGAGAGGAAAGTACCCTAATCAGGCGAAATCTCTTACGACCGCTCGTTTTACAGACTTCTTTGGGATTGATAATCTCTACGAGTACCGTTGGTGGGGAACTAGATAATTGCAGTTTATTATTAGTTTTCGATTGATTTGATAGACTAACAGTTGTTGAACTTTAATCGCACTTTGTTTTTTTATGCTTGAGAATCTTCTCTTATGAAATAAGATTCACTCAAACTAGATCGAAGTATCGACGGGGATCTTTAGACTGTTTGTAGATCTAAAGATGTCTTGTGATAATCCATCATTAACAGACTCCATTCTGTGTGTGATTGATCACAAGAGATTCAAGTTGTTTGTGTGCAGGTGTTTATTGAAGATCTAAGAAGATTAGAAGACAAAGAAGATTTATTATTTGAGTTCATAATATTTGGTGTGCACAAAACTTGATCGGCTGGGGATCCAACTATAATCGGTTTATCTTTTGATAGATTGGATTAATTACTTGCGTGGATCGACATCACTACATTTCTTGTGATTCATAATATTGATTGCATATTCTAAACAATTAGTTTGGTAGTTGTTAAATAGATTGATATAGAACCCGACAAAGGAGTTATTGGTTAAACGGAAGAGCCTTTTGTCAAACTCATATCGCTTTGTTTGAAAAGAGTTGTTACCGAACAGATTTGTTGTTCCTATACTGTTTGGAATACTAAACAAAGGAATTGTTCCAAGTGCGTGACTTATTGCAAGTTGGAGGCGCGGGGATACTGAGGGAACTAGGTGAACTATAGGTTTAGTTGCTTGGTCTCAATTATACGAAGTTGGTTTATATTTTGTATAGCGGCTTAATTTTGAGAGTATTCAATTATGGACAAGGTCCCGGGTTTTTTCTGCATTTGCGGTTTCCTCGTTAACAAAATCTTGTGGTGTCTTTTACTTTTCTATTTCCGAAATTATAACTGATTTATTATAATTAGAAGTAAAATACACAAACATTAATTCCTAATTAGTTGATAGAAATCCTATAGTGTTTGGTTAAGTCCGAACCTATTATCAAGTAATCATACTTCGTTGTTGTATTGTCTCGATCTTGTATCCATAGTCAATCACGCAAGTTATCTTGTTGTCGTATTGTATTGATATCGTATCCATAAACAAACACATGAAGTGTGAACCGATTCGCTGTATTCTCTCGACTCAGTCCATAGACAATCGCTTTCGGAGAAAGGACTTATAGGTGGAAAAGTTTTAGATTGAGGTATATTTGGGTACCCTTGTCTTTTCAGGGTAAAGGTGGAATGTTGTTTTGTGGAAAGTCATACTTTAAAGGTTGTGTATACAAACACTATTTCTTTAAAAAAAAATATTTTCTAGCATATTGGCGACACATAATAAGCCAAAATTCGGGAGTCCGTCTAAGAGCCTCCAGGAACAATAATACAGCCCTGAGATAATGACAGGGTTGTATCCTCTCCAAAATCAGCAGAGTCCTTGGGAAGGTGGACATGCACAATCAGATTACTATTTAGTAATCATTTTTTCCTTTTTGATTTACATACTGAGTGTGATATTAAAAATACGTATTAGCTTTGATCGTACTAATTCCTTGGGGTGGGGGTGGGGGGGGGGGGAGGGGGGGGGGGGGGGTTAGAAATGGAACCATCTATGAGATATATCGGGGAGTGTTTGTACCATAACTATTTTAATGCCTATTGCTAGTTTTCTTCGGTAACATCTTAACTAACTACTTTTATTCCAGAATTCAATATCTTGTATTTATTCTGAAGTTTTTCGATATTCGTCTCCGGATGTAAATATGCAAACACGATTAAATTGTACATGTGAGGAAGAGTACTTTGGTTTTCCTTGTCAAGTATGTGTACGTGTATCTTGTGGATAGAATTCATCTTGTTAAGATTGAATTTCTTTGTTGTTTTTATGACTCACCTGATCTTGGAGTTCATGAGCTTATGATGGGATTATTAAATGAGATGAGCCAAGAGCCTCTTATAACATTTTCACCAACTCAATTCCGGATGTCTATTGTGAGGTCATCAAAGGTTTGAAGTATCGTATGTTATCATCAATGAATCTATGCTTCATTTGGTCTTTTATCCCACTCAGATCATTCATACTTTTAAATAACATTAGTATAGTTTTCTGAATCAAATGCAAATCTTGTGAACAAATTGAGATTAACTAACAATTAGATCATCAAATGCCTTCATTTTTATCTGTTATTTTGTGTGCTTCTTGAGATAAGGGTCCGAGTAGCCTGTTATTTTGTATGCTTTGTTGTTTCTGTCTTTTGAAAATATTTGAGATATGAAACTGAGACATGAATGGTTTGATTCCTAATTCATTATTATTTCAACTTTGAATTGGTGAATGTACTGAATCCCTTTGGTGTTCATGTGATTAGGTACATGAAGTATCTTATTATGAATTTCAGGCTTCCGTTAACTCAATGTTTCCGTCTGCTCCAACTGCCAATTTCTAAAGTTGGCACGACCAGTGCACCAGCTCCTAAGAAGCGTAAACAAACTTTATGGGTATGTGAACACCTTGAAAAAGACCCTCAACCTTCGATATGGGCAACGTGTAAGACGTGTAAACTGAGACTTAAAGCTGACATGAAGAAGAACGGGACCAGCTCCTTGATTTCCCATTTGAAGAAATGAACTTGAGATGAGACTCAAGGTACCATCTCGTGTCACCATACGACGAGATTTTGTGGAATTGTTTGCATACGAGAATGAGAGATTGAAAAAAATATCTGGAGATGCAAATGCAGAAATTAAATCAGGAGTGAAAAGACGAGGGTACCCAAGTATACTTCAATCTAAAACTTTTCCACATATAAGTCCTTTCTCCGAAAGTGATTGTCTATGGACTGAGTCGAGACAATACAACTAATCGGTTCACACTTCGCGTGATCGTCTATGGATACGAGATCGAGACAATACTACAACAAGATAACTTGTGTTATTGGCTATGGATACAAGATCGAGACAATACAACAACGAAGTATGATTACTTGATAATAGGTTCCGACTTAACCAAACACAATAGGATTTCTATCAAGTAAATAGGAATTAACGTTTGCGTATTTTATTTCTAATTATAATTGCAGAAATAGGAAAGTAAAAGACAAAACATATTTTGTTAACGAGGAAACCACAAATGAAGAAAAAACCCTTGTACCTAGTCTAGAATTGAATACTCTCAGAATTAAGCCATTATACAAAATCTAAACCAACTTCGTATAGTTAAGACCAGGCAACTAAACCTATAGTTCACCTAGTTCCCTCAGTATCCCTGCGCCTCCAACTTGTAATAAGTCACGCACTTGGAACAATTCCTTTGGTTCGTATTCCAAACAGTAAAGGAACAACAAATCTGTTCGGTAACAACTCTTTTCAAACAAGTGATATGAGTTTGACAAAAGGCTCTTCCGTTTATCCCAATAAACTCCTTTATCAGGTTCTTAGATCAATCTCTTAACGACTACCAAAGTAATTTTCTAGACTATGCAATCAATACTTTGAATCACAAAGAATTGTATTGATGCCGATCTACTCAACTCAAATAAGAAATCTCATTTGTCTTCAAATATTCTTAGATCTTCAATAACACCTGCACACAAATAACTTGAATCTATTGTGATCAATCACACACATAACAGAGTCAATTAACAATGGATTATCACAAGACGTCTTTAGATCTACAAACAGTTGTAAAGATCCCCGTCGATGCTTCGATCTAGTTTGAGTGAATCTTATATCAGAAGAGAAGATTCTCAAGCATAAACAAACTAGGTGCAATCAAAGTTCAACAACCGTTAGTCAATCAAATCAATCGAAAACTAATAATAAACTGCAATTATCTAGTTTCCCACCAACGGTACTCGTTGATCTTCCCAATCCCAAAGAAGTCTTTAAAACGAGTGGTCGTAAGAGATTTCGCCTAATTAAGGTACTTTCCTCTCCGAATAGACGGCTCCACCAATAACAACACAACTAGGTAGTTTTGCTGGCTCTGAAGACAGTGCATTTCCAGGAATTATGAAAACCATTTTTGCCTTTATTATATATCTTTGAGAATATTCGGTTTTGGAAATTCCTTGGTGGTGTCCAAACTTCCTTGGTCTATAAATATTGAAGTTCAAGCATATAAAAACTAAAAACATTAATTAAAAGATTCTCAATTTATTTCGACCCGGGATTCTCCTTTAGCTATTAAGGAATATCTTTGAACAATAAAAGATAAGAGTTATCGCACATGTTCAAAGTATGTCGACATCTTTACTTTGTAAATCCTTTTTCATATTTACAATCTTGGAACCGATTTTCCACACTTCCAATCAAGTTTAGAATTGGTTCATCTGACTTCCAAGAACTATGTGATTGATTATCCTATCAAATCACCATTAATGGGTTTCATGGTTCTACCAAAAAACAAAGCCTCGGTTCTACCTCCATGTGGGTACTAGGATTGGTCACGCTAGCTTTCCAAAAATTGGTTGACTAGGTACTAGGATCGGTTACCACATATTTATGGTATTTAACTTGTATTTGGTTGCACAAGTCATATGATCGGTTACCAATTACTAAGACTTGTTGCACCTCTTACAAGGATCGATTCCCCATGCCTGTGATCGTTGCACCTCTTACTTGGATCGGTTCCCCAATGTCTAGAGTTGGTCATACCAATTACAACATATCGATCATACCATCTTATGCGATTACTTAAGATCGGTTTCACTAATAAAAGTCATACCAATACAAAAATCAGGCATTGTGAGTAGTTTTACCAAGATACATAAACAAGTTATGAGCGGTTATACTAAACACACATATTGGTAATCCAAAGATTTGCAATGAATAACAATACCAAAACTCCTAGCGATTTCTCTTTCGATTCACAAAACAAGTTTATAAATTGAACTTCCTTTAAAAAAATATAAAACATTGTTTCCTAGGACGAAATCTTCACCCATACCCATACATAATCACAATAGCATTCATACGATTATGTCGATGTCTTATATAGAAGTTCAAAAGATAGACGTTATACTTCGTATTGTAATTCCTTAATACTATGTCTAACTAGAGTACAATCATTCAAAGCTTCGCAGTTATGTTTCAATATGCACGACTTGAAAGATACTTTAGGAATGAAACAGTTCAAGTCAAATATTACTAACCTCAAGAGGAAGGATGATATCGTCGATGTAGTTCTTTACTTATTCACATTATTCAAGTCTTCGAGTAATACTTGTAAGTCTCATATCCTAGTAACTTTCTAGCTAACCTATACGAAGTTGACTCTATTATATAATTAAGCAACTCTTTAAATGAGTTTTGGTTAACTAAAATATGACAACCAAACTTGACATACCAAGGCTTGGTGGGTTAACCCGAGCTATGCTCTAGCATGGAGTTTAACTTGGAATTTTTTGAATTTGTAATATTTATGTTTTGAATTGTGTCTTAATCACATATAGAATGTGTGGACTTTAAGTGTTTATGAACTTGGAATGTGTATGAATGTCTGCAGACTGCAGGTGGTTTAAATTTTTTGAACTGTGGGTTTACTTTTAAAATATTTGAACTGTCGGTTTCTGAAAAATGGCACAACGGCCGGGTAACCGAAACCTATTGGAATAAACTGAAACCGGCTAGAACCGGTTAGAAACCGAACCGATGGTTAATGGTTTGGTAATGGTAAGTGTCAGAGCACTGCTCGGTTGAACTCGCAAGCATTTCTATCTCAATCCTGTTAGTCAAGTTTAGTTGCCAAAACTATAAGTCTTGTTTCTAGTCTACTTATAGCTATGTCTCGGATTAGGATAGAATATCTAGTTGAACTTTATACTTTCACGCCGTTCATCGATTGAAGACTGTGGATGGGGAAAAAAACAGTTTAATGGTTTTTTAGGAAAGTGAAGAATCAAGCATGCGAACAAGACTCCTCGACCGAGCAAACTGCTGAACCTCACACAAATGCACTGCAAATGGAGTGCTTAGATTCGAGAGATCAATTTGTAGGACTCCGGCCTAAACCAAGTCAATGGCCGCTCCAGAGTCAATTCGGTCATAAAGAGTGAGATGGGTTGATCTGTAGGAGGGAAGCTGAGAATTTTGTGGGTCAGTGATGATCAAGGATTGTGGATGTGTTGAAGGTTTCTGCAAAATTGATGAACTGTTGGGTTCGAATAAGTTCTGGTCGATTGATAGAATTTCTGAGAGTGATTGCTCTAAAAAATTGTTGTTTAGACGAATGTTGTCTTTGGTGTGATTCGAACCTAGCGCGTTGCGTGTGTTAAGTGAATGCTCCATCGTTGTACTGTTGACCAGTTGGTGAAAGAATGATGATTAAATGCCAATTTCATCATTTATTGAAATAGTGCTCGATCGAGCATTAGGTGATAAAACCTAATTATGGAAAAGTGAGGGACCGACCAAGAGGGTATGACACCGGCCCTTGGTGGTCACAGGATCAATGATGGTCGTTTGAGCAAATTCCAAGTCGGTTGGAAAGAGTTTGGGACCCAATATGAGTAATTGAGCAAATTAGGTCAAAATTGTGAACATGTGTGGGACCTGGTCTTTTCAAGCCTTAGGGACGCCCTTGGTCGGTCAAGGGAGCATGCCCGTGTTAGCATAATGTCCGTGTCTCAACCCTGAAAGTTTCGGTATTTTCTGGTGTACGTTTGAGCAATATTGTGGATTTTCAGAAGATTTTGATCTGGACTGAAATTCTTGATTTTTTGCTCGAATGAGCAAGTATGCTCGTTTGACCAATATTTCGTGAATATTAGAATAATAATATTTTAATATATTTTCGTGAGTAGCCTAGTCGGTCGTGTGACCATGTTGACTTTTGGCTTTTTCATGGTTTGAGCAATATTTGAGAAAACATGAAAAAACCATGATTTTTGCTCAAACTGAGGAGTTTCATGAGATGAGGAAAATAATGATTATGAAAGACTAGGGACGAGTATTACCATTCCATGGGATCGTGGATTCGACCATAGAATCGGAGTAATGAAAGTAGTTATTACCATCCCATGAGATCAGTCGTGGATTCGATCATGAAATCGGAGTAATGAGATTATCTATTACCATTCCATGAGATCAGACGTGGATTCGATCATGAAATCAGAGTAATGAGATAAAATAGATTATCTTCTAGGAATTCAGTGGTGAATGTCACGGTAGAATTAATCTATCACAGAATGGATATTAGCCAGTTAAAGCGTCATATCCATTCGGAAAGGTGCATAGTCAGGAAACATCGAGTGTTGCCGAAGTCCTGAAGGCGTTATTTCTCTCAATCTTACGGAGAACCGCCTGGATCTATACACGGCCTCTCTACATAGTCAGGTGACACTAAGTGTCACCGACGTCCTCAAGGCGTTGCTGCTCTCAATCTTACGGAGAACCACCTAATCGTTCTTCAATGTAGAGGTGGGTATCTCTATGTAGTCAGGGAACAACGAGTCACCGACGTCATGAAGGCGTTGTTGCTCTCAATCTTACGGAGAACCGCCCAATTACGTTATTCTACATAGAGGTCATGATGAAATGCGAAGCATCGAACGCTCAGCTAGTGGAGGCCTTTCGAGAAACATATTCATCATGGCTCGTAAAATATGAATCCTCACATGCCTGAAAGCCGCGTCAGAAACATGCAGTATCATGATTTTACGATTTTGACCTTTGTTGAAAATCTACCATCTACATTAAGTCTCCTGCTTAGTGAGGGATAGTCATGTTCCGCGGTAAGCATTAGATGGTGATTTTCAGTCGATGAGATCGGTGGTTGAACTCAGTCGTACAAATGTGTTCTCATAATTCTCGATTTGCTCCAATGGTGTCATGTACAAGCAAATGCTCAGGTAAGGACCCTGATAGTACGATAAAGCGTCATCCCGTGAGCACGGAGAGATAAGGCACTGCTGATTTGGTCTGTCATACGTTCAGTTTTGGTCGGTTTAGTTGCGGGCCCGAGCCCAAAAAGGAAATCCTTGTGTTAGGAACAAACGTTCTTTCGTTCGTTAGTTTAAGAAACAAACAAAATAGACCTGAGTCCAGTGATAAAATTTTTGTCCATGCGCTTTTACGAAAGCCAAAATTTTATTTTTTAAATTATTGAGATTTCACAAAAGGGAATAAACTCTCGTTTCAAAGGTGGATGCTCGTACGAGAGAAAAGTTTTTTTTTTTTTTTGAATAGATGTGCATCTGTTAGCAATAAAATATTCGTCTATGAGCTTTCATGAAAAAAATTTATTTTTGATATGTGAGCTTTCATGAATTTTTGAAAATACACTTCTCGTTTCAAAGACGGATGCTCACGAGAGGGAGCAAAAATATATACATATATTTTCAAAGTTAAGTAAGTTTCGCGTTAAAATATATAATTTTTGTAAAATCAATGTTTTGATTTTGAACAACTGTTGAAAGTAGACAATTATTCACGGTGAAATAATGTCTGTATGTGAGTTTTCACAATTGTAGAATCAATTTTTGAAAAACCAGTGGATGTTCACACAGTGAAAATTTATGTGAAATCAAATTTTGATTTTCAGCAATTGCTAGAAGTACACAATTTTTGATAAAGTATTGTTTGTATGGGTTTTGTGGTCTGATAGTATATGCACAAAATCAATGAGTGTCCACTCGGTAGGAGTCGCTCACACGGTGAAAATTATGTGAGTTGTTCAATGATGGAAGTTTTTTGAATTGTTCACGGTTTTATGAAAATCACGTTATGGTTTTGAATAACGAATTTTGTTCGCCTTTGCAGGTTTGAAGGAGCGAACAAATTCTCGAGATTATAATCACTACATCTAGTGAAATTGTAAATAGGTAAGAGTTGGATGGTTACCATTTTTGTTGCGTGTTTGTTATTAATATATCCATGACTCCATGCCTTTCACCTCAGATAATGGTGACTTCCAGTTATAACCACCCTTCTGGTTCTTCCGGGGAACGCTCCAGAAGTAACAAGTCAAAGATGAAGACTTTGGAAGATGTTCATGCCGAGGTGAACCAACCTTTCAAAGACGCTAGAAAGATGATACACTGTATGTCTCTCGATCATCATCTCGGAGTCGTCCGTGGTGGAATCAACGCTTTATTAGCTTTAGCGGATACATAAGAGAAGCAGGGACGAGATGAGTTATTATTGAAAAGGAAAGATGAAGATAAAGGCTTGCATCTTTTCAGCAAAACATCGCCGGCTTCAGCAAAAGAGACTAGCGTCTGAAGATGAAATCCGATCTCGCGCGGAAGGCGTAGCTTCTGATTCAGATGTAGATGAATGAAGAATTTCGTCATAATTCGTCATCAGAAAATTCAGAAGTCAGGTCTTCATTGAAAATGTTGTAGAATCTTCGTCCGATGTAGGATTTTCATGATCTATCCATGTTTTTTCATTCCCAGGAAATTTCCAAGGTTTAGCAAAGAATATTTTTGGGTTTCGAGCATGTTTAGGGGCCGAAATAGGCGAAACAGTAAACTTCCAGGAGACTTCCAAAAAACATTCAGCTGGCACGTAGCCCAATGTTTTGGCCACATCTCTTTGCACGTTTCTTCAATTGATGTGAATTTTGGATATGTTGTAGATGACATCCATACGAAGAGAATGGTGTATGAACCATACCTATATTCTTCACCAATTTATCCCAGATTGCTTCTTTGTGCGGGACAGTGTAAAATCATCTCAGACGAGCTTGTTGTAAAACACTCATGTTGTGTCTTTAGACTATTCACTTGTGTCTTAAATGGTTGGTGAAGGATTTCAATGTCATTGATTCATTTTACATCAATACCCTTGATTGATACATGATCATGGTGCTTGCAGTGCCATCTTGTTTCTGTCAGCCGTAAACATCACTTCTGAAATCCTGGTCACGGGACCATAACTGAGGTTGATCTCAAAAGGGGATGATGTAATGATCATGGTTGCATGTCCTAGTGGTAGCATTCCTTTTATGATGAATGATTAGCACATGAGAGTCTGGTGCCACGGGTCTTGTACTGTGAAACTTGATGAAGGACTTAGTGGAAAGACCTGGTGGACACCAATCGAGTGTGGAAGTTATGAATCTCGTCTAAGAATTGCTGCTTGCATGTTGTATGCTCTGGAAGCTGTAGGAACCTCATACGACGTTGTAATTTGATGCTTGACCCTAAATTTTGAAGCTAAGAGACTGATTTATCTCATGAGACAAGAATCACTCAATTTGGAGTTGTAGAGGTCAGCCAACAAAGCGTGCACATTTGTAATTTGTAATCCCGTACAATGTTTTTATATTTCGTAGACCTGAAGGTAAAGGCCATATCTTCCAGCTCGTATGTCCGATTGCTGCTCCCTTTTGGTATGTTTTAGAAGAGATATAGACAAACATTTTTCGTTCAGGAAGAATTGTCCCATTCATCACCCATTTCTACGTTTTTCTAAACTCATGGTATGAAGTGTGTTGTATCTCATTTGTAGAGGTGATGAGAACATATTGTAGAAGTCTTTGGCTTGTGCCTACCAGTCGTGCAAGCTTTGGGAAGACTTTCATGTGAATATATTTTAATGTCTATACATCTTGATACGAATCATTAATGCTTGGAGAAGTCTGCTTCATCGAGCGATACTTCAGAGAATGGTTAGTTGATGAAGCCATGTCATGAGGATTTTGCTCCTGAGACCGTTGTTGATGTTGAGATCACGATTGAATTTTCTCAAGAAATTCTGGTTGATGCTGAGATCACGATTGAATTTTCTCTATAAATTCATGTTGATGCTGAAACCACGGATGGAGTTCCTCCAGGATATCCTTGTTGATGCCGGTTCGAAGTTGCGCCAGAGACCGAAAAGGCTAGAATCATGATTTTATATGCTCATTGAAGAGAAGAAGTTCCTCAGTCGTACAGGGGCTTGTGATGTAGAGAAGTCTCGTTGATGAAGTTTCACGGAATCACCTCAGGTTTCCCAGTGTATGTTGAAGGAGTTAGTGCCATTCATGTATGAATGATGTTGCGTCTGCTTCAGAAGTCTTATCATGGGATAATGAAGACTTATTGATTCTAGTTCAGTTACACTTTGATCGTGCTGGTGTTGAATCAATGTCGAGATATTTGTGCTGAAGCCAGAGGCGCCATTATCGAAGGTGTACTCTTTGATTGGGAGTACAATTTGAAAGATTCTTAGATGCTTGAGCGTTGAAGCGTCATCCCTTGAACATGTCTTAGGTTTGATTGTCTCGTCCCCAACTATCTTCTTTTGATTCAGCATTCCTTTTATGGTGGGATTCACACTCGTGCATACATCAAAGTTTTCTGATTTTGTAGCACACATGGACACTCCTGCAAGTCTATGGAGAAACGCCCAAAGTGTTCCTTGCCATGCTTGGATATCATCTCAGTAATGAATGTCTCAGTGAGATGTTAGATTTGGAGAGGTAAGAAAGTTGGATCATAACGTCTTGCAATAGCAGAATTGAGTCCCCATGCTAGGATAGCATGCGAGGAAATAAATGACATAGACATGGTAGAAATGAGACTTGCCTGAGTGCGTAACCTCTTGATGAATGGCAATGCATCTTTTTCAGGTTTTTGCTTCAACCTTGTCAAACTTTGAAATTCCTCCAAGTGCTCTGATGATGGAATGTTCTCCGGTCAGAAATTTCTTTGTTGGAGAGATGTGCGACCAAAGGTGCCTTGTCAGTAGCCATATTTTCAGCGTGGATCCACACTCGTCTGAAGACCATGTCATATCCCGGATCTTCCTGATTATGTGAAACTTGGTTTCTGTCCAGGTTGAACTTATGTTTACTTTGAGAATGATGTAGCCATAAGTATTTCCGAGCGTTCCTTCAAGGCCTCTGATTAAGATGGGATCACGGGTAGCTTCTTGTCGAGTGATGCATGCGGCTCTGAGGGTTTTCAATGGAATAATATTGATGGCGGTGTCAGCATCGATCAACATTCTTTCGAATTCATTTCCTCTGAGATGGACTGTACTAAGCAGTCCCCAGTAGTGCATCTACTTGCCTGTGGACGAAGGTTCAAGGAGTATTTCCAGGATGGAAAAACGTCTGACACAATGTAATTCAGTGTTGTGAACATATCTTTCCTTTGTGCCTTAGACAGATAGAGTAATTTCACAGATATGCTCGATCAACGATTGAACTGCTTCTTTGACTGGTTTTTCAGAGAGTGTAAAGGTTCTGATTAGGAGAGGATTCGTGTGTACTCCTTCAGTCCCCAGTTGAAGCTATTATGGATAAACCTTCTCTCTGAAGATGTGCTTCAAAATATTGCAGTTACTTGTTGGATGATTGATGAATCTATGAAGGTGACAGTACCTGTGATTCTCCATTTTTTCAGTCGGCTCTCTTTGATGAACGACAATTTGATTGCACCATCTTGAACCTAGACTTCCAGTAACTCGGTCACTCCTTCATGAGAAGAGAGAAGCTTGAGTCTGTCTGATCATTTCCCCATTCATTGATGTCGGGTCGAGGTTTGTGCATTTCAAGATTGATTATATTTTCTTTGCACCTTAAGAGGAGCTTGGGATGTTGAAGAAGCGCTCTGATGCTGTGTCACGGCTTTCTTTTCATTATTTTCAGCAACAACGTTTGTTGAAGGCTGGAGATTGTACAGATTATTGACTAGGCATCGGCTTCTTCGAGGTTCCTCGATCTTACAGACTTTGCTCTTTCCAGTAAAGAAGGTGCAGTAGTAGTCGCTGATCGTTTGGATACTTCATGAAGCTCTGAGAAAGTATGGAACCGGAGATTTTCCAGCAAGGCTGTATGGACCGGGATCATACCGTTGATGCACAAGTACACCAGTTGTTGTTCAGTGACATTCGGGTCATGAAAATCCAAATCTTGGACTCTGAACCTCTTCACATAGTCGTTCGGATGTTCATTGTTCTTCTGAGACATTCTTCATAAGTTAGAGAGAGTAATCTGCTCTGATACGAAGAAGTATTTCCTGTAGAAGGCATTAACCATTTCTCCCCAACTAGTGATGATCCCAGGTGCAATGTTGTTGTACCAGGTGTATGCTCGACCTGTTATAGATTTCGAGAATTCCTTCAGACAGACGACATGGTTGTGTTCGTGCTCTGCTAGTGCCTTCAGGAATCGATAGATGTGTTCTCGATCATTCCCTGTTCAGTTGTACAGTGTAAACGTTGGGGAAGTGTAGCCCTTCGGGAGAGGAATTATTCGCACAACAGGATATGGAGGTTGATGATGATGAACATATGCTGCTTTGTCTTTTCCTCGATCCTCCATGAAGCGTTCCAGGTCTTCACGAGTGATGAAGCCTGGAGGTTCCTTTGTTGGTGGGTTATCTGCAGCCTTGTGAACTTCATCATCGTCTACTACATGGATTGGAGTGACTTCAGGATCAACAGTCGAGGATATCTCTTTGGCCTTTCCCTTCTCTTGAGTTTTCTCTGACATCTTGTCAGTGAAAGTTTTGAGATAATTGCACAACTCCTTCTGTGTTGCAGCCATGTCAATATGGTTTTTGGAGAGAGAATCTTGCACCTTCATGAGATCACCTATGGTAGGTGGATTTTCTCTGATTTCTTCGGGAGAGCGGTCGAATAGGGGATCGTATCCAATGTTATAGTTTGAGGAGGAGTGGTATCAACAACACCGGTGTTGGAAGAAGGAGTAGTTTTTGGAGTACCACCGTTGTTGCTAGTGCCAGCGTTGTTTGTGTTAGAATTTGTAACTGAACCTGACCTAAGATCAACCGCCGTTGTGAAAATGTGAGATTTCAACCGAGAGATTAATCTCCTACTGTGGTCACCAATCTGTGGATGGGGAAAAAGCGGTTTGATGGTTTTTTAGGAAAGTGAAGAATCGGGCATGCTGACAAGACTCATCGACCGAGCAAACTACTGAAGATCACACAGATACACTGCAAAGTGAGTGCTTAGATTCGAGAGATCAATCTGTAGGACTCCGGTCTAAACCAAGTCAATGGCCGTTTCAGAGTCAATTCGGTCACAAAGAGGTAGATGGGTCGATCTTTAGGAGGGAAGCTGAGAAATGTGTGGGATCAATGATGATCAAGTATTGTGGATGTGTTGAAGGTTTCTGCAAAATTGATGAACTGTTGAGTTCGAATAATTTCTGGTCGATTGATGGAATTTCTGTGAGTGATTTCTCGAAAAATTGTTGTTTAGACGAATGTTGTCATTGGTGTGATTCGAACCTAGCACGTTGTGTGCGTTAGGTGAATGCTCCACCGTTGTACTGTTAACCAGTTGGTGAAAGAATGATGATTAAATGCCGGTTTCATCATTTATTGAATTAGTGCTCGATCGAGCATTAGGTGATAAAACCTAATTATGGAAAAGTGAGTGACCGACCAAGAGGGCATGAGACCGGCCCTTGGTGGTCACGGGACCAATGATGGTCGTTTGAGCAAATTCCAAGTCGGTTGGAAAGAGTTTGGGACCAATATGAGCAATTGAGCAAATTAGGTCAAAATTGTGAACATGTGTGGGATCGGCTCTTTGTAAGCCTTAGGGCCGCCCTTGGTCGGTCAAGGAAGCATGCCCGTGTCACCATAATGTCTGTGTCTCAACCCTGAGAGTTTCGGTGTTTTCTGGTGTGCATTTGAGCAATATTGTGGATTTTCAGGAGAGTTTGATCTTGACTGAAATTCTTGATTTTTTGCTCGAATGAGCAAGTATGCTCGTTTGATAAATATTTCGTGAATATTAAAATAATAATATTTTTAATATATTTTCGTGAGTAGCCTAGACGGTCGTGTGACCATGTTGACTTTTGGCTTTTTCATGGTTTGAGCAATATTTGAGAAAACATGAAGAAACCATGATTTTTGCTCAAACTGAGGAGTTTCATGAGATGAGGAACGGCAAGGGCATGGCCGGCCGGCCAGGTAGCCCGGTCCGGCGACACCTTTCCTTATTTTATATTATTATTTCTCATGAAATCGTGAAAATATGGAGAAACCGTGAGTTTTGCTCAAACAAGGAAATTTGCTAGAATGAAGGAGTTTTCATGAGTTCATGAAAATAACAAAATAAGGAAAAATAACGGAAGAGGCATGGGACCGGCCACGGCTAGGGCATGGCCGGCCAGCCGGTGGGCCCGGCCCATGAGCGCCTCTTTATTACTTTAATGTTATTATTTTCCCTCTTCTGTTCCGTGTAGGATTCCTCATTTGCCCATATTTTGAATGCTCGTTCGTGCATCATTTTTAAGTACACTCGCACAATTTATGGGACTTACTCAGTGATAGTCCAGATGCCCGATTGTTGAGTATTTATTACTAATTTATGAAATTTAGTGGAGAATGATTTATGAAACTGAGTAATAAAAGTGAGTAGTTTTTTATTATCAATCCATAGGATCAGCCGTGGATTCAACCATGAATTCGGAATAATAAAACGAGTATTACCATTTCATGGGATCGTGGATTCGACCATAGAATCAGAGTAATGATGGTAGTTATTACCATCCCATGAGATCAGACGTGGATTCGATCATGAAATCGGAGTAATGAGTTATATATTACCATTCCATGAGATCAGACGTGGATTCGATCATGAAATCGGAGTAATGATATAAAATAGATTATCTTCTAGGAATTCAGTGGTGAATGTCACGGTAGAATTAATCTATCACAGAAGCTAGTTAAAGCGTCATACCCATTCTGAAAGGTGCATAGTCAGGAAACAACGAGTGTTGCCGAAGTCCTGAAGGCGTTATTGCTCTAAATCTTACGGAGAACCGCGTGGATCTATACACGGTCTCTCTACATAGTCAGGGAACAGTGAGTGTCACCTGAGTGTCACCGACTTCTTGAAGGGGTTGTTGCTCTCAATCTTACGGAGAACCGCCCAATCGTTCTTCTATGTAGAGATCTCTCTATGTAGTCAGGTAACAACGAGTCACCGACGTCCTGAAGACGTTGTTTCTCTCAATCTTACGAAGAACCGCCCAATTATGTTATTCTACATAGAGGTCATGATGAAATGCGAGGCGTCGAACGCTCAGCTAGTGGAGGCCTTTCGAGAAACATATTCATCATGGATCGTAAAATATGAATCGTCACATGACTAAAAGCCGCGTCAGAAACATGCAATATCATGATTTTACGATTTTGACCTTTGTTGAAAATCCACCATCTACAAAGACGAAGAAGTACTAAGGGGATCTTGTGGAACTTCATCAACAAAAGGTATGTGGAAACTTGAACTCATCTATCACTCAAAAGTTTATTTATGTTCTATCTCCCATTGAGACAAAAGTTGCATACTTATATAGACTTTACTTTATACACATTTGATATTTCAAGCTGAGATTAACTCGCTTACATATTTCTCGTAATATGTGTTGGTAAGCTTTCGCTTTAACCAAGTTCATCTTTATTTTTGACGAAAGTAAAAAGATGATCATGTGAAAATCGCCTGGTAACATCTTACATGATTTGTGTGAAACAGTCATTTGATGTAGAATCAGAATGTTTCGTATTGATTTACTGATCACTTGAAAATTTCTTTGAAGCCAATAGTTTGTGTGAGACAGCTATTCCCGTCTTCTAAGAATGTTTCATTGATTGAAATGGAGTTTAGAACAATTAATCATTGATCGGATATAGCACAATATGCATACTTGTATGCTAAATGTTGCAAGTTATTCCAAGTCCGGGAACCATAGTATGCATACCCGTATGCGTACTCGTTTGATAGATGAATTCTGGGAACATAGTACGCATACCCGTATGCATACCGGCTTAACAATTCAATTCCGGGAATTCAACTGAGTTTGGTCGTGTACGACAGTATGCGTACCCGTTGGCATACTGGCGAACTCAGACCAAGTCCGGCTACTAAGGTGTGCGTACCCATTTGCATACTTGAGTGGGTTAAGTTCTAAAATCGGTTTGTTCATGAACAAATACATTTATAAATTAAGGAATTCAATCTTTTGCAAACCGTGGCTATAATGTTCATGAATTGATTCGAGTGAATTAAAATCGATTTTTCTTCAATTGTGTCTTGTATACTTCTATGAGAATATAAACAATTACTCTAGAACTAGTTTCATTTGAGTCATTTGAACTAGTTGTGATTAAGATGAACAAGGTTGATATGAAAGTGTTCATATGGAAAACTTCGGTTAACTATTGTTGAGCCAACAGGTGTACACGTTTAGGTACGGTTATCCACATCTAAATGAAGTCACATTTCATTTGTATGTAACAAGCTAAGTTCGATCTAACGGTTGAAAGATATTAGCTTGAATCTAATCAGGTTTTCATCTAACGATGAATATTGAATGCTTTGTTACCAAGGTAACATTGATTGCAAACCTCGATTTGAAGACTATATAAGGGATAACTCTAGCAACTGAGAAACCTAATCCCCACAACTCCTGTGTAATACCAATTGCGACTAGAGTTGATTCTCCTTTAACCTAGGTTTTTCTAAAACCATTATAGGTTTACGACTTAAAGACTTCATTGGGATTATGAAATCAGACCCAACTATTTTCTCTTTAGTTCCATGTTCTGATCTTAGTTTGTTTTATCATATTGAGTACTATATTCTCTAAGATTTACTCGAGATTCAATCTCCGATAGGTAAGATAAAAGTAGTCACAAACATCTTCATCTCATCGTTTGTGATTCCATAATATCTTGTTCCGCTTCCATACGGTTAAGATCATTGTGAGGTGATTGATATTACTAGGATGTTCTTCGGGAATATAAGTCTGGTGTATCAATTGGTTCATGTTCACCTTGATTTATCAAAAGACGGAACAAAAACTCGTAGGTATTTCTGTGAGAGACAATTTTATCTATTCACTAGACTTTTCTGTGTGAGACATATTTTTTTTTATCAAGTATTCGACTTTAGGTCGTAGCAACTCTTAGCTGTGGGTCAGATCAGCTAAGGGAATCAAGTGCATATAGTCCTGCTGGGATTCAGAGGCGTAAGGAACGCGACTGTACCTTAATCAGTGTGAGATTCGTATGGATCAACTACATTCCAGTCTGAAGTTAACTTGTAGTAGTCTAGAGTCTGTAACGGCTTAATACAACGTGGTGTTTAAATCCGGACTAGGTCCTGGGGTTTTTCTGCATTTGCGATTTTCTCGTTTACAAAATTCTGGTGTCTGTGTTATTTCTTTTCCGCATTATTCTTTCTATATAATTGAAATATCACAGGTTATGTGTAGTTCAATCAATTATGTAATCCAACCTTTGATTGTTGATATAAATTGATTGGCACTTGAACATTCGTCTTTGGTATCGTTCAAGTTGTTTCTCATAATAATCAGGCTCGCAAGATGTATTTTCCTTGATTGAGTCTGGATTTCTAGTTGATTCTCTTGGAAATATATTGAAGTTTGTCCACACAGATTGCCTAAGCAAAATATTGGGTGTGGTTGTTAGACCCCTGCTTTTTCAATAAGATTTTTAGAAACTGACACTAATGGTTTCGGTTTTAGTTTGGCTGAAAACCGAGCCGAAACCGACCATGAACATCCCTAACTGTAGCTACTACTACTACAACATTTACAAATTTCAAGAAAATATTTTCACAATTTACACAAAGACACGTGAAAAAGATTTGATATTTTCAGAAATTACAAATCAAGTAAGTTGTGTATGTAGTAGATAGCATGTCATTTAATACACACCACAACTTAGATGACTAATTGATTCAAAATATCCATCTTTTCCTAAAGAGAAATTACCACTGAAAGATAGAGTTCTTTAAGAGATTGTCAAAGGAAGATCTAATTTCTCCAAATATGGTTCTCCTAATAAGAGAGCGGATCTTCAAAGGCCGTGGAACCTCAAAATGAGAGGATCCCAATAAAGCATGCGTGCAATAGAGAATTTGAGATCTAATGTAATAATTATTGGGAATATAGTCAAAGTACCCATTGATACTGCCATAAATGATACTGATGTTAAACTGCAAACATTTTCTATATGGAAATTTTATCAACAACATGATTGGTTAAGCTGGAAAGGATAGATCCAAGCAGAATAAAAATTTCTCGTAAAAATACATATCTTTGGAACTGCAGTCCGAATACCAGTAATGTGTACTACACTGATCCGCAAGGGGGTGTTCGTAGTCACGATATGCGATAGTGTAAGGCCTAATTGGCTACATGTGGGTGTTTTCGCATAGTGAGAAAAATGAAGCCAACTAGTGACACAAGGTCTTTCGCGAAAATTTAAGATGGATTTCAAAGACCTATATTCTCATATTATGGATGAATTTACTCTTTGTTATTAGTCTGAAAATCTTTTAAAGACTCGATGTGCATCTAACGGATGTGGTGACTGCTTATCTGTACGAAAGATTATATACAAATATCTGCATTAAAATTCCTGAACGTTTTGAACTATGATCATACTACCATGTCATATGTGTTCACTAAAGCTTGACCCAGCCTTGTGTGGTTTGAATTGCATAAGTGAATATTATTTAATCCGGGGATATGTGAACCATCTTATATGTTCGTAACTATGCATTTGCTAAACTGGATGTATACAATGCCAATTTAATTGAAACTCCTAATATCTCTCCAAAGCACAAAATTAATTAAAGCAGGAGTTCGAGGTGAAACATTTCGGTAAAACAAGGTCTCGATCGATTAATTGAGCATTGTAGCTAGCGGTTTATTAATATTGTCAACCTTAAAGGTGTAACTAAATGGACATGTTGGCACAATTATATATGCATGATCTCTTACTTTAAGATTAATTGATTAATTTACATCTCAACTAATTAAGGCGATGTGATCATTCTATGGTTTGTATAAATGGTAAATTAGCTAAAATGTGCTATAAATACCTGATATTGGGTTTGTGATAAACATGTAAGTCTGATTTTACCCAACACCAATATCGAGACATTGGTCCGAAGAAAAAATTCCCACTTCATGGTACAACTAAGATCGATCTTTTACACAAAAGATCGCAGGATGTCTTCCATGGAGAAAAAGTAATCATATTGTTTGATTTTTAGCAGGCTTGTTAAAGAAACTAACGTTTTTAATAGTTAATTATTTAGTAACAGAAGATACTTGTTATACATGTGGTCGGGTTACTAGAAAAGGATAAAAGGCTAGCAAAATCATATAAATATTAAGAAATTGCACAAAGGAAGATCAAACCAAGTTTGTCCACTAAAGGAAGTTGTTGAAGACATCAAAAGATGGTTCGTGAACTCTATGTAGTACTATCGGACACAGTGATCAACCGAGAAGGCTACTTATTAAGGGGAGAAAATCGATAGAAGGCTGTGGATATCTGGCATGCTGGACATTTACGTCGTGTACTCTTTTTCCTTAGACAAGGTTTTTTTTCACTGGATTTTCCTCGTAGGTTTTAATAAGACATGCGAATCCACTAATATTCACAATTCGAAATGTTATATTCTTTTTCCTTGTCCTGGTTTCCCTCATGGTTTTTTCCGAACAATATTTTAATGAGGCAACATCTAAGAGTATTATCACTGTTCTGTTCTGGGTGCTCATGTTTTCCCATGTTCATGTTCAGTTTTTGTCCCTATGATTTTCCAGAGATACATAACATTAACTCTCCTTTGTGCCGGAAATTTCCATCCGTCTCTTTGAAATTTCCCTTAACTTAAGCTTTGGAGCCGAGGGCTTGGCAATATGGCACTGAAAGTGAAACCGATATTAAAAAATGGAGGGAAAACAAGAATATTCCAAGCCAAAAAAATGGTAATAAAAAAACATTTCAAGGGATATAATAGTAAAAATAATCCACCCAAAATTCAACTCTGCCATCATTTAGTCACTTCGCCTTCTTCTCCTGTTGAATCTCAACAAGAGAATCAAAATCAAACCCTATAATCTTCTTAATAATAATGGCAGCATTAATCTCACACATATTCTCATCATCATCCTTAATCTCACTTGGTCTATACCATCTAATCTGCTCAACTCGTAACAATCTCAAATCATCACCTCGTGATTACATAATCAAACCATATCATCCATTCCCATCATCGTCTCCATCTTCAAATCTCAAATATCTTCAACTCTATCTCTTAATCGTATCGCTTCTAATCTCCTGTATTCATCAAACAGTCAATTCATTATCACCCGATCCGCTCCTCAAAGGTTCAACACCGGTCCACCGGTTCACATCTCTACAGAACTCAGCCGTCTTATTCCTCTTCTTGATCCTCATCGTTTCTATCCTCATCTCTGAATCAACGTCTTTACTTCCGTTCCCTAACGACCTCTTCTTTGCCTTCGCGGCCAGCGTGTTCTTCTTGCAATATTCCGTTTCGTCGTCTTCGGCCTCCGTTCAGGTGTCGGATTTACAGGCGAAATGCGATGCGGTGTCTGCGAGAATTTCGGGATTTATGTCGTTGGTCTGTGTTGGGATCTGTGTGAATCCGAGGTTGTTTGTTGCTGATGTGGCATTGGGGTTTGGGTTTTGTTTACAGGGGCTATGGGCGTTGCAGACGGGATTGACTTTGTATGTGGAAGGGTTTATACCCGAGGGTTGTCATAGGTTGTTGGATGTTGTGAGTGGCGTTGAAGGTTCGACGAAATGTGATTTGGAAGAGTCCAGGTTGAGAGCAGTGGCGATATTGGATTTGGTGTTTGTGATTCACGTGCTGTTTGTCATTGTTATTGTTATGGTTATTTATGCTGTGGTTGCGAAAACTGTTGGGATTAGACGGTTTGGTTCGTATGAGGCGTTGCCGAATTTGCAGAGCTTGGATTCTAATCTGAATGTGCAAATGAAGTCGATTTCTGGTACTCAGGCTTGAATTTTTGGTGAGTCTTTCTTCTTCTTCTTTTGTTTGGTTTAATTGTGTTGATTCTTGTTTGAACACTGTGATTGTTGGAATCAGAGATTAGTTTTCGTGTTTGTAGAATGACAATTATCAATAGAAATTGAGTATGCAAACTTATTAAGTGTAGAGCATGGAAACATAGGTGGGAAAGTGCTGTGGTTAGGGAATAAATTTTCATGTTCTGTAAAGACACTTGGATTTAGATCTTTGCTTTGGATTTAGATGTTTGCTTTGGTTGCTGCTTTACGCCAGTCTTATCATAGAACATCAGTTAGCAAGTATGTTAATTCAGCTATGTTTGATCGATGCAAATTTGGGTGTTTAGTTGAACTTTATCATCTTAAAACATTTTGTGTTGGATATGTTCATGTGACTGCAGTGATTCCCATTAGTGTTTAATCTTCGATATTCTAAAGCATGAAGAGTTAGGTGTGAGTTGTTATCACGAGGGAACTTAATTGCTTGTTTTTTAAAGACACTTGAATTTACATGCCTTTTTGTACATTTATAGTATTTGATATCACTGAGTATGTATGACATTCAAATAGATGTTTGTGTTGGTTATTTATCCCAATCCACGCTATTTGGGATTGACTTAAGACTTTTCATAGTCTTGTAGGCTATGTTAGTGAGTTTCATACTAAAACTCTTGTTAGATATTGGTTATGTGGTTAGGAAAAAGGTCATGGTAAGACATGTTTTTTCACGACTAGAAACTCAGATATGCAGATATGTTGGCTAGTCTCCCTCATTCTTATGGATAACAGAGACAATCCTAGCTCAATCAGTTGGGAGATTAAAGAAGATAAACATACGAAAGATAGTACTCAAACTGAGTATCTGAGGCAGTAATTCTTGTTGGCTCTTGCCTTTTTCCTAGGCTTAGTCTTTTGTTCTTTTTGCTTCTGTAACTTTTGGGTGTCCTTAGCCCCTTTATTCTGAAAATAAAAGAGGGTAAAATAAAACTAGGTCCATTTTTTAGTTTGCTTTGTTATTTGGTTGTTCGTCCCTGTTCTGATTTCTGTGAAGCTTGGCACAAATGTAAATGTCATTACCCCAACTACTACTGTAAAATTGCAGTGTTAAAGTGAGGAATATGATTCATTGATTTGCATGATGTGGTTAGTACGATATTCTATAAAATGCCAAGAGGAGTTAGTTGGAGGACATTGTGATTCATCATTAGTATCACATGTCTCAGTATTTGAGAACACTAGTATTGAGAATCTGTAACATTTTACTAAAACTCTGTCTTTGTTAACAGTAAGCAAAAGATCAGAGAAATCTAATTTGCTCTTCTAATCAGAGGCTTGAATCTGTGCTTATTCTTGTGCAGTTGTTCCAGATAACTACAGACATTGTTGCAAATAGCAGGCGCATGATAGTTCGATCTTCTCCATAGGCATGGTACTCTGGTGTTCATGTGTAGTAGTAAAGGGCATGGATGGATATTGGACCATAAAGATAGCACTGTATTTCAGTATCTATGCGAGCAGGATTTTTTTTGTTAGGCGGTAGCGTTAATCCTGTTAGGCGTAGCGTTAATCCATTAATCGTGTACTCTTTTGTGTAAAAAATCAGTGGTATGAGTTGCCACTTTTGAGATATAGATCTGCGAACTTGGTGTAGTTCATTTTTTCTTTTTGGTACTGTACTCTCTGTTAGTATATTTTTCTATCCTTTGGATGAATTGAACACCTGAAAGTATATTTTATACCTCGCCGCATAGTTATTCTACTATGTTCAATTGCAGCTCAATTGTAGTGCTGTGTTATGTGCAAGCAGCTTGTAGCTTTGTACTGGTGTTTCGTGTTTGTGACTTTCTGAAATCTGGAAAACATGATTCTCCCAAAGAGCTTTACAAGAGTTGTCTACTATATTTATATATCACTAATTTGAGCTTGCAATTACAATTCATGAAACAAAAGTCACAGACCAAACTTCAGACAAAAATGTATTTCTTTCTGCAGGGATGAATAATTACAATGACACAAAGAAAAGCCAAAAAGAAATAACGAAAAAAATGAAAATTCTCTCACTGTAACTATAAAAGCCATTCCTATTGTGCAACACAATCTCCACGTTCTCCTTGCATCCTTCTTCAGGTTGTATCAATTAGGAGCTGCTGAATAGCAGCTTTTGCTCTCTGTCATTTGCAAGGCCAAAAAGATTGCCCATTTTTCCCGACGGAAGTTGAAAAGGTCCTATGAATTTGCTTTATGTATCCTTTAAACCTTGATGTGATCCAAATTCTGCAGCTAGGGCATGTATATCTCTTGTGATCTCCCAGTCTCCGTTCTGACCCAAATTGGTATGTCTTGGTTCTGTTCCACACCTATCCAAACTGGCTATACTCCCAATCTGACTCTGTATATCGTCCAATTCCTCCGCATCAACAGCCTGCCGTTTACCACCAGTTTCTATATCGATGCTTGTCTTGGGTGTGGTGCGACCTCTGGAAAGTGAGGTTGAAAGGCCAGAAAATGAGAGGTCCTTCACTTTTGCGCGGAAATTGTTCCTGGAAGCAGGTATCTTAGAGAAAAATATCTCTGCAACATTGCCGACAAATCCACGGTTATGGGGGTTTGTTTTCCCATCGTAGCGATAACGGAAATTCTCATAGGTAGTCTGCAGGAACCATTGGTTATATATGAGAAGAAGAAATAACCAAAGAAAGGTTCTGAAATGAGAAGGAAAAGAAAGGAAATGTACCTGGTTGGTCGAAATTAAGTACATGTGGAAGGCTGTGAGCCCTCCCACAAACCAAACAGCTATGAACGTATAAACAATGAGGAAGGCTGAAGCAGAGGACTCTGCAAAAGCTTTCCAGATATTGCAGTGCTCATCTAGCATTATTTTCCTGATGTTTATGCAGCAGAAGACTAAAACATATAGGCACAGCATTGTTGTGGAGGACACAAACATAAAAAAGAAGCGATAATTCCTCTGCACCATTAGAAGAAACACACAATAATAAGCACCTCTAAAGCAGCACCAAAATTCAGAAGACCCCAACATAGCCTAGTCGCAGTTTCTGAAACTAATGGCATTAGGAAAATGTAAATAAACATTGGAGCACATACCTTTCCAATACATTGTCCAACCCATGGGCAATGATGATCAAAGCGCTCAACACAGTTATTGCAAATAGAGCAATGAGAGCATCGAGGTGGGCGGTACAACATGCAAGTGTGACAATACTTCACCTTGACTATCTTTCCGTTGACACAAACATCTTTTGTCGGTGGTATAGTAGAAGCACCATTTGGATTTGCAGCCCAATCCACAGACATAGACATTGACATGTACGTAGACATAGACATCCCTGCGCCATCACCTTCATCTTCCGGATCTGGTGGTCGAGCGTTCCTAGGAATAATCCCCGGGTCTCTCCCAGAAGTAAGGAAGAGAAGAAGAACAATCTGCACACAAGGTTTCATGTGTTCTTAACTAACAACAAGCATTCATTTTAAGTTGGAATGGACTAGCTAGATGAAGTTTTGAAGGTACGAAACTAAACGTCATAAACTATTAGATATAGCATACTTACATAAGCTGTAAAGACGGCCGGAATGACAACAAACGCGATGCCAAGACCATTGGGAAACTCGTGAATCAGTCGTTGAGAAACACAAACACAGAATAAGATAACCGGGGTTACGATAAGAAGTATCGTAAGTATTAGTGACTTTATATCTGGACCAAATACAAGTCTGCCTCCAAAGAAGAATATCTGCAAGATGTTTTGCATAAAAGAACATTAAGCATACAAAAGTACAACTCATTGAGAAACTGAAAAAACACCCTCCTCCTTCATCCGGGCTTGGGACCGGCAATGTACGCAAAACAGCTCTACATTGGCGGAGTTACATTAACCCCGTGGAGCTGCCTTGACAGCAACCAGAGGTGGACTCCGACGAAGCTAAGCAATCAATAATTTCATGCAAATATGTGCGCACTAATAAAATGAGAACTTCCTGGCTAGATTATTATGGATGTGTAGAAACAATTAACAGATTCATGAGAAAGCTTACATTTTTTCCTTGCCAGACTTTGTATGCTCGCTTTATCGTCACCTTATATTCTTTCTCTGTCGTGTCTTTATTCATATTGTCATGATCGGACACCACCTTCCCCTCCATTGTAATGGAAAATAATTGGTCTTATTATCAACCATCACATTTTAATGCTCACCTCTTCCATCTTCGATTAAAAAAAAAAAAACTCAAAAATTATGCATAGAAATTTAAATAAAAAGGAAAATCATGAAAACTAAATATTTGGTAGAAATTAGCAAAATGAGAAAGAAATCTTACCATGGTGAAGAGATGAAGGTAAGGAGGGGAGGTGGAGGAAGGAATTAGGTTAGAGACAGACAAAGGAATTGGTGCAAGAAATCCAATTGTTTTGACAACCAAAATGTGAGAGAATTTGGAATGAACATAACTAACTTTTCTTTGACAGATGAATTTTGGTTTATGATTCCGAAAATACCCCTCTTGTTAGTTGGTTAGTCTAGTAAGGGCAATTCCTATATCAATAGCCAAATAATTTTTTTTTGTTGAGCCAGGAAGAGGGGGAATCAGAATTTTCCACCATGGTAAATGCGCTGGGCAGGGTACAAGACGCATGCATTAAGGATAACCGCTGGGGGCAAACATAACTCGCTGGCGGTCTTAGAAAATCCGCTGGCGAATCTTCTAAGATCGCGAACGGCTATCTTTAAACGGTCACCGGAACGACTATTTCTTTTATACCAATAAATACTAGTCGACCTTCATCCCCCAAATTCACAACAAGCTTTCATCAAATCAAACTTTTCGCAATTTCAATCGCTTTCAATTTTCAATCATGAATCTTGATTTTGGTTCTTCTGAGGATGATATGGAGATGGATGAAACCTTGTATGAAGAATAGGAAGAAATGTATATAGAGATTTTGCGTCAAATGGATTGTTAGAGCACTGCTCGGTCGAACTCGCAAGTGTTGCTATCTCAAGCTTGTTTGTCAAGTTTAGTTGTCAAAACTATAAGTCTTGATTTGTAGTCTACTTATAACTATGTCTCGGATTAGGATAGAATGTGTAGTTGAGCTTTAGACTTTACGGCGTTCATCGATTGGAGACGAAGAACTACTAAGGAGAGCTTGTGGAACTTCATCAACAAAAGGTTTATGGAGACTTGAACTCATCTGTCACTCAGAATTCTATTATATTCTATCTTCTATTGAGATAAAGTCGTATAGCTATATAGACTTTACATTATATACATTTGATATTTCGAGCTGAGTTTAACTCGCCTATATCTTTCTCGAAATATGTGTGTGAAAGCTTTTTGCTTTAACCACGTTCATCATTATTCTTGACGAAAGTCAAAAGATGATCATCTGAAAATCACCTGGTAACATCTTACATGATTTGTGTGAGACAGTCATTTGATGTAGACTC
Organism: Papaver somniferum; assembly: GCF_003573695.1. Lineage (NCBI taxonomy): Eukaryota > Viridiplantae > Streptophyta > Magnoliopsida > Ranunculales > Papaveraceae > Papaver > Papaver somniferum. The sequence goes on along the minus strand of NC_039361.1, from coordinate 145,562,074 downwards.
AGAATGTTTCGTATTGATCATTCGATCACTTGAAAATTGCTTATAAGATAATAGTTTGTGTGAGAAAGCTATTGTCGTCTTCTAAGAATGTTTCAATGATTAAAATAGGAGTTAAGAGCTAAAACCCATGTCTGGATACATTATGGTTTGTGTACTTAGTGTACGAACCGTTTTGACGGAATTCAGGACCCGAAGTTTGCACACCCGTTTGCAAACTTATTCAACTGTTTAAGTCAGGGTACTTAAGTTTGCATACCTGTTCGCAAACTGATTTAACTATTGAAGTCCGGGAACCAAGTTTGCGTACCCGTTCGCAAACGGTTTCGACTGAGTTCGGTCCGGAGCTAAAGTTTGCGTACCCGTTTGTAAACTGTCGGCTTGTGACCAATGTCCGGAACTTAAGTTCGCGTACCTGTTTGCAAACTTAAGTGGTTCAAGTTCTTAAATCGGTTAAGTATGATTAATTTCATACTCATGAACAAATACATTTATAAGTTAAGGAATGCAATCTTTGCAAACTGTGGCTAAAATGTTCATGAACTGATTCTTTTGAATCAGTCCGATTTTGCTTCAATTGTGTCTTGTATACTTCTATGAGAATATAAACAATTGAACAACTCTATGAGTAACACAATTAGACTCATTTGATTATCAATTGATCTAGAAGTGTTAAGATGAACAAGTTTAAGAGAAAAGTGTTCATATGGCTAACTTCAGTTAACTGTTATTGAGCCAACTCAGTATCACGTTTAGGTACGATTACCCATATCTAGATGAATGTATATTTCATTTGTGTGTAACAAGCTAAAGACCATCTAACGGTGGAAAGATGTTAGCTTGAATCTTGAATCAGGTTTCATTTAACGGTGAATATTGATTGCTTTGTTCCAAAGTTATCAAACCCTGATTTGTATACTATATAAGGGAGAACTCTAGCAACTGGGAACCGTAATCCCCACACCTCTTGTATGATACTAGTTGCGACTAGAGTAGATTCTTCTTTAACCTAGGTTTTTACTAAAACCATTATAGGTTAACGACTTAAAGACTTCACTGGGATTCTGAAGCCAGACCTAACTATTTTCTCTGTAGTTTCGTGTTCTGATCTTACTTTGTTCTATCGTATTGAGTACTATCTTCTCTAAGATTTGCTCGAGATTTATCTCCGATAGGTAAGATATAAAAAGTAATCACAAAGCTCTTCGTCTCATTCTTTGTGATTCCACAATAACTTGTTCTACTACCATATAGTTAAGTTATTGTGAGGTGATTGATATTTCTAGGCTATTCTTCGGGAATATAAGAACGGATTATCAATTGGTTCATGTTCACCTTGATTTATCAAAATACGGAAACAAAAATTCGTAGGTATTTCCGTGGGAGACAGATTTATCTATTCAAATAGACTTTTGTGTATGAGTGTAGATGGGGAAAAACGATTCGATGGTTTTTTAGGGAATGGAGAGACGACCGTGTGACAGAGGCTCCTCAACCGAGCAAACTGCCTAACCTCAAACAGATGCACTGCACGGGAGTGCTTTGAGTTCGAGAGATAAATCTATAGGACTCCGGCCTAAACCAGGATAATGGCTGTTCCAGAGTCAATTCGGTCACAAAAAGGGAAGAGGGTTGATCTGTAGGAGGGAAGCTGAGAAGTGTGTGAGATCAATGATGATCAAGGATTGTGAATGTGTTTAAGGTTTCTGCAAGTTTTCTATGAACTGTTGAGTTCGAATAAGTTCTGGTCGATTGATGGAATTCTTGAGAGTGACTGCTCGAAAAATTGTCTGTTGAACGTTATCTTTTTTTCAATCGTGGATTCAAAGACTTATTTATATTGCCAGAATAGTAGACACATTGATCTCCAGTAAGTGTGACGGTTTCTCGAGTGAAAGAGTGGGAAAGTAGGAAATCGTGGATTAACCAGTTCCAGGTCGTGCAGACACTTGATTGATTGTCCACCCACTACTTTGCTAACTCCCTCAACTGCTTACACGACTTACTCACATTTCTCATCGTGGATGAACACACATGCCGTAAGCCGCCAGACCAAAACCCTAATTAACATCCCCTCATGTGACGTGATTGATGTCTCACGAATGTGGTATCTGCAAGGCAGACGTGTATTTGATCAGTCAGTCGTTGACTTGATTAGACGATGAGTTTAAGATTGTTCAGTCGAGCATAGTTGTTGAATTCTCTAGGATTCATGAATTGAACATGTCTTCTGAGACGTATAGTTCTCGAATGAATGATGTTGAGCAAATATTGCTCGTCTGAGCGAATATTACTCGTATGATGAGTTTTTGAATATTGATAGTTGAATCAATATTCGAGCAACTGAGCAAGTATTGCTCATTTGGCGAATTAATGAATATTGATAGTCGAATCAATATTCGAACAATTGAGCGAGTATTGCTTATTCGATAATTACTGAATATTGATAGTTGAATCAATATTCGAGCAATTGAGCACGTATTGCTCATTCGATGAATATTAGTAGCATGAATAAAATATTAGTAGTTGGACCGAATATTGTATAATTAATCCAGATGTTGATTTATGGATCAACATAAATTTATTAGTGTTTGAAATTGCTCAGAATTATGATTTGTAGAGCATTTGTTCGAAACCATAATTTTGATCAATTGCTCGTTAATTGATGATTTACTAAAAATAAGTCACTGAGTGAAGGAGTGATCGGCTACATGGGATGATGGTCGACCATATAGTGCCTAAGTGCTCGAGTGATCATGTACCAAAGCCCTTTGTTGACCAGCTGGTGAAACAATGATCAAACGCTGGTTTAATCATCTATTAAAATAGTGCTCGTGTGAGCGTTAGGTAGTAAAACCTAGTTATGGAGAGATGAGGGACCGACCAATGAGTTATGGGACCATCCCTTGGTGGTCATGGGACCAGTTGACGGTCAATTGAGCGAGTCTCAAGTTGGTTGAAGAGAATTTGGACCAAATACGAAGAATTGAGAGTAAATTAGGTCAAATTTATGAAAATGTGTGGGACCGACACCTTGCAAGACTTAGGGACGGATTTCATCATGATGTTCGTGTCTCAGTCTTGAGAGTTTTGGTATTTTCTAGTGCGCGTTTGAGCAATATTTTGGATTTTCAGAAGAGTTCATCTTGACTGAAACTCTCAACTTTGCTCGAATGAGCGAGTAGAACTTCGCACGTGTGATCGATATTTTGAGAATATTAAAATAATTATATTTTAATATTTGACGTGAGTAGCCTAGACGGTCAAGTGACTATTTGGATTTTTGGATTTTCCAGGGTTTGAGGCTCAAACGATGGAGTTCTATGAGATGATGGAAATAATAATATGAGAAAATAAGGGATTGTGAGGTGTGGGACCGTCCACGGCTAGGGTATGCCCGACCGGCTAGGTGGTCCGGTCCCGTGACACCTTTCCCTATTTCTGTTCGATGAAAGTATGGAAAACTAAAAGTTTCGCTCAAACGAGGGAGTTTGCTCAAATGAAGGAGTTTCCATAAGATGAGACAAACAAATTAAGATAAATAAATAAAATAATGAGAGAGGGGGACCGGCCAGGCATGACCGTCCGGTCGGTGGGCCCGGTCCCATGTCTCTTGTTTATTTTATTTAATGTTAATTTATTTATAAGTTCCTCGTTTGTCCATGTTTTTGAATGATTGTTCGTGCGTTTGGGCGCTCATTCGTGCACTTTTGTCAAGTACACTTGCACATTTCCTCGGGGCTTACTCGGTGATGGTCCAGACGCTTGTTTGTTGAATAATTATTACTAATTCATGAAATTCGGCTGAGAATGAATGATTCATGAAACAAAGTAATAAAATGAGTTGAGTATATGTTACTAATCCATGAAATCCATCCCGGGGATTTAGGGAATAGAGTAATGAGATACAATAGATTATTTTCTAGGAATTCAGTGGATGAATGTCACGCTAGAATTAATCTATTTGCAGAATCGAGATATGAGATAATTGAAGCATCATATTCATTTTGAGGGGTGTATAGTCAGGGAAAAACGAGCGGCGTGACGTCCTGAAGGTGTTAAGCTCTCTAACAAATATTATGTTTAGGGAACCGCCCAATCATTAAGAGATTCTATACACGGTCTCTCTACGTAGTCAGGGAACAACGAACGGCGTGACATCCTGAAGGCGTTAAGCTCCCTAACAAACATTATGTCTAGGGAACCGCCCAATCATTAAGATTCAGTGCAGAGGTGGGTCTCTCTATGTAGTCAGGGACCAACGTGCAGCATGACATCCTGAAGGCGTTAAACTCCCTAACAAACATTATATCTAGAGAACCGCCCAATCATTAAGATTCTACCTAGAGGTGATGATGAAATGTGTGAAGCATATAACGCTCAACCGGGGAGGCTTTTCAAGAAACACTTTCATCATAGCTCTGAGAGGAATACTTACTCAGTCAAAGATCGTGAAACGGTTCACGGATCATAAAACATGAATCGTCACATCCATTCCTGAAGTCGGGTCAGAAACATACAGTATCATGATTAGCCTTTGTTGAAAATCCACCATTTATATTAAGTCCCCTGCTTAGTGAGGGTCAGTTATGTTCCACAGTAAACATTGGATGGTGATTTTCCAGTAGACGAGATAAGTAATCGGAACTTAGTCGTACAAAGGCATTTTCAGAATCCCCGATTTGCTTCAATCGTGTCATGTACGAGCAAATACCTAGATAAGGATCTGTCAGTATGATAGAGTGCCACCTCGTGAGTACAGAGAGACGAGGCATTGCTGGTTTGGTCGGTCAGATGTCTAGTTTTGGTCGGTTTAGCGTTCACGGGCCCGACCCAAAAAGGAAATCCTTGTTATAATAGGTTTTTGGAAATAAAATTGATATAAAAGGGAAGAAGCCCTAAAAAAAAATTCTTTCTCCTTGATTTACCGACTAATTCTCTCCTTTAATCTTTCACGTCCGAGTAGAGGTGGAAGATTTTCCGCCGGAGCTGTTACCGTCGGCGAACTTCCGACCAACTCCGACCGATCAAGGGTGATTTTTTTTTGTTCGCTCATGGGTTGTTCAAAACAAAATTTCATAGGTATACGTGCATGTATAGGTTTTATGAAAAAAATTGTTTTTAGCAAACAGACGTTCGTCCGTCGGTTAAGGAAACGAACGATAATCCCTAATTTGAAAGAGATATGTATATATTTTTGAATAGACATGATCCAGTGAAGAAAAAGAGCTTTCAAAATTTATTTGGACTTGTACAAAATATAAAAAACTCTTGTTTGATGTACGAACGCTCATTCGAGCGAATTGTTTTTTTGATTTACGTGACTTATTCACCACGTCAATTTTTTTTAAGATTTTGTAAAACCAAAATTTTGATTTTGAACAATTGTTATTGTTTGTATGGATTTCGTGACTTGATAATGTATGCACAAAAAGCAATGAGCATTCGCTCAGTTGTTATGTGAACTGCTCATATGATGGAAAATTCTTGAATTGTTCGCAGTTTTATGAAAATCAAGTTATGATTTTGAATAATGAGGTTTTTTGTTCGTTTTTGCAGGTTTAAAGAAGCGAACAGACTCTCAAAATTTTCATGTTATCGTCTCTACAGCTAGTGAAACTGTAAACAGGTAAGAGTTAAATTGTTTCCGTTTTTTGTAAACGAGCACTTTCATTCCATGATCCATTTTTTTGTTGAATGATGTGCTGAAGTAGAAATGTTATGCATCTGTCACAACCGCCTTACAAGAATGACTGACTCCCAAGATGACACTTCCAAAAATGATGCTTCCAGAGATGACATCTCCACGGATGCAACTTCAAGGGACAATTCTTCTGAAACTTCTGTTGATGAAGAAGAAGAAAAAGAGGCAACTGGTACAAAGAATATTCCCAACACTGACGACGATGTCTTTGTGGTTCAATATAAGCCTGAAAAACGTCTCCTGGGTTCCCCGCTTCGTCTTCTCATAGATCCCATGGATATTGTTCAAAGAAAATTGGTGTCTCTTCGAGCGACTATTCGATTTTGTCTATAGGGAAAACATTATGCTGGTTCACACATGGACTTTAAGCTTTCTTGAAAACCTTTAACAGACTTCTCCAGATAGGAAAGACATATGTTGGGGTGTAATCATGTGAGAACCATGTTGGATCCTGCACAGGTACACGAGCTATTCAAGCAGCTGGAGATTTATCGGTTTACCGTAATGTGAGAGGTATAGTAGCTTTGCTCTCTCACTGTTGTGTTCCTACTCATAATTTCATATGCAGGTGGGGAGAATTTACCATCACTTTAGAGGATGTGGTTGCTTTATTGCATCTTCCAGTCACCAGTAATTTCCCTGCATCACTTTCAGCAGATGAGAATGCAATATCTAATGCCTTGACAACTGCAATGCATGATATTAACAAATTATCCAGCAAATCTTGTTATGCTCACTGGTTGAAGCACTAGTGGCCAAGAGATGGAACTCCTGAAAGACTCGTGGATGGCATATTAAATATTGTTGCTTTCTTGTGCCTGTGGTTATCCAGAGATGTATTTGAAGATAATGAAAACTTGTTGAAGCCATTCGTGATTCCCTTTGCCATTAAGATAGCTCAAGGTGAGAAACTTCCCATTGGTAGTCTGTTCTTGGCTTCACTATTCTCCAGTTTAGATTCCTTGGTCATGGATTCTAGTGTTTCCAATGGTTTTCTGAAAGTTGAAACATATGTTAATACATTGTTTCTACAAGATTTATTATGGGAGCGCTTCAAGAATTATGCACCAATTCCTCGTAGCATCTTGTCAGGGCCGAATGTTGATAATCGTTATGTACTTTCTGAGAAGGATAATGCCAGGATTATGCGTTGGTCAACTAAGAAGCCTCGACACAAGACACGCCTCACCAGTGTCTTAGACAACGAATCTGAGTTTAATTTTTTTCCTTGGGTGTCAATTCCTCCTTTTGTCTCACAGTTGATCACTTTCAACAAGGATGAAGAGAATGTTGTTTTGAAATCTGGTGCAGATTTGAGTGACGGTGAGAGATCCTTCGTACTGAGTTGTACCCCTGGTTACTTAGTATCAGTAATACATGGGAAAATTTTGGTGGAGGGGTACAACATTGATAGAGCAGCTCGACAAATGGGTCTTGATCAATGTGTCCCAGATGTTCGGAAAGAAAAACCATCGGTTGATCAACTTAAAGCCTCTTTAGATTGCACACATTTGAGTGGGCATGAATATCTGCCTCCTTTCTCTGACCGGGTCGCCTATGCAACTCCAGGCTATGTAACTTTTTGGAGTCAGCAACTTGATCTTTTATATGACTTTGTAATGGCTATTCAAACTCTGGTACAAGATCATCCTTCTGCTGAGATGGTTTCTGAATGACCGAGGTTGAAGTACCCTTCCAGTGGTGATAAATGAAAAGCACTTCCAGGATGTTTACAAGTGAGTATTCTTCTTATGAATTTTGTAGAGACGTAATAATCGCCTCTTAATTATTTTATTAATTTTACCACAGGATGGTCGTGTAGTGAGACCTCAGATTGATGTAGACTTCACGGAAATTGAAGAAATTCCCAGAGGCGGAGAACCTAGGAGTAGGAGTTACAGGATGTTACCGAATAGTGTGCAGTCCCCAGCCGCTTCTTTGGTGAGTTGTTAGCGTTTCCTTTATCACATTTTTTTTCTTATCCGTGTAATTAGGATCCTAAAACAAATATTTGTTAATTTATCTCAGAATTTTGCTCCGTCGATCATAGACGGTATTCATCTTTCTCTCGGACAAACAATTCAGGAATCCAGCACCGATGAAGAAGTCGATGTAAGTATCTCTTTCGTGCAAGTGATCGTGGAATCTCCTCGAATAAAATAATAATAATTATTGTTGATGTACCCAGGATAAGATTACCATGGATAAAAAAAATACTGATGAAGAAAATTCTTCCTTGGGAAATGAGGAGATGGAGAATCCTCAAAACCCGGAACCGAATGGAAGTAATAATGCTATTAATGGTGACTTCAGCAACATTAATCCTTCGAACGGCTTAGAGACCCCTAAAGTAAGTATTCCTACTGTACTTTCCTCATAGAAGTATGCAATTTCTGATTTGTGGATGAATGAATGAGAACCCATATGAATGAATGAAAATTTAAGCGAAAGATGTCGTCAGAAAAATTCAGAACCCAGTCCTTTAGCAAAAACGCCATAGAATCTTCGCCCGATGTTGGATTTTCGCGGTCTACCCATGTTTTCTCATGCCCATGAAATTTCCAAGTTTTTTTAAAGAAGCTTTTTGAGTTTGAGCATGTTTAGGGGACGAGATAGGTGAAACAATAAACTTACAGGAGACCTGCAGAAAATTTTCAGCTGGCATGTAGTACAATGTTTCGGCCACATCTCTTTGCTCATTTATCCAATTGTTATGAAATTTTGATATGTTGTAGATAACATCTATACGAAGAGAATGGTATATTACTAAACCTTAGATTCCTTAACAATTGATTCCATTTCGTCGATTTATACATGGCTTTGTAAAATCTCCTCAGACGCGCTTGTTGTAAAACATGTTTCTATGACTTTCACACTATTTGCACATGTATTGAATGCATAGTAAAGAACTTATATAGTGTTAGTTCACTTACATGCTGGATTTTATGATTTCCTTTGGTTTCCATGCTTGAATCGTTCTAATCTCATGTAATCTTCGTATTAGGTACCAAATGCCGAAGTTGAGAATAATGGAACCAACGATGATGACTTGAACAATATGGTGAATCAAAATGGTGATGTTATCAGCCCCGCATCTCAGGGTCACGAGAATGTTACTACTGAAGGTGTTGAAGAGAATGATGCTCAAGTCGTCATTACTTCAGAGACGGAAGGAACCGGACCAGGAATAGAAGAAACTATGGTGGAAGAGACTGCTCTTGCTCCACCGATGAAAAAGATTACTCCAGAAATAAGAGAAGTTGTTCCGATGATTGAGACTCACATAGTGCTGCATAAATATTCTACTGTACGGATTGCCTTTGTTCCTCCATTTGATGAGTTACTCCTGTATCATGAATTAGTCGGTGAATTTAGCGTTCTTATTGCTTATGACGGCATGTATGAAGAAATATAGAGGAGATACGGTCATATCGTCGTCACTACAGACCCAAAACGAAGTTATTTCTCGACCAAGAAAGTAGGAGCTATCTTGCGGGGTATAGACGATATACGAACCATATCTAGATGTACTGTTACTCCAGATGTACTCTTTGATTGGGAGTAAAATTTGGACCACTCTGAGAAAATGGGTTTTAATGTGGGATGGCTTCGTGAGAGAATTGAAGCCATTAAAGAAGCAGTCGAGAAGAATGTACCTCTGACAAGTGATGTTGTGATGAAGAAGGAGGCTAAGATATCTCAGTTGATTAGAGAACTGGAGTTGGAGAAAGCCGCCTTGCGAGACCAGGAGATTGCAGAGGAGCAAACATCTTTCTTTGATGATTTTCTTTAGTTTCCTTTCCATAATCTTTTGAACCTTAAACTTCTGAGAGATGTGAGTTTTTACTTAAGTTTTGATTTTTGGTTGGTTTTGGATAAGCAGGTGATCAAGGATTTTCTTTTAGATTTGACAGATATTTTCTTTAAATAAAAGAACTTTGGTAAATTGCTGAATTCAAATACTGAATGCAAGTATTGCAAACATTTTGGAGGAATTGAAAATACGGGTGAAAGAAAATCCTAAGATGCATTAGGTGTCTCGAGCGTTCGTTCATGCCTTGATGCACATAACACCCTAAGGCGCTGAATCAAAAGCTTTGAGCCAATTCTATTGTATCAATGGTACACACTTCTTTCCCTTCATATCATCCAACTTGTAGTATCCTCCATCCGTCGACTTAGCAATCATAAAAGGCCCTTCCCAGTTAGAGTTTCTTGCAGAATGGATATTGCGTTTAGTTGCTTTAAGAACTAAATCCCCTTCATGGAATTTATTAGGCTTGATCGTTCGTCCCTGAATATTTTCTGTTGGTTCGAAATTCCTCGTATAGTGGGATTCCATGTATTTGGAGCTTTCCAATTTTGCGGCACATATGGACACTCGTGCAAGGGAGAATATCTAGGATACTGCTTGTTATGTTCGGCCGTTATTTCAGCAATGACTGTATTAGTGAGATGCTTGATTCGGAGAGGCTCTGCGTCCAACCACTTGGTGAAATATTGTTGAGGCGAGATTATCCATTCATAGCACTTTGCAATAGCTAAGTTGTTGGTGGACTGAATCCCCCGGACCATAGAAGCATGTTTGAAAATTGATGATATGGACGCATGAGGGGGAATAAGACTTTCCTGAGTGCGGAACCTTTTGATGAAAGCATGTGCATTTTCTTCAGGCCTTTGTGTTGGATCCATCAAGGCTTTGACTTCCTCCAGATGCTCAAACGATGGAGTATCCTTTATTTCTTCCGAATCAGAGCTTTCTTCAACAGAGAAATGTGCAATTGAAGGTGTTGGAGTTACCTTTTCAGCATGAATCCACGTACGTCCGAGGATCATGTCATATCTTGGATCTTCCCTGATTATGTGAAACTTGGTTTCCGCCCAGGTTGAAGCAACTTTCATTTTGAGAATGATGTAACCATACGCATCTTTGGATATTCCTTCATGATATCTGACTGAGACAGGAGTATGAGTGGCTTCTTGTCGAGTGATGCCTGCAGCTCTGAAGTCTTCAAAGGAATAATATTGATAGTTGTTCCAACATCGATTAGTATTCTTCTGAATTCATTTCCCTTGATATGTACTGTGGTGAGCAGTCCCCAGTCGTATTTCTTTGTCAATGGCTGGAGGCTCAGGGAGCACTTCTGGAATGGATAGACGTTTCCCAGACACTATATGGTTCAAAGTCGTGAACGTGTCCCCCCTTTGAGCCTTTGAAAGATAAAGCAATTCGCAAACGCGCTCGATCAATGATTGAACTGCTTCTTTGACCGGTTGTTCAGAGAGCATAAATGTTCTGATTTGGAGAGGATTTTTGTGTACTCCTTCAGTCCCCAGTTCCCATGAATCGACCTTCTCTTTGAATATGTGTTTCAAAGTTCTGAAGTTACTTTTTGGATGACTGACGTACCTATGGAAGCGGAAGTAGCGAGGATTCTCCAATTCCTCCTTTGTCGGCTCTCTCATAACGGGAGGTAGTTTGATCGCACCATCTTGAATCCAGACTTCCAATAGTTCGATCACCTCTTTGATAGGAAAAGGAAAGTATGGTTCTTCCTGGTCATTCCGCTGACGCTGAGTCGGTGCTTGTGCATTTCGTTATTGGTTGTCCTTGACGTTTTTATAGGATGGGACGTTGGAGGAGCGTTCTTATATTGTTGCGCTTCGGATTTCCTCTTACTTCCTTCAGCAACATTCATGGAATGCTGGATATTGTAATGCTTGTTGATCAGGCGCCAGGCACTTCCTCGAGCTTCTCGCGGTTCCTCGACTTTTGTAGTTTGTTTCTTTCTAGTAATGCCGGAGCAGTAGTTGTTGATCGCTTGGCCGCTTCATAGAGTTCTGAGAAAGTCTGGACGCTGAGTCGGTGCTTGTGCATTTCGTTATTGGTTGTCCTTGACGTTTTTATAGGATGGGACGTTGGAGGAGCGTTCTTATATTGTTGCGCTTCGGATTTCCTCTTACTTCCTTCAGCAACATTCATGGAATGCTGGATATTGTAATGCTTGTTGATCAGGCGCCAGGCACTTCCTCGAGCTTCTCGCGGTTCCTCGAGCTTCTCGCGGTTCCTCGACTTTTGTAGTTTGTTTCTTTCTAGTAATGCCGGAGCAGTAGTTGTTGATCGCTTGGCCGCTTCATAGAGTTCTGAGAAAGTCTGGAACCAGAGATTTTCCAGCAAGGCTCTGTAGACCGGGATCATTCCGTTGATGCACAAGTCCACCAGTTGTTGTTCAGTGACATTCGTTTCATGACAATCCAGGGATTGGGTTCTGAACCTCTTTACATAATCATTTGGATGTTCATTTCTCTTCTGAGACATTCTTCCTAAATTAGAGAGAGTAATATGCTCTGAGATGAAGAAGTATTTCCGGTAAAAATCACTAATCATTTCTCCCCAGAAAGTGATGCTCCCCGGTACGATGTTGTTGTACCAATTATATGCTCGACCTGTCAGAGACTTTGAGAATTCCTTCAGGCGTACGATATGGTTGTGTTCGTGTTCTCCCAATGCTTCAAGGAATCGAGAAACATGTTCTCGGGCATTTTCTATTCCATTGTAGAGTGTAAATGTTGGAGAAGTGTATCCCTTTGGGAGAGGAAATCTTGTGTAGCAGCGGGATAGGGAAATTGGTGACGATTGACAGATGATGTCTTGCCTTTCCCTCGATCCTCCAGAAGCATTCCGGATCTTCACGGGTGATAAAACCTGTATACTCCTTCTATGGTGAGTTATTTGCAGCTTTGCGAACTTCATCATCATCCACCACGTGAATTGGAGAGATTTCAGGATCAACTTCTTTGGATTTTTATTTCTCCGCCCGTCCTGAGTTTTCTCTGATATTTTATCAGTGAGAGTTTTGAGATAATTGCATAGCTCATTCTGAGTAGTAGCCATATCAGTCTGATTTTTGACGAGAACTTTTTGGACCTTCATGAGATCATCTATGGTAGGCGGATTTTCTCTGATTTCCTCGAGAGACCGGACAAAGAGAGGATGATTTCCAATGTTGGTTTGAGGAGGAGTGGTATCACCAGCACCGTTGTTGGAAGCAGGAATAGTTTTTGGAGTACCATCGTTGTTGCTAGTGATGTCGTTGTTTGTGTTAGGATTTGTAACTGAACCTGACCTAAGATCAACCATTGCAACCGAGAGATTAATCTCCCACTGTGTTCACCAATCTGTAGATGGGGAAAAAAGATTCACTGCTTTTTAGAGAATGGAGAGACGGCCGTGTGATGGAGGCTCCTCAATCGAGCAAATTTCCTAACCTCAAACAGATGCACTGCACGAGAGTGCTTTGAGTTCGAGAGATCAATCTATAGGACTCCGGCCTAAACTAAGACAATGGTCGTTCCAGAGTCAATTCGGTCACAGAGAGGGAAGAGGGTTGTATGAGGGAAGTTGAGAAGTCTATGAGATCAATGATGATTAAGGGTTGTGAATGTTTTTAAGGTTTCTGCAAGTTTTCTGTGAACTGTTGAGTTCGAATAAGTTCTGGTCGATTTATTGAATTCTTGAGAGTGATTGCTGGAAAAATTGTCCGTTGAACGTTATCGTGTTTTCAATCGTGGATTCAGAGACTTATTTATATTGCCAGAATAGTAGACACATTGATCGCCAGTAAGTGTGATGGTTTATCGAATGAAAGAGTGGGAAAGTTGGAAATCGTGGATTAACCCGTTCATGGTCGTGTAGAGACTTGATTGATTGTCCACCAATTTTGCTAACTCCCTTAACTGCTTTCACGACTTACTCACATTTCTCATCGTGGATGAACACACGTGCCGTAGGCCGCTATACCAAAACCATGATTAATATCCCCGCATGTGACGTCATTGATGTCTCAAGAACGTGGAGTCTGCAAGGCAGACGTGTATTTGATCAGTCAGTCGTTGACTTGATTAGACGATGAGTCTAAGTATTTGTTCAGCCGAGCATGGTTGCTGAATGCTTTAGGATTCATGAATTGAACATGTCTGCTGAGACGTATAGTTCTCGAATGAATGACGTTGAGCAAATATTTCTCGTCTGAGCGAATATTGCTCGTATGATGAGTTGTTGAATATTGATAGTTGAATCAATATTCGAGCAACTGAGCAAGTATTGCTCATTCAGTGAATTACTGAATATTGATAGTCGGATCAATATTCGAATAATTGAGCGAGTATTTCTTATTCGATAAATTACTGAATATTGATAGTTGAATCAATATTCGAGCAATTGAGCAAGTATTTCTCATTCAATGAATTTTGGTAGCACGAATAAAATATTAATTAAAATATTAGTAGCCGGATCAAATATTGTATAATTAATCCAGATGTTGATTGCTGGATCAACATAAATTTATTAGTGTTTGAAATTTCTCAGAATTATGATTTGCAGAGCATTTGTTCGAAACCCTAATTTTGATCAATTTCTCGTCAATTGATGATATACTGAAAATAAGTCACTGAGTGAAGGAGTGACCGGCTACATGGGATGATGTTCGACCATGTAGTGCCTAAGTGCTCGAGTGAGCATGTACCAAAGCCCTTTGTTGACGAGTTGGTTTAATCATTTATTAAAATAGTGCTCGTGTGAGCGTTAGGTAGTAAAACCTAGTTATGGAGAGATGAGAGACCGACCAATGAGTCATGGGACCGGCCCTTGGTGGTCTTGGGACCAGTTGACGGTCAATGAGCGAGTCTCAAGTTGGTTGAAGAGAATTTGGACCCAATACGAACAATTGAGAGAAAATTAGGTCAAATTTATGAAAAATGTGTGGGACCGTCTCCTTGCAAACCTTAGGGCCGGTCTTAGTCAATATTTTCACATGCGCGTTTGAGCAATATTTTGGATTTTCAGAAGAGTTCGATCTTGACTGAAACTCTCAACTTTGCTCGAATGAGCGTGTAGAACTTCGCTCATGTGACCGATATTTTGAGAATATTAAAATAATAGTATTTTAATATTTGACGTGAGTAGCCTAGCCGGTCAAGTGACCATTTGGATTTTTGGCTTTTCCAAGGTTTGAGCAATATTTGAGAAAATATTGAAAAACTAGGGTTTTCGCTCAAAAGATGGAGGTCCATGAGATGATGGAAATAATAATATGAGAAATAAGGGATTGTGAGGTGTAGGACCGACCATGGCTAGGGCATGGCCTGCCAGATAGGTGGTCCGGTCCCGTGACACCTTTCCCTATTTTTGTTCGATGAAAGCATGGAAAACTAACAGTTTCGCTCAAACGAGGGAGTTTGATCAAATGAAGGAGTTTTCATAAGATGAGGGAAACAAATTAAGATAAATAAGTAAAATAATGGGAGAGGGGGGCCATGGCTGCATGACCGGCCGGCCGGTGGGCCTGGTCCCATGCCTCTTGTTTTTTATTTTAATGTTATTTTATTCATAAGTTCCTCGTTTGTCCATGTTTTCAAACGATCGTTCGTGCGTTTGGGTGCTCGTTCGTGCACTTTTGTCAAGTACACTTGCACATTTCCTCGGGGCTTACTCGGTGACGGTCCAGACGCCCGTTTGTTGAATAATTATTACTAATTCATGAAATTCGGCTGAAAATGATTGATTCATGAAACAGAGTAATAACATGAGTAGAGTATCTGTTAATAATCTATGAAATCCAGTCGGGGGATTCAGGGAATAGAGTAATGAGATACAATAGATTATTTTCTAGGAATTCAGTGGATGAATGTCACGCTAGAATTAATCTATTTGCAGAATCGAGATATGAGATAATTGAATAATCATATTCGTTCTGAGGGGTGTATAGTCAGGGAGCAACGAGCGGCGTGACATCCTAAAGGCGTTAAGCTCTCTAACAAATATTATGTCTAGGGAACCGCCCAATCATTAAGATATTCTATACACGGTTTCTATACGTAGTCATGGAACAACGAACGGCGTGACGTCCTGAAGGCGTTAAGCTCCCTATCAAACATTATGTTTAGGGAACCTCCCAATTATTAAGATTCTATGTAGAGGTGGGTTTCTCGATGTAGTCAGGGAACAACGTGCAGCATGACATCTTGAAGGCGTTAATCTCCCTAACAAACATTATTGTTAGAGCACTGCTCGGTCAAACTCGCATGCGTTTCTATCTCAAGCATGTTTTTCAGTGTTAGTGATCAAAACTATAAGTCTTGATTTCTAGTCTATTATAGCTAAGTCTCTGACTATGATAGTAAGTCTAGTTGAGGTCAAGAAATTCATGGCGATTTATCATACAAGTGGAAGAACTACTCAAGGAACCGATGGAACTTCTCGACAAAAAGGTTTGTGAAGACTTGAACTTATCTGTCACTCAAAAGTCTATCTATTCTATCTCCTACTTCTTGAGACAAAAGTCGTATGCTATATATATATACTTAGATTATACACATTTGGTATTTCGAGCCGAGTATACCTCGCCTATCTATATCTCAAAATATGTGTTGGTAAGCGTTTAGCTTCGACCGTGTCTTTCTTTACCTAATGACGCAAGTCATGTATGTTTCGATCATCTTGAAAATTGCTACGAGAAATAGTGTAACAGCTATATAACGTCCTCTAAGAATGTTTCAATGATTGGAATGAGAGTTTAGATTACATAACCATAGTGAACATAAGTATGTTGTGGAAACACATATGTGCATAAGTCCCATGCTAGAAATAGGCTAATATCCAAGTTCGCGAACTGTCGAAGTTCTCAAACCCGAGAATTTCTGTTGAGTTATCAAACTATGTTGCGTGAACCAAGTCCGCGAACCCATTCCGCGAACCAGCGAAGCTCTCGAACCCGAGAATTTCTGCTGGAGTTTGAAAACTCTTTCCAGTACTTCAAGTCCGCGACCCTAGTCTGCGAACTTGTATAGGTTATATATCTAAATATGTTTTCTGAACTTAACTCATAAGTACTAAGGAATGCTTTTGCAAACCGTGGCTATAAATTTCATGAACCGATTCATGTGAACCGAATCATCTTTGCTTCAATTGTGTCTGGTGTAGTACATGAGATTTCCTTGCAATTGAACAACTCTCTAAATAGTTCATGTGAGTTATTTGAACTAGTTATGGTGAAGAAGAAAATGGATGGTATGAAATGCTCAAATGGCTAACCTTTTAGTTGAATATTATTGAACCAACAACGCACACGTTTGGGTACGGTTAACAAACCTAGAAGCGTGCAGTTCATTTTTGTATGACAAGCTAAGATTTCGATCCAACGATTGAGATATATTAGCTTGAATCTAAATCAGGTTTTCATCTAACGGTGGATAGCGTTTTCTTTGTGAGCAAGGCGAAACCCTGATTTGAAAGACTATATAAGGGGACATCTAACAACTCTACAAACTAATCCCCACACGTCCGTGTGATACTAGTTTGTAAACTAGAGTCGATTCTCCTTTAAACTTTGGTTTTCTTCTTCTAAAACCAGGTTAACGACTTAAAGACTTCACTGGGTTGTGAAGCCAGACCGATACTACTTTTATCGTAGTTGTGTGATCTGATCTTGTATCTTCTATCGTACGAGTACAATCAGATTTATTGGCTTGAGATCGTGACAGTTCTCCGATAGGAAAGATATAAATATAATCACAAACATCTTCATCTCATCGTTTGTGATTCCACGACGTCTTGTTTCGCTACCATACGACTAAGATTGTTGTGAGGTGATTGATAAATCTAGGTTGTTCTTCGGGAATATAAGACCGGATTATCAATTGGTTTCTGTTCACCTTGATTATTATCAAAAGACGGAACAAAACCTTTAGGGTTTATCTGTGGGATACAGATTGATCATTTGATAGACTTGTCTATGTGAGACAGATTTGTTTATTGTCAAAGCCTGCGATTTTGGGTCGTAGCAAATCTTAGTTGTGGGTGAGATCAGCTAAGGGAATCAAGTGCGCAATATCCTGCTGGGATCAGAGGCGTAGGAGCATAATTGTACCTTGGATCTGTGGGAGATTGATTGGGGTTCAACTACATTCCAGTCTGAAGTTAGCTTGGAGTAGGCTAGTGTCTGTAGCGGTTTAATACAATGTGTGTCAATCTGGACTAGGTCCCGAGGTTTTTATGCATTTGCGGTTTCCTCATTAACAAAATTTCTGGTGTCTGTGTTATTTCATTTTCCGCATTATATTGTTTATCTTTATAATTGAAATAATACAACTTGTGCGTTGAAGTTGAATCAATTAAAATATCCAACCTTGTGGTTGTTGATTTACATTGATTGACACTTGGATATTGGTCTTTGGTACCATCCAAGTTATTCCTTGTATTTGATAAAGACTCGCTGATTTCTATTAGCTTGAGTAAATCAAATCAAGAGAGAAATATTAACTCCTTGATAATACAATTACCTAGATTGAGTCTAACTGTCTATTTGATTCTCTAGAAAGTATATCGGAGTTAGTCCATACAGATTGCTAAGCGAAATATTGGGTGGTGCTGTTAGACTCCCGCTTTTTCAATTGGTATCAGAGCAGGCAAACACGTTAAAGCCCTTATAAGTCTATGTTTGTAGCGATCTGATTATGAACGAGTCTATCTCTAATAACGTACCAGTTCAGAAATTACCAGATGATTCTAAAAGCTTGGATTTACCTGAGAGAACTGGCACATCTAAGTCAATATCTAAACATTCTCTTGATGTAAAAACTATTGATTAAACTCTCCTAGAAGAACAGTTGGATGAAATTTCTGATGAAGGTGATTCAGATATTGATAGAGATGTTGATCAGGAAGTATCAGAGTATATTAAGTTTTTGGATTCGTGGAATATGAAGAAGATTACGACTTCTCATGTCACACCTCTTCTGACTCCTCTCTGTCGAGAAAACAAGAAATTGAGAAGATGTTAAGCAGGTGTTTATTTTTCGAAACGTTCTAACGAATCGATCCTCAAGGATTCTGAGGAAAACCTACGTATGAAGTTACTTGAATGTGACAATCTTTATCAAAAGTACTTTTTTTTGGAAGAGAAACTTGCAGAATCTGAAGCAAGGTTTAACTCTCAACAAATTAGTTTTGATGACAGAGAAAGTGCTTGTCTCGCTCGAGAAAAACGCCTTGAGGATGATTTAGCTGCTGCTCTTGATAAAATCAAGATGTTGGAAGATGACTTGAAAAAGTTCAATACTAGTTCAAGCAAATTAACCACTATTCTAGGAGCAAGTAAAAATCATCGTGACACACGAGGATTGGGCTATTAGGGAATATATGCTCCGAGTACTAGCAAAGAGGTAAAATTTGTCAAGGCTAGTGATTCTTCTCGAAAAAAGGTTTCCAATGATGGCAAAAGTGAAATACCTTCACCGGCAGTTAAGGTTCAAAAGAGCAAAGTATATAAACCTCCAAAACCAGCACACATGAATCCGGGTAAGAATGTTCCTTATATTTGTCATTATTGTGAAAACAAAGGTCACCTGGAAAGGAGATGTCGTTTTCGTATAAGGAATCAAAAACTTCATGATATTCTTGTTTGGGTGTCAAAAGAAGTTATTAAACCGGGATCATATGTTAAGGCTGACACTCTTGACATTACGGGTTGTAAACGTCCAACCTTTAGGCAAAGGAATCTGTGTTGTGATAATCCTAGACTTGCCTATAAACGTCATACAAAGTCTTTTCACAATTGTAACGATTATCAAAAGAATTACTTTGTAAAGACGAAGACAAGATCTGATGCTCCCAATTAGAGAAAGACTAACTTACAAAAGAATAGTCAATCCAATTCTCATTCTAAAAATCTAGAAGAGAGTAATGGGAAGAAGGTTCTGATTGTTCCTAAACGAACTCATAAGTGGGCACCAAAGAAAGTCAAGGATGCTTTGAGTGTGAAAGAAAATGATCTCCCAGAAAATTCCATGACTATGGAGAAGGCAGTATCCATGATGTTGGAACTTAAAGAATTCATTGGAAAGATGGATTTGGATGAGAAAGGTTCTAAAAGCGATCTATTTCATGATAATCGAAATTCACTTGTGGTGAGCAAGACATTGTTCACCTCAACACAACTTGAGTGTGTTGTAAGTGCATACTCACCAAGGAATGCCCTGTTATGTATACGGTGAGGGAAGCACGGAAATTGGGGTGCATAGATTATGTTTGGTAAGGCTGTAGAATTCAATTGGATTCATCTAAAAAGGTATGTCTATAAACTTGAGAAAGATTTGTGCTTTTATTTGCTTAGAGAACTTATAATGATTCACGTACCTTTCTTATCGTTCTTTTCTACCTAACTTGATATGTGTTTAAGGTTCTTAAATGTTTAGGTTTGAAAACATTAGTTCGGGATGTTTGGACTTCATGGTAAACATACCAAGTATCCATAACATCATTTAAAACCAAAATCCAGGGGTTTAAGTTCGCAAACCTCGTCTGCATACTGTTACAGGATACGAAAATTCGTTTGCAAACCCGTATGCATACTTGACGTCGATATTCAGTAAACTTGTTTTGGTCGTATCTTCTTCGTACGAACTCGGAATGACCTCATTCTTTTTGCAGTCTCTTCCTATTTGGATTATCTTCAATATGGAGGTGATAATTATTGAATTTGGATGAGTTAATATTGGTATTTGTCCTGTCTCTTGTCTTTGAGTGTTTTGCTCCGTTTCTTGCACTTGTTCCACTTCTCTTGGACTTGTGCATTTGGATTCATGGAGTAGTACTCTTCTAAGCTCATTTGTATCTTTAACAAGAATGTTGTTGGTGAATCACAAAGAAGGAAGTTCAAGAATCGGAGGTAGTACGCATTACTATGAGATTCTTGAATTCACAATTATTTTATGTGAACTATGGTGCATGGTCGTTAATGACTTTGTATGTTCTTCTTTGTAAATACTTTTATACGCCTTTTTGGTAGCTATTCTTAGTATAAATCCGGGAGAAAAAGATTGATTCTACTCTCTAAGGACAAATTATCTTATATGTGCATTACGAGTTTGTCTTGATACCTAGGAAACTTC
Organism: Papaver somniferum; assembly: GCF_003573695.1. Taxonomy (NCBI): domain Eukaryota; kingdom Viridiplantae; phylum Streptophyta; class Magnoliopsida; order Ranunculales; family Papaveraceae; genus Papaver; species Papaver somniferum. The sequence continues at coordinate 145,541,424 of NC_039361.1, read as the reverse complement.
TTATGAGAATTTATCCTTGTTTTTGAGAAGGATTACTAGAGTTTGGAATAGCCATTATTGTGATTACACGTAGCCATGTCCAACGTTTTCATCCTCATGTTTTTAGATTTATTGGTTTAAATTCTAAAAATATTTGGAGGATGATGTTTTTGCAGTATTAATCTTTATGATTTGCTATATTGCAATTTGTTATGGGATATTGGTGTTTACATCCGTGAACTACGTTTGTCACATACTCTGTCAAAAGTAAAGTCGTTTGTGATCGATATTCACGTACTGGTAAAAGAATGAATTGACTTTTGACAAATACAAAAGTTAAGCCTATATTGTCAAACATTTGATGGAAGATCGGTTAAAATCTTTTGTTTTCAAGGATTATGTTTATTAATTGTCGTTATGTAAATAGTGATTGAAGATAGAATGAATCCTTGTGTATTCCGCAGTATTGATCATCCCTGATCCATATCTTTATGAATTACTGTGAGGCTCCGTAATGCATCTTATGTTGAGCACTATACAACCAAGTTGATTTATTAGCTTATTTGGTGTTCAGTTAGATATGTTATGTCGAGCATATTGAACTAAATTAATCATCTTGTTTGGTTATTTAGTTATAGATCCGTAATTTTTCTTATGTCGAGCAAAACAAATGATAATTAAATTGATTACTTTTGTGATTAGTTTGGTTGTGTATTCCAATTAGATTAATTATGGGTTCTCTTGTAATTAATATAGTTGAGTATTTTCGTGTCTCCATAAGTTCTCTTATATTGAGCATAATCAATTGAATTGATCACCTCTTGTGTTTAATTTGATTGCGTATTCCGGTTAAATTAATCATGGGTTTACTTGTGACTAATTTGATTGAGTTTTTTGGATATAGAAAATCATTCTCATGGTTTTTGGTGTCCAATAAAATCCTTCTTTTCTTTTGAAATTAAGGTGGCTCTTGTTGTTCTTTCGAGAATGATATCAAATGGGGGAGAATTCTTTTGAGCTTGTGCTTAATGGTCATATCTTTAGGGGTGTGCGGCTGTGGAATATTAGAGGGGTTATCTTGTATCTTTAAACTCCTAGATGAATTCTATTAGCTTCGGCTATATGATTGCATCTAAATTAAGATGATGTGCATCTTTTCTTTTAGTCATGAAATGTCTCTTGTGGAAATTTCATAATGATCCCGTTCTTGTACTTTTGCCAATTTTATTGACAAAAAGGGGGATAATTAATATGTAGTTCACACTACAAATACATATGGTTTTCGGATCATTGTGTAAGGGGGAGTGGTTTCCATGATCGAGATGGAGTATTGACTAAGGAGGAGTGATACATATCACCATGGTATTATTGTTGAAGTTGTGATACAATTGGACTTTGACACTATGTAATAATACTATGACACTGTATAATGATGATCGAGAATCTCGAGTTCTCTCATTGTTATATCTATGGATCTTCAACAACGGTGATGCTAAACTTACAACCTTTGGGATCATTGGAGTACTTGGAAGGACGAAGATTTCAAGGAATGTTGAAGATTAGACTTATGGAATAGGAGCCACTAAAGTTTCATTGTCTTTTTTGTATTCCATATGTATTGATAGTTTTGTCACTAAAATTGACAAGGGGGGAGATTGTTAGAGAACTGCTCGGTCAAACTCGCATGCGTTACTATATCAAGCATGTTTGTCAATGTTAGTGATCAAAACTATAAGTCTTGATTTCTAGTCTACTATAGCTAAGTCTCGAACTAGGATAGTAAGTGTAGTTGAGCTCAAGGACTTCATGGAGATTCATCATACAAGTGGAAGAACTACTCAAAGAACCGGTGGAAATTATCGACAAAAAGGTATATGAAGACTTGAACTTATCTGTCACTCAAAAATCTATCTATTCTATCTCCTACTTCTTGAGACAAAAGTCGTATGCTATATATATAGACTTAGATTATACACATTTGGTATTTCGCGCCGAGTATACCTCGCCTATCTATATCTCGAAATATGTGTTGGTAAGAGTTTTGCTTCGACCATGTTTTTTACCTAGTGACACAAGTCATGTATGTTTCGATCATCTTGAAAATTGCTTTGACGAGAAATAGTGTAACAATTGTATAACGTCCTCTAAGAATGTTTCAATGATTGGAATGAGAGTTTAGATTACATAACCATAGTGGACATAAGTATGTTGTGGAAACACATATGTGCATAAGTCCCATGCTGGAAATCGGCTAGTAGCCAAGTTCGCGAACTCAGTCCGCGAACTGTCGAAGTCTCAAACCCGAGAATTTCTGCTGAGTTATCAAACTATGTTACGTGAACCAAGTCCACGAACCCATTCCGCGAACCAGCGAAGCTCTCGAACCCGATAATTTCTGCTGGAGTTTGAAAACTTTTTCTAGTACTTCAAGTCCGCGAACCTAGTCTGCGAACTTGTATAGGTTACATATCTAAAGATGATTTCTGAACTTAACTCATAAAGACTAAGGAATGCTTTTGCAAACCGTGGCTATAAAGTTCATGAACCGATTCATGTGAATCGAATCATCTTTTTTCAATTGTGTCTTATGTAGTACATAAGATTTCCTTGCAATTGAACAACTCTCTAACTAGTTCATGTGAGTTATTTGAACTAGTTATGGTGAAGAAGAAAATTGTTGGTATGAAATGCTCAAATGGATAACCTTTTGGTTGACTATTATTAAACTTTAATGCACAAGTTTGGGTACGGTTAACAAACCTAGAAGCGTGCAGTTAATTTGTGTACGACAAGCTAAGATTTCGATCTAACGGTTGAGATATATTAGCTTGAATCTAAATCAGGTTTTCATCTAACGGTGGATAGCATTTGCTTTGTGAGCAAGGCGAAACCCTGATTTGAAAGACTATATAAGGGGACATCTAGAAACTCTACAAACTAATCCCCACACGTCCGTGTGATACTAGTTTGTAAGCTAGAGTCGATTCTCCGTTAACCTTTGTTTTTCGTTTTCTAAAACCAGGTTAAAGACTTAAAGACTTCATTGGGATTGTGAAGCCATACCGATATTACTTTTATCGTAGTTGTGTGATCTGAACTTGCATCTTCTATCGTCCAAGTACAATCATATTGATTGGCTTGAGATCATGAGAGTTCTCCGATAGGAAAGATATAAAAGTAATCACAAACATCTTCGTCTCGTCGTTTGTGATTCCACGACGTATTGTTTCGCTACCATACGATTAAAATCGTTGTGAGGTGATTGATTAATCTAGGATGTTCTTCGGGAATATAAGACCGGATTATCAATTGGTTCTGTTCACTTTGATTATTATCAAAAGACGGAACAAAATCTTTAGGGTTTATCTGTGGGCGACAGATTGATTCTTTGATAGACTTGTTTGTGTGAGACAGATTTGTTTATTGTCAAAGCCTGCAATTTTGGGTCGTAGAAACTCTTAGTTGTGGGTGACATCATCTAAGGGAATCAAGTGCGCAGTATCCTACTGGGATCAGAGGCGTAGGAGCATAACTGCACCTTGGAATAGTGAGAGATTGATTGGGGTTCAACTACAGTTCAGTCCGAAGTTAGCTTGGAGTAGGCTAGTTTCTGTAGCGTCTTAATACAGTGTGTTTTCAATCTGGACTAGGTACCGGGGTTTTTCTACATTTTTGGTTTCCTTGTTAACAAAATTTCTGGTATTTGTGTTATTTCATTTTCCGCATTATATTGTTTATCTTTATAATTGAAATAATACAGGTTGTGCATTGAAGTTAAATCAATTAGAATATCCAACCTTATGGTTGTTGATTTACATTGATTGACACTTAGATATTGGTCTTTGGTACCCTCCAAGTTATTCCTTGTATTTGATAAAGACTCGCTGATTTCTATTAGCTTGAGTAAATCAAATCAAGAGAGAGATATTAACTCCTTGATAATACTTTTACCTAGATTGAGTCTAACTGTCTAGTTGATTCTCTAGAAAGTATATCTGAGTTAGCCTATACAGATTGCTAATCGAAATATTGGGTAGTGTTTTTAGACCCCCGTTTTTTCAATTATGTCTTGAGAACATCCCAATCATTAAGATTCTACGTAGAGGTGATGATGAAGTGTGTGAAGCATCGAACGCTCATCCGGGGAGGCCATTCGAGAAACACTTTCATCGTAGCTCTGAGAGGAACACTCACTCAGTCAGAGATCGTGAAACGCCTCACGGATCAAAAAAACATGAGTTGTCACATACATTCCTGAAGACGGGTCAGAAACATGCAGTATCATGATTTTACGATTTTAGCCTTTGTTGAAAATCCACCATCTATAGTGAGACATATTTGTTTATCAAGTGTTTGCCTTTGGGTTGTAACAACTCTTAGTTGTGGGTGAGATCAGCTATGGGAATCAAGTGCGTAGAGTCATGCTGGGATTCAGAGGCGTAAGGAATGCGACTGTACCTTAATCAGTGTGAAATTGATTAGGGCTCAACTACATTCCAGTCTGAAGTTAACTTGTAGTAGGCTAGAGTCTGTAGCGGATTAATACAGTGTGGTGTTGAAATATGGACTAGGTCCGGGGGTTTTTCTACATTTTCGGTTTCCTCGTAAACAAAACTTATGGTGTCTGTGTTATTTCTTTTCCGCATTATATTTTCTATATAATTGAAATATCACAGGTTATGTGTAGTTCAATCAATTGGTAAATCCAACCTTTGGTTGTTGATTGAGATTGATTGACACTTGAACATTGGTCTTTGGTACCGTTCAAGTTGTTTCTTATAATAACCAGGCTCGCATATTTCTATCTGTTTGATTTGCTGATTACATTGAGAAATAAAGATATAACTCTTGGATATATTTTCCTTGATTTTGAGTCTGACTGTCTAGTTGATTCTCTTGGAATTATATCGTAGTTAGTCCATACAGATTTCCTAAACGAAATGTTGGTGTGGTTGTTAGACCCTCGCTTTTTCATGGATGAAGAAGCAATTGAAGATAGAAACACGCGAAGTTTTATGTTGAAATTACAATCAGGGATAATACCGAAGCCTTTAGACCCTTTGAACCTCCTTATGCTACTCTTTGGGTTGCGTTTCTCGCTGCTTTTCCAACTTTCCGTACTCCTCTTCTTCTTCTCTTGACGTTGATATGAATGTCCAGATTGGTCTTGTGTTGTTCCTGCCTACTTGGATACCCAGCATATGAAAATCCATTTCCTTCCGCTGAGGAAGCAGGCCCACCACTTTGGAAATCCTGCGAGATTAGACCATGTGGTGATTTTGCGGGCACTTGAATACCTTCCAAAAAGTATGGATTAAACTTGTTAATCACCTTCAGAATGTTGTAACAAGATTCGTGTTGGAAACCAATTTTGTGGGATCTTTGCCACTATTCCCGACATCTTCGTTCCTCATCCGGTTCAGTTTCACCACTTCTTTTGGAGCACCACATTTGCATGATAAAAGCTTTGATAATTTCATAAAATGATGAGACAACCCATCGGGATCACGACTATTGATGTTAGCGGTTTCTTCACAAAATCTCTTGAAATCTTTTCCATAAAAAAATATTATTTTCTTGTGAGCAACCATTGATTTTATCTACTGTGAATAATACATAATTCCTATAAATTGATTGGTCTCTATCTATCGTATACTTGACACCTCGAATTCTAGCAGCTCTTGGTTGAGATTGTTGCGTTTGTTATTGGGATTGTTGCGAGGGGATGCCATATTTGTTAGAAAAATTGATTCTTTGAATTTTTTTCTGAAAGATTGGGATGGTATGAGTACTTATGTGTGAGAAACAAGGAAAAATGGTATTGAGATCATATTTAATTGAGAAATTTATAGGTAAAGTTGTAGAAGGTGTGAATTTTAAATTTGAAATAAGCTGAATTTATAGTGAAAAGAGTAAGAGCCGTTAGATGGATGGATTGAGAAATAGTCGTTGGCGGGTTAAAATTATCCGTTGGAGGGTCTTTACAAGCCGCGCAGATTTTCTTCACCCGCCAGCGGGTTTTCTTCATCCGTGCGTCTCATGTTGGTCCGCAATAAACAACTAATAAATTTGTTGGTTTGGCCATCCGTTTTTCATGTTTGTTGAGTTCATAATGGGAGCAAAATGAACAAACTTCAAGTTTGTTCTTTCCATAGGAATTTCCCTAAGGGACACCTCCATCCGAGACACACTTGTACACCAGAGTTAGCAGAGTTCGCATGAAAGACCAGACCAGTAGGATCGCAGTCACCTAAGTGAGGAAAATGGTGGGAGGAGGATTTAATTGTGTGTGGAAATGGAAAGAAAAGCTTCTTATTTAGTGGATTTGCGGCCTTTGGGGTTTACAATTCATTAGTTTCTCCATAGGTTTCCGGTTGAAAAAGGGGGTTTTATTGATCTAGTTTCCTTAGGATTTCATGTCCATGGTTTACTAGTCGAACAAAGACGAAAATTGGTCACTTATTATAAGTCATTTTTAAAAGAGCAAGAAGCGGAAAGGAGAAAATGCAACTTGTAATCTACGGGACCCCTACTGATTCGAATTTGATGAGTAAGAATGAGAGACTGACTTTATCTTCAAGTACAGCTTCAATTAAGTTGGACGCGCAAAGCGCTCCACCTGATTGTGAGCGGATATTTGATCACCTCTGTGATTTTTATGCAAAGTGAGTGGTAAGAGCCGATAAGTGATGTGATTTCAAATTGAGTTGTAGTAATAAGTTCGTTGAGACTTGTAAAAGCAAAAGATTTTAGACTTATAAAACTTAAAAATAGAAAACTTATTGCGAAATTGATTTCAAGATATTAAAAGTAACCAAGACACTAGATTCCACTTTTACACATGAATGAACGAACTTATTACTACAACTCAATTTGAAATCACATCAGTTTTTGGCGCCGCCGACGCGGATTTGTTTATAGATTTATTTTTAGGTTTTATTTTATTTGTTCTTTTTTACGCGTTTTGGTATTTTTGTTTGCTTTCAGATTTGGAGCTAAGCTAAAGGAAAAGAGAAAGTGCTGAAAAGAAAGGAAAAGCCCAAAAAGGAAAGAAAAGAGAAATCCAAAAGGAGTGAAGAAGAAGATTTTGTAAATAATTTTATTTTTATTTTTTTAGAAACTGTAATTAAGGTTTTTATTTTTGTAATATTTTATTTTTGGACATTTTTTCTTCTTTTCTTTTGGACATTGAACATTGGACTTTATTTTTAAAACCCTACGGAAGGGTAGTTTTAAATAAACTGTTTGCAGAGAAGGACAGCGATTACGATATCGCCTCGGCCCCTCGGGTTCGTACATGATATAGGAATCGTGGCCCGAGTCGACTTCAACGGTTCATCCCTCGTCTCGAGCAGGAGGTAAGAATTCTAAACACCCGCGAATCCCCTGTCAGCAGGTTTACTGGATGATTTTGTATGCATATATGTTGAGGACCTGAAATCGGATTTAATTTTCTAGTAAAGGGCAAGGCCTGGCCAAATCAAGATAAGGACTCGGATTTCATCACCGTTTCCTTCTTGCCCGCCTTAGGAACACGTAACCTACGCGAACCTAAGCCTTAAAATTTGGACTAGAACAAGACCGATAGAGTAACGAGCTTATTAGGAAAGTCGTTCGGAAAATATTGGTTACTCTTTTGAGCGTACTTTGAAGTTCATGATGGTTTCTGTGAGTTGAATACGCCGCCTTGTAATGCCGGTGAGTCCTTGGGTATCAAAGCTCCACTGAGCTTCCCTCGTCTCTATTCAACTTACTTTAACTTGGATTGATTCCAGAGAGGTTTGCTCAGATTGTAACGAATTCCTTTTCGAAAGAATAGAATATAGTCTTGAAACAATCTAAGTGGAGCCATCATGCTTTTTGTTTTCTAGATAAAATAGGCTTGTTGTGGTCGAGTCAACCTTGTTTGTGCTTGTTTAGAATTCCCTTGTAGTTAGGCTGTCGAACTGGTATAGCCAATACAATGATTATCCAACTGAACAACATGGACATTACTCTTTTTATGATCATAATATGAATAGTGGTTGGGAACGCCAACCTTTTCAAGGTTTTGGTTCATACCATGGTGAGCTCAATTACTATCCACACGCATCGGTCATACGGGCAAGAAGATTATAATACTAGTTCTTCGTCTTTAGAGGATACAATCAAACTATTGAAAAGTAGTCATTTTTATGACCCTTCAGTTCCTATTCCTTCTCTAGAAGAGTCTCTCAGGAATTTAGCTGAGTCATCACGTAAGTTAGTTAAATCGACATACAAATTAGATGAGGTGAACAACGTAGTTATGGACGAAAGAACTGCAGCAACGACTGAATCTTCTTTGGAAGATATCCTCAATAGGTTAAGTGAAAACTTAGATCCAACACTTAGGGAGCTTTCTTTAGAAGAGACCCTTGAGAGGATAGTTGAGTCGACACATAGACTTGAGTTAGAGACGAACGAAAGTATTGCTCGAAATGACTTGAATTTCCAATATGGTGTATCCAATAATACTCTTGAAAATGAGGATAGTTATTTTCATAATCAAGATATTGAGGTTAGAATTGGTGACACTCCTTGTGTAGATGAGGTTCATCCATTTCCATGTTATGATAATGATGAGTATGATGTGGACAATGTTGATGAAGAATCTGAAGTATTTAGGCATGGTGATCAGGAATTTGTTACTCCTATTGAGCTTGATAATGATAATGATATTTCTGGTTCAAATCCCGATAATTTTAATTATTATCCACCTATTCAAAAAGACGGGGATTTGACTAGAGATAATACTGTTTTAGACGAAGTTGTACTTCCTTTTGATTACGAAGCCAATGATGGTTTAGAGGAACTAGTTTATCCTGATAATATTGTTTTCGAGTCTAGAAATTTAGAAACTCTACTCTTAGAAGAAAATGAACTCGTAGAGATGAGTGAGGATGAACCTGACTTAGAAGAATCAATTGACCATTTCCAGGAATCTGATGACCTAGAAATTAGGGAAGTTGTGACTAGTCTTTCTAGAGACACTGAAAACTCTAAGTTTGGGGGTGATCATCATTCTCCATGTACTTTAACTCTTAGAAAGGTCCCTCACATGGGACTTGACATATGTGCCTCAACCATTTTACAAGATTATCTTCATACGCATTTTCCCGAACCTAATAATGTCCAGGAAGAAGTTCAGTTGTTAGAAACCGAGGAGAATGATGTGGTTTACCCAGGCTATGATACCGAGATTGATTTTATTTTCCCACCAAAAACTTTTTTTCCAATTGTGGGAACGTTTGAATTTGAAATGTGTCAGTTATTGAGTTTTGAGACTAAACCTAATTACTTTAGGAGATTAGGGTCGACACATTTGTTTAAGGAACACCACCACTCTCATTGTGGTCAGATGTGTGAATCAAATCTGATTGACTTATTGGATCCCCAGTTATTCATGTTATTATTATGTGTTTCTAAGTTTGTATTTGAGTTTTTCCAGACTCTAGAACCTGAACATTCAGATCTAACTTATGAGGAAATGCAACCCATGGAAATATTTTATCTAGACCCTGTTATAGAACCTGAACCTGAACCACAACTAGATGTAGTTGTCTTAAACATGAAGCTAGACAAGGTTGTGCTTTATTTGTTAATTTTCTTGGCATGTTGCAGATTCCTTTCACTTGTGATAGCTCTTTTTGATCCAGATAACCCACAGTTATTCTGGCTACTTCTATATGATTCTATGAGGTGGTTAATTCCTTTCGATGTATGGCTGAAGACTTTAAACTTAGCACTTCTTGGGAGGTAACCCAATCTCATGCAATACGGTAATATCTTTCCTTAACTCTTTTGCTTCAAATGGTAACAGTTTCTCCTTGTTCATATGCTTTTAATTTTATCTTTAGAACATTGGGGACAATGTTAAATTTAAGTTTGGAGGTATGGGAGAAACTTTTTAGTTACAATAAATAAACTCCAGAGCCTAGAAATTTATGTTTATTAAGGATGGCACTAACCAATCTAAGTGGATGGAAACATCTTGGTTATAGGAGTTGAGGAACCAATCTGATTAGATGGAAACATCTAAAGAGTCTATTCATAAAAGCACAGAGCTCAGGTGTTAGAATTTAAAAAAAAAACATGGTAGTTTCGCCATATCTCGTTGAATCCTTTTCACCTTCTGTTTTTATTTTCTTATAAGTGATTGGGTGAAATAGAGTGATTGAGATACAAAAAAAAAAGGCCAGACCATCAGACCAACCAGAATAAATTCAATAAAGTCGACCACTAGAGCCCTTGTATATGCCAGTTATGTTGACCTAGAGTTAGGATTATCACCCGCTGGTTCCCTTGTATATGCCAGCTGGGTTGATATTAGTCAGACCGGTATCTCCGTCCATTAGGATAGGTTCACCTTAGTCAACATCAAAACCATCTATGTTTTTCTCTACATCCATCTTCTTAATCTTTCCATGTGATTGGTTGACTCCGTTTATGATGTACAGAAACTATCTGAGTAGAGCTCTGTCACTTATATGAATTTTAGTATGCTTGGGTGCAAACTCGTGTACAACAATTGGAATTTCGCATCAGGGTACTTCCTCCTGTAGTCAATGAGAGTATGCCAACCAAGGAGATTCTTTAGTGCCTTCCAAGGTTTTGCATAGATATCTAGGGTCCGGAGTAAAGGTTTTGTGGGTACACCTCTGGTAAACCCTCCGGAGACAACACTCCGTCGCTAGGGCCACCTAGCGGTTTAACGGCTTGCTGCACGTGCTAAGTGTAGTCATTTTTATTTTTATAGATTAGATTTGCTCGAGGACTAGCAAATAATAAGTTTGGGGATATTTGATAGACACATTTTTGTGACCGAATTGTCTTCAATCTTCAGTATTATTGGTACTCGATTTTCTACTTATTATGGTGTTTTATGTGTTTGTAGATATTTTTGGAAAATAAACATTTTTGGAAAATTCGGCTCAAAAAGTTGGTATAGGCACCCGGAGGACACATGTTATTCAGACTCTTAATTTTGGATAAGGGGCACCCCAGGGAGCCAGCTGCTAATCACACCCCATCACTGGTTAAGCGGACTCCATCTTCTTCCTTGATTTGAAAAGAAAAATTTGCGGGAAATTTGGTGTCAACGGTAAAGGATTTACTATCTTTAAGATAAGAATATCTTCTTGCCTTATAGACATGAAGTTTTGAAGAAAAAGGAAGTTATCTTGTATTAAACAAGAAAGATATCCTTAGAAGATTTTATCTTGGATTTTATTCTGCGAATTAAAGAAGATATGGGTTTAGTAAAGAAATATATAGAATAAAGAGAAGGAAAAAATTATGAAGATATTTTTAATTCAAAAGAAGAAGATTTTGGAGTTATGGAAGAATACATTTGAGCAATGTGTATTTGTATGTATAAATAGAGAACTGGAGAGCACATTTGGGGAGGCGGGCAGTCCGGAGCCAAGATCGTTATTTTATTTGGAGTTTAATATTTTCAAAATCACCATTGGAGTTCTCACAATAAACTGTACAATCCTTTTTCTAAAATAATAATAATCAAAAACAGTAGAATATAGAATTGAAAATATTAAACTCCAAATAAAATAACAATCTTGGCTCCGGACTGCCCGCCTCCCCGAATGTGCTCTCCAGTTCTCTATTTATACACACAAATACACATTAATCAAATATATTCTTCCATAACTCCAAAATTTTCTTCTTTTTAAATAAAAATATCTTCATAATTTTTTCCTTCTCTTTATTCAATATATTTCTTTACTAAACCCATATCTTCTTTAATTCGCAGAATAAAATCCAAGATAAAATCTTCTAAGGATATCTTTCTTGTTTAATACAAGATAACTTCCTTTTTCTTCAAAACTTCATGTCTATAAGGCAAGAAGATATTCTTATCTTAAAGATAATTAATCATTTACCGTTGACACCAAATTTCCCGGCAATTTTTCTTTTCAAATCAAGGAAGAAGATGGAGTCTGATTAACCAGTGATGGGTGCGATTAGCAGCTGGCTCCCTGGGATGCCCCTTATCCAAAATTAAGAGCCCGAATAACATGTGTCCTCCGGGTGCCTATACCAACTTTTCGAGCCGAATTTTCCAAAAATGTTTATTTTCCAAAAATACCTACAAACACATAAAACACCATAATAAGTAGAAAATCGAGTACCAACAATACTGAAAATTGAAGACAATTCGGTCACAAAAATGTGTCTATCAATAAGCAATTCATAGTTCGCAAAGTCAATTTTCATAGGGGTTTGCAAACCTTTTACCATTCCCGAACTCAGATGTAAAAGGTTCGTAAACCTATAAAATTCAGTCTGACTATGTAATACATACAAGTATGTGTACCTTGCGAGAAGCAGTTCTTGATCTTCCATAATTAAATTTGAAACATCCAAAATCTAACTAATATAAAGAAAAGAGGTGTTTTCACCAGTTTACAGTGAATTCCCTGAAATACCCCTCCATGGTTTTTCTTATTTTTTCACTTTTTGTAGTAGCCATAGACGATATACAACGTTGCTTGGGCAATTTCCAAATGATCAACTAGAAACTAAAAAAAGTGAATAATAAATTGTTTTAATTAAGATTTTTATAGGATCTATGAACATCCATTGCTTGAATCATATTTTGAGAGTTCAACCAAGACAATCTTGAACTCAAATTTTTTTCTTTGCAATATTAAATCGTACGACGTAGTCTCATAAGATAGAATGGTATATGACATGAGTAAATATGATAGGTCAGTCTTCATATACATCTTTTTTAATGAAGTTCTCGCAAATTTCTTCGTTAGTTCTCCAGTCTTCAATCTTCTAGGGTTATTCAGTGATGTCCGACACTCAACTACCATACTTTAATCTTAGTCTGAGACTTGACTTTAGTAGGCTAGAAATCAAGATATAGTTTTGACATTGACGACAAGCTTGAGGTAGCAAAACTTGTGACTTCAAGAGCGATGTTCTAACATTATGAGATGGAATTAGAATTCTTACCCGAGATAGACATATTTTCCTTACAATTCACAAATAATTTGTCAACAAGATCATTATATCCTATAATGACCTTATTTATCCTAGCGAGTTATGCAGTTTCTCTTAAAATTTACTGAGAATCAATCATTCAAGGGATTTTTAGGAACCGAAGTTTTGAAAGAATTTTTTTTTCCAAATTTTCTTAGGACAATTTGAGTACTATCTGTTAGTGTTAGAGCATAGCTCGATTGAACCCACCGAACATTGGTATGTCAAGTTTGGTTGTCATATTTTAGTGAATCAAAACTCATGTGAAGAGTCACATGATTATGTACTAGAGTCAACTTCGTATAGGTTAGCTTGAAAATATTAGGATATGAGATATTACAAGTATTGCGAAGACTTGAAGATATGAAGAAGCAAGGAGCTACAACGACAACAATCATCCTTCCACTTGAGGTTAGTGATATTTGACTTTAAATTTTTCATTCCCTAACGTATCTTTCAAGTCGTGCATATTGAAAACAAAACTGCGAAGCATATTTGAACTCTAGATGGACATAGTATTAATGAATACAATACGATGTTTATTGTTTAACCATTAAACTTTGTAGATAAGACGTCGCCATAATCATTTGAACTCTATTGTGATTATGTATGGGTATAAGGTGAGGATTTCATCCTAGGGAATAATTTTTACATGTGTTCTAAGGAAGTAAGTTTATAAACTTGTTTGTGAACCGAAAAGGAAATTGCCAGGTGTTATTGGTTTTGTTATTCATTGATTATCTTATGAAAAACCAATATGTGTGATTGAGTATAACCGCTCACAACTTGTTTGTGTTCTTGCTAGAACTATTCACAAAGGCCTGACTTATGTATTGATATGACTGTTATTAGTGAAACCGATCTTAAGTAATCACCTGAGATGGTATGATCGGGTTTGTGATTATATGTCTGACCAAATATGGGAAAGGGGAACCGATCCTAGTAAGATGTGCAATACATCACAAAGGGGAATCGATCCTCGTATGAGGTGCATCAGGTTTATAGCAGAAAGGGAACCGATCCTATGGACATGTGCAACACGTTTTTAAGAAAAGGGGAACCGATCCTATGGACATGTGCAACACATTCAAGTTTGATACCATATATATGTGGGGAACCGATCCTAGTACCTAGTCAACCGAATTTTGGAAAGCTAGTGTGACTATGCACAATACTCACATGGAGGTAGAACCGAAACTTGTTTTGGTAGAACCGTTAAACCCATGATTTGTGATTGAATGTTATTTGATCAATCGCATAGTTCTTGTAAGTCACATGAGCCAATTCTAAACTTGTTTGAAAGTGTGGCAATCGGTTTCAAGGTTGTAAGTATGAAAGAGAACTTACAAAGTTAGGATGTCGACATACTTTGAACACGTGCTGTGAATGTTTATAATTTAATTGTTCAAAGTTATTCCTTTATAGCTAAGGGAAGAGAATCCCGGGATCGAAACATAAATAAGTTCAGAATCTTTTAATTAAGTTTATTAACTTCATTTTTAGGAAAATAAGAATTAGTAATATGTATTTACTAATTAGAGATTTTCCAAGAGATTTCGATCATTATTTTTGGACAGAGCATTTCCAGGAATTATGGAAACCGAATTTGTGCTTTAGTGAATATCTTGAGAATATTTTCGGTTTTGGAAATTCCTTGGTGTCCAAACTTCCTAGTCTATAAATACTGAAGTTTGCTTTTCTAGCAAACTAATGCTTCGTAACAGCAAAGTACCTCTAGTTGTGCTGCTAATGGTGAAGCCGCCTATCCGGAGAGGAGAATAACCTAATTAGGCGAAATATCTTACGGCCGCTCGGTTTAAAGTTTTATTTGGGATTGAGAAGCCCTAGTCAGTACCTTTGGTGGGAAACTAGATAATTGCGGTTTATCTTTTGTTTTCATTGATTTGATTGACTAACGGTGGTTGAACTGTGATTGCACCTAGTTTGTTTATGCTTGGGATCTTCTCTTCTGATATAAGATTCACTCAAACTAGTTCAGAATTTCGATATGGATCTTTAGACTGTTGTTAGTTCTAAAGACGATCTTGTGATAATCCATTGTTAACAGACTTCGTTCTGCGCGTGATTGATCACAAGAGATTCAAGTGATTGTGTGCAGGTGTTTATTGAAGATCTAAGAAGATTTAAAGACGAAGAAGATATTGAAGATTTCTGATTTGTGAGTTCATAATCTTTGGTGTGCACAATACTTGTTTCGGTAAAAAGAAGATCCAATTAATAATCAGTTTTATCCTTGTGATAGAATTGGATTGATTAATTGAGTAGATCGGCATCAACACAATTCTTTGGATTAAGAGTGTTGATCGCAAAATCTTAACGATTACTTTGGTAATTGAACATAAGATAGATCTAAGGACCTGACGAAGGAGTTTATGTTAAGATAAACAGAAGAGCCTTTGTCCGACTCATATCAATTGGTTGGAGAGAGTTGATACCAAACAGATTTGTTGTTCCTTTACTGTTTGGAATACGAACCAAAGGAATTGATCCAAGTACGTGACTTATTTATAAGTTGGAGGCGTGGGAATATAGACGGAACTAGGTGAACTATAGTTTTAGTTGCTAGGTCTCAACTATACGAAGTTGGTGTAATTTTGTGTAGCGGCTTAATCCTGAGAGTATTAAATTCTAGACTAGGTCCCGGGGTCTTTTCTGCATTTGCGGTTTTCCTCGTTAACAAAATCTTGATGTGTCATTTACTTTTATTTTTCGCATTATAATTGTTTTATTATAATTAAAGTAAATCACAAAAACGTTAATTCCTATTTACTTGATAAGTGAATCCTATTGGGTTTGGTTAAGTCCGAACCTTTTTATCAAGTAAACATACTTCGTTGTTATATTGTCTCGATCTCGTATCCATAGACGTTCACACGAAATGTGAACCAATTAGTTGAATTGTCTTTACTCAGTCCATAGACAATCACTTTCGGAGAAAGGACTTATAGGTAGGAAAAGTTTTAGTTTGAGGTATATTTGGGTACACTCGTCTTTTCAATTGGTGTCAGAGCAGGCAAACACGAAAAAATCTAACAATCTGTGTTTGGTGAGATCCAACCTATGAGAATGAATCTAATGAGTGATTCAATTAACGTACCACCAAGATTTAACGGAACTAATTACCCATTATGAAAATCAGCTATGAAGGCCTTTCTTCAATCCCGAGATTTTAATACATGGTTATTAATCGAAGACGGATACCAACGTCCGTTAGACTATTCAGAGTCAGAGTTTAAACACTTTCTTATAATCTTGAAGAGGGGATTCTTGCAAAGCAGAATTCTGATGGTTTGAATGCCATCATTCATGCAGTTAGTCATGATCTTCTATATCATGTACTGGCTTGTAGAACTTCTAAAGAAGCATGGGATATTCTTGAGACTGTATTCTAGGGAGATGAATCTGAAAAAGAAGTTAGACTTCTTTCTCTTTCATCTGAATGGGAATATCTCAATATGGATGATAACGACACTTTCGAAGAGTTTAACTCTAAACTTTCTGAGATTGTTAACGCATCTTTTTTCCCTGGAAACGCAATACCTGAAAAGAAAATAATATGCAAAATTCTCAGATCGTTACCATCCAGATACGAGTCTAAGAAACACGCCATAATAGAAGGAAATGATCTTTATACACTTTCTCGAAGCTCTCTTGTAGGAAAGTTAAAGATTGACAGAGAAATTCTGCTGAAGAATCAAACTGAGAAATGTTGCCAAGAGGTTAAGACACCCGTTGAAAAGGATCTTGACTCAACTATTGTGCTTCTAGCGCAACGGATTAAGAACATTTTATCTATTGATAAACGTGTTCCGGATACATTATCAGTTTTCCATAAAAAGGGTAATGATGAAGTTCAATGCTTCAAGTACCGTAGATTCGGACATATGGCAAAACACTGTTCCAGCAGAAGAACTAGAAAGTACAATAGGACGTATGTCTCCATCCTTGATGATATTCCAGAGGAAGAATCCAATGAAGAAATATCTAATTGCAACGCACTTCTTGCCAACTCTAACTGTGATGATTCCGGTGAGTCTAATCAACTCCTAGAAAAACGTGAGTTGGGAATTAAGGAAAATGAAAGGTTAAGCCTGGTACTTGAAAAACTTTTGAAGTTCCTTTCAGATAAAACCTGTATGGTAAAATCTGAAAAAGAAAAATTTGGTGAAATACCAAAAGAATCAGAAACTAGTACTTCTGATAATAAGACATCACGTTCTTTAAATGGAGGAAATAACCACACCACAATCTCTCGTGGAAACCTCCATCAAAATAAATTTATCAAGACTCTTCTTAAGGGGATAAAGTTTTTGAAGGCTGATAAGTTTATTAGATATAAAAAGGAAATTGCAAAATCATGCAATCACAAGAGAAACAAAGAACGTAAGGAAGCACAGTCTATTATGCTTATAAGTTATCCAAATGATGTCTTTGTTACCTATGGTGAGAGTAATTCTCACCTCAACACAAAGTGATTGTGCTTAAGAATGCATCCTCACTTATTGCCCAAAATTCTGATTGTGAGGAAGCATAAATCTAGGAAGGTTGTTCATGACTGTTTCTTAAGTGAAAAATATTAGATATCTTTATTTTTGGGAAAAATGGTTTCGGTTTCCATAAACCAAATTATTCCTTGATTTTCTCCCATCTTATATATCTTCTTCTTGTCCGAAAGAAGTATCTTATTTCAATGGAGAAATCGGTAAAAGAAGGGTCATCTCTTGATGATTTAGCACTCTGTGCATCAGTTATGACTAAAACTCATGATGTTCCTCTTCATGATAACTCTCAAGATTCTCTAAGAAAACAGATTCTCTCTGTTAAAGGTTGCATAAGATATCATGAGCTGATGATAAAGGATTCAAAATAAGTACTAGCTAATCTTCACTCTCAACTGTTGGAGATGAACAATTCTCCAATGAAAAGGGAAGTGCTCAGAAGAATTTGAATCCAGTTTTTGAAAGCAATCGTCATAAGAACTGAGAAAGAGAAAAATAGACATCAATTTTTGAGTTCTTTCAATAATTATATTAGTCTATTATGAATAAAACTATTATGAATAAAATTATTTAATTTATAATTTTTCTTGTGATAGTTTTCGGTTTACATAGACCGTGCTTGAATGCTTTTATATTATTGCTATGTATGTTTATGGGATGTTTGATTTCGGTTTTACTACCTTAATATTCAATCTCATATATTGTGAACCCTTGTGGTTTGGGTGACTTTTTGATTTAGGAGGATTAAGTTCTAGCCCATGTTGGTAGGCTTTATCAAAGAATCAGGAGGGGTTCTGATAGAAACAATATGTGAAAAAGTCACAACATGTTGAATCGGTTTTGGTTTAGCATAAAAGCATATGTGTTTCGACGGTTTTCAACTTTTGCTTGTAATAGTTAAAACCGATTTTTAACCTTTATCTGGTAAAGGTTGGTTGTTATTATTATTTTTTTTTTGCATAAGGATGACAACATGATGATATTTCGATATCAATTCTCCCTGGATGAAGATGCGAACTTATTGGAGAAGTGGATGCGACATTTGAGGTAACAATGTTGTTAGTTAATTGTTTTCCTGTTTAAGAAAAGCATGAGTTTATTTCATATATATTTATTGCTTTTTCTTAACAAAATTTCAGTACAGTTGATGTTTATTCTATTATGTGTGTATGGATGTATGTGTGATTCAATTGGTTCCGGTTAAGAAAAACTATTGTTATCTTGTTTTATTGTGTGGTATCAATTATTTAGGCTTACAAAATTTCGGTGCAATTGCGGTGCTATAATGTTTATGTTGTTTCAATTGCTTCCGACTGAGGTGAATAATTATGCAAGTTGATTTATTTGGTTTGTATGAATTATTTATGGCTTAACGAAATAAAAGGTTTACGGGATGAGTTGTTTAGTCCAATTCGATCCCGGATAAGAGAAACTAAGTTAATTCTGATCTTAGTTAGACTTATCGAAGTGAGGTTTCGGTTATTCAAGTCTAATCGAATGCCTTAACAAGAAATGCTAGTTAACTAACCTAGTACTTGTCTTGTTTAAAATTGAAAGGTCTAATTTTATGGATAATTAGAACCTGATGAGAAAAATAGAGTTATCTTTATTTTTGTCTTATCGAATAAGCGATTGTTTTTGTACAATCGTTTTAGCAAAGGAACTAAGGTGCTTAGTTGATTTTTGGTTTGCTAAACTAAAGTGGAAAAATTGTTTCGGACAATTGTTTCCTTGATAACATATCAAAATAAAACTACTTGTAGTTTTGGTTTTGATATTGGTTATCAGAACATGATGTGTGGAACCCTCGTGCCTAACTCTACAGGTTGCAAGTCTATTTTGAGATTTGTAAGATTCTTTTCGAGTTGTCCTTTATTTTTTCGTTTCTTTTTCATTTTGTGACAAAAAGGGGGAGAAATATATGGAGTAAACAAGTGACACTGGCGTTGATTTTATATTGATTGGTATTGCTAAGGAAAAAAACATTGGTGCTTGAAAGTTTATCTAAACGAAAGAGTGAAAGCAGAGACTAAGGGGGGGTAACATATCATATTAGTGGTATAACAAATACGTGCGGATTGAATATCTACCTATCTTCCTTAGGGGGAGTATTAG
Source organism: Papaver somniferum (assembly GCF_003573695.1). Lineage (NCBI taxonomy): Eukaryota > Viridiplantae > Streptophyta > Magnoliopsida > Ranunculales > Papaveraceae > Papaver > Papaver somniferum. Next base: position 145,521,784 of record NC_039361.1, on the reverse strand, counting down.
ATTTGTTATTATAATGTCAACAACGACATTTTTCAGGATTGAATGTATGCAGTTTATTGTGATGTTGAATTCGGGAATCAAGCGTATGTGTAATGAATTCTTGTAATTTGTTTATCCATATGATGTAAGAGTTTTGTCACTAAAATTGACAAAGGGGGAGATTGTTAGAGCATAGCTCGGTTGAACCCACCAAGCGTTGGTATCTCAAATTTGGTTGTCATATTTTAGTGAACCAAAACTGATGTTAAGAGTCTCTTGGTTATGTACTAGAGTCAACTTCGTATAGGTTAGCTTGAAAGTATGAGGATATGAGACATTACAAGTATTGCGAAGACTTGAATATGTGAAGAAGCAAGGAGCTACAACGACAAAAATCATCCTTCCACTTGAGGTTAGTGATATTTGACTTGAACTGTTTCATTCCCTGACGTATCTTTCAAGTTGTGCATATTGAAAACACAACTGCGAAGCACATTTGAACTCTAGCTAGACATAGTATTAAGGAATACAATACGAGGTTTATTGCTTAACCATTAAACTTTGTAGATAATACATCGCCATAATAATTTGAACGCAATTGTAATTATGTATGGGTATAAGGTGAGGATTTCATCCTAGGGAACAATGTTTACATGTGTTCTAAGAAAGTAAGTTCATAAACTTGTTTGTGAACCGAAAAGGAAATTGCCAGGTATTATTGATTTTGTTATTCATTGATTATCTTATGAACAACCAATATGTGTGATTGATTATAACCGCTGATAACTTGTTTGTGTTCTTGGTAGAACTATTCACAAAGGACTGACTTATGTATTGGTATGACTTTTATTAGTGAAACCGATCTTAAGTAATCACCTGAGATGGTATGATCGGGTTTGTGATTTTATGTCTGACCAAATATGGGAAAGGGGAACCCATCAAGTAAGAGGTGCAATACATCACAAAGGGGAACCGATCCTTGTATGAGGTGCAACGGGTTTATAGCAGAAAAGGAACCGATCCTATGGACATGTGCAACACGTTTTTAGGCAAAGGGGAACCGATCCTATGGACATGTGCAACACATTCAAGTTAGATACCATATATATGTGGGGAACCGATCCTAGTACTTAGTCAACCGAATTTTGGAAAGCTAGTGTGACTATGCACAATACTCACATGGAGGTACAACCGAAACTTGTTTTGGTAGAACCGTTAAACCCATGATTTATGATTGAATGTTTTTTGATCAATCGCATAATTCTTAAAAGTCATATGAACCAATTCTAAACTTGTTTGGAAGTGTGGCAAATCAGTTTCAAGGTTGTAAGTATGAAAGAGAACTTACAAAGTTAGGATGTCGACATAGTTTGAACACGTGCTGTGAATGTTTATTATTTAGTTGTTCAAAGTTATTCCTTAATAGCTAAGGGAAGAGAAACCCAGGATCGAAACATAAATAAGTTAAGAATCTTTTAATTAAGGTTATTAACTTCATTTTTAGGAAAATAAGAATTAGTAATGTGCATTTACTAATTAGAGATTTTCCAAGAAATTTCGATCATTATTTTTGGACAGAGCATTTCCAGGAATTATGGAAACCGAATTTCTGCTTTAATGAATAACTTGAGAATATTTTCGGTTTTGGAAATTCCTTGGTGTCCAAACTTCCAAGTCTATAAACACTGAAGTTTTCTTTTCTAGCAAACTAATCCTTCTTAACAACAAACTACCTCTTGTTGTGCTGCTACAGGTGAAGCCGCCTATCCGGAGAGAAGAGTAACCTAATTAGGCGAAATCTCTTACGACCGCTCGGTTTAAAGTCTTCTTTGGGATTGAGAAGCTCTAGTCAGTACAGTTGGTGGGAAATTAGGTAATTGCGGTTTATCTTTTGTTTTCATTGATTTGATTGACTAACGATGGTTGAACTTTGATTGCACCTAGTTTGTTTATGCTTGAGAATCTTCTCTTCTGAAATAAGATTCATTCAAACTAGTTCAGAGTTTTGACAGGGATCTTTAGACTGTTGTTAGTTCTAAAGACGATCTTCAGATAATCCATTATTAACAAACTCCGTTGTGTGCGTGATTGATCACAAGAGATTGAAGTGATTGTGTGCAGGTGTTTATTGAAGACGAAGAAGATATTGAAGATTTCTGATTTGTGAGTTCATAATCTTTGATGTGCACAATACTTGTTTCGGTAAAAAGAAGATCCAATTAATAATCAGTTTTATCCTTGTGATAGAATTGGATTGATTAATTGAGTAGATCAGCATCAACACAATTATTTGGATTAAGAGTGTTGATCGCAAAATCTTAACGATTACTTTGGTAATTGAACATAAGATAAATCTAAGGACCTGACGAAGTAGTTTATGTTAAGATAAACAGATGAGCCTTTGTCTGACTCATATCAATTGGTTGGAGAGAGTTGATACCAAACAGATTTGTTGTTCCTTTACTGTTTGGAATACGAACCAAAGGAATTGATCCAAGTACGAGACTTATTTATAATTTGGAGGCATGGGAATACAGACGGAACTAGGTGAACTATAGGTTTAGTTTCTTGGTCTCAACTATATGAAGTTGGTGTAATTTTGTGTAGTGGCTTAATCCTGAGAGTATTCAATTTTGGACTAGGTCCCTGGGTTTTTTCTGCATTTGCGGTTTTCCTCGTTAACAGAATATTGATGTTTCATTTACTTTTATTTTCCGCATTATAATTGTTTTATTATAATTAAAGTAAATCACAAAAACGTTAATTCCTATTTACTTGATAAGTGAATCCTATTGTGTTTGGTTAAGTCCGAACCTTTTTATCAAGTAAACATACTTCGTTGTTGTATTGTCTCGATCTCGTATCCATAGACGATCACACGAAGTGTGAACCGATTAGTTGTATTGTCTCGACTCAGTCCATAGACAATCACTTTCGGAGAAAGGACTTATAGGTAGGAAAATTTTTAGTTTGAGGTATATTTGGGTACCCTCGTCTTTTTAGTTAGCAACAACACGATCATTATTAGAGTTGGTGCAACATGTTTTCTTGTGAACAACAGCCATAGTTTTAGAACCAAAAGGTTAACAATTTCAGACATTTGTCACATTCTCAAGAATAAAATTAAATATATCCTGAAGACAATTGAATATCTTATTCTCCAGTATGAATTGATACTTTTATGAAAGTGTCCTTATGACTTGCAAAAGTCGCAAATCTTCTAAATTCTAGTAGAATCAGAAAGAGTTGTTTTAGTACTAAAATCATCAAGAGATTCCTTGTTATTAAGGAGAACAGTTTTTTTTTCTTCGGGGAAAACATGTTGTTTTTCTCTTGAGTACGTAAGTAGAAAATGTGTACAAGCTTCTAAAAGAGGAGTCGACGAAATATTTTTATGAGAATTACTCATAAGATGAACAATCTCTTTCTCGAGATATTTCATTTTTTCAGAAGTCTTGGATAGAGCAAAACTTTTAGATTCACTTACAGAGTAACTGCAAGAGGCTGGAGGAAATTCTAGAAAAAGTAATAATTCTAATATGTTTTCTTCGAATATTAATTCGATATCCTTTTTTTTATTAGTGAATCTTTATCAGTAGTCTTTACAATAAGAACATTAACCTTGTCCTTAAGCCTCAGAACCTCAGAAGACTGAAATTGCAAGTGCTTGATAAGTTCAAGACCTTTTTTAGCTACTTCTCTTTCAACATATGAGTCCGACTCATCAATAAAATAAAAGGAAAAAACATTGTCATGATCATTATTGTTAATAGACTTTTTTATGGGAACAATCAATTGTTCATCTATTTTTGAAAGGAGACCCCGACTTATTAATGAGATCCATAAACATGGTGTTTTTATTCTATGTGATACGTTAAAAGAGATAAAAATCTTGTGCATGGATTTCAGATCGCTTCAAACGCAAACTGTTATGCCTTTCTTGTGTCTGCCTGCTCTGATACCAAGTAAAAAAGAGGAAGTACCAAGTATACCACTAAAATTTAATTTGGAAACCTGTATGTAAAAACTTGTCACAATCAGCAGCACGAATCAATAGTAAAAATATGATACTTGATATGAAGACAAGTTTAACTTGAGCGATCTCATAAATATCAATATCCAAGCAATAACCTAGTATGTACCCAAATTGTAATATGAACCGAATTCCAACAAGAACAATTCTTGTATTATTTCTTTCAAGATACGAATTCTAAAGAATAAATATTGTAGGTTATATACAATATTTTATCCTTAAAAACTGTCTAAGTTATTAACATACTACTTGTGATATTTTATTATAAAAATAAATAATATAATGCTGAAAAGAAAACAAAAAAGTATATAAACCCCGAGACCTAGTCTAGAACTTGAACAACACACTGTATTAATCCACTACAGACATTACTAGATTTAGGACTGGAATGTAATTGAGACCGAACTGAACCTAAGAGCAATTCAGCTTCAGTTGTGCTCTCTTACGTCTCTTGGATCTCACAAGACCCTATGCAACACGATTCCCCTGGATGATACCATTTACAGGCCTGAGAGTTTCTTTAATCGAAGTGAAGACTTTTATAACTATTTTGCCTCTAACAAAAATCCTATTTGGTTTCCTTCATAAAGATGTTCAATCAAGGTATGTAAACCTATATGCTATGTGGTATCTTGAAGAAAATAAGAGATCAAGCAAACTCAAGATTAGGTTGAACTTATTCTCTTCAAAAGTTATAGAGATTCCTAATTAATTCTCCTAACAAGAATAACATAGACAATTAAAGCAGAAGTGATTTAGATATCTATCTTGTAGAATCAAAGATTTTGAGGCGAAGAGTACTTTGTGATTTCAATCAAGCTCCTGATATAAAGGTTCGAAAACTTAGAATATGAATAAGAACAAGATTCGAATAACAAGAACTATCAGGTGAAGATAGTCTGACTGTCTTTGAAAGTCATAACCTAATACAGTTTCTCCATATGAAACCTAGGTTTTTAGAGGATGACTCTAACCGCAACTAGGATACACAGGTGGCATGATTGAAATTCTAGCATAAAGGGAGTTTTCTCTATTTATAATTATGAACAATGCTAAACAAAGAAGGTTCATAAACTAGGTTCCATGCGGAAATAGTAGAACAAAAAATCAATTGTCTTCTTCCTCCTTAAAAAGGTAAGATTTTATTTATCCTTGTATTTCGCATGCGGAGATATTAGAACAAAAAATCAATTGTCTAACCCAATTAGTGAATAATTATCACAAGATGGATTCTTAACCATGTCCTGGAACCGTCAAGTATAAGTAGAGTAATTATCACAAGATAGATTCAGTTCGTGAACTGTCAAAACAGTTTATGAACTCAAAGTCATCTCGTAACTCAGGAACCTCAGATTGGACAAGTTCGCGAAAAGGACATTTGTTAATTAACGTGTCCGATTAACACAGTTCAAACAAGTGCCCACGAGAAGGCAATGACTAGATACAACCCATACTTAAATTAAATGTAATACAAAATTAAAAGTTTAAATATTTGTAAACCGAATTTATGTGGGTAATAAAAACCCATCTTTATCATTAACCATGTTCTTCTTCCTCCTTAAAAAGGTAGAATTTTATTAATCCTTGTATTTAGCATGCGGAGATATTAGAATAAAAAATCAATTGTCTAATCCAATTAGTGATGTACCTATGATTTTTAAAAATATCTGATCACCTTTATACTTCCATAAACATTTTGCAACAATCATTAATTAAGTTTATAAATATTTGATCAATATTTATTGGTAAAGGAAAAATAAATTACGTAGAAGATAAGCGAGCAAAACTGCGCCGCAAACCTTTTTTGAATTGCAAAAATTTAATTTACGTCGTCTTTAGTCATAAGTAAACTTTGTGTAACCTGTCTTACACTCTGGTAAAATACATCAAAACATTTTCTTTTTAATCAATTAGGAAAACAGTGCGTCTCTCGGGCTTTGGCAAAAATAAAAGTACTTTTATCCTTTAGTGCCTGGAAAAGCATGCTTCATCAGATAAATGCCAAGGGACAGCGTGACTGCTCTTTTCTCAAACGAAAGTGGTACCTTCTTCACGGTGCTTGCTGGGCCCAATCAAAGGATTAGATAGATAATCAACCAACAACTTTAAGCTTAAAATAATAAACAATCATTTTGTATTCGGATATAAAGACACTGCGCAAGTTCATCCAACTGTATCCGTTTCAAAAGGAAGTTCAAACTTTTAAGTTTTAAATTGGCTGTCGCCAATGTAGTCGACCCCGATATCGGTTTGTCTCGCGACCTAAATATTGGGACAACTTTATTTGTGAGAGAATTTCGGTTGAAAATTAAATTCTGGGTAACTACCAAAATTTCGTTTTTAAATTTATATCTATAATTTGTATATCAAACACCACACGTAGATATAATGAAATATCACCAATTTTAATAAAAAGAAACAAATGTTTATTTAAAATAATAAAAACCAAGATCCATACAAATTTCAAAAACTTCAACGGAGATTTCAGCCAAATTCTGGTCAGTTTCAGCTGAGTCAACCGAAAATTTTGGCTAATTTCGACCAAATTCCGTTTTGGCGAAATTCAACATCTCGCTATCACGAATGCCGAAATCGGAATTTCCGACAAAATCTCGACCGAGATTTACTACATTGCTCACACTATCTCTCACTCAATTTTTTTCTAATGTAAAATAAAATTCTCCAATTTCACTGGCACCTTCTCTGCACTTCATAATGTAAATATTTTTTTATTATATGACTTCGTAATCGCAACCCCAATCTGGATAAAATAACAGAGTTCGAAATGTAAAATTTACCATGGTCGAAGAAGAATACATTTGTATGAATTATATTTTTCTTCACAGGATGCATGGTGCACGACGAGAAGGCACCACCTTATAGGAAAACATGATTCAAGAATTTACTGAAGAAACAACGAGTCTAGAAATTGTGATGCATAACGAATGAAAACTCGCTTTTGTATGATTAATTAACAGAGATGTGCTGGAATTTGTGGCATAACCATGCGAATTGTATCGAGTAAGAACGATTAGTGAAACAAATGAGAGTATGTTAAGATGATCGCTTAGGAAATGGCGAAGAGTGAATGAAAAAGTTTCTTAAGTTGTTTTCACATTCTCATGGTGTTACAAAATACAATCCAATTTTGTATACTGTTCCTCCACCATCTCAATGAAGGCATATATTTAGAAGTTTTAATTATAACCCTTAATTTATATGCGTAATTGCTTAAATTTCAACAATACTTAATAAAAATTAAATTTTAATCAAATAAAACCGCTAAATTAAAATTGTAAATCTAATTTGCAACTATTTTTGTTAAAGTCTAATTCCCGAATTAATTAAGAATATTGTGTCCTTTTACAAGATATGTACTTGGAAAATAGAAACTTAAATAGTCACTTAAATAAAAATCTCGGACAATCTTCGGCCCCTTATTTATCTTTAGTTAACGTAACTTCCAACCAATACGCTCTTGAGAAGATTTTTCCTGGTTTTTGTGGCCAGTACTATGATTAACTTCCTAATTTTCTTTATTGCGATTTTCCTTGCTTTAAACTCTTTTATGTCTCTTAGCAACAGATTTGACTGAGTTAACATCCAAAATTTGAAGACTTCTTTTCCGTGATTTATAAAAGGAGATACCAAAAGTTGACACGAATACCAATCCATATAAAACAAAGTAATTCTGGTCATCGCATGTTCGGATTGGTATCACTCCGGCTAATATTGGTATCCCCCTTTATCAATCATGTTCTTTTCTTTTTACCATTCTTTTTTTTACAACAATCACGTATCTTGTAATGACAGTTTCAATTATGACTTCGAAAAAATCAAGTTGGGTTATAATTTATGTCATTTGAAAAAATAAATTATTGAAAAATAAAGGGTTTAAAAAATGTGTAAAATTAGGTGTAAAATAAAGTTTGAAATCCACATATTTATAGGAGGTAGAGAAAGAGACGTTGGGGATAGAGCCTCCATCGAGCGTTGACTACCTGTTTTTGGTGTGAAACACAATGTATTGTACTTTCTTTAGGTTCGAGAAATCAAAATCGTAAAAGACGATCCTAAACCAAGAACACGTCTTGCTTCGGTCATAAAGGTGGAGATGATGGGTTGATCATAGGGGAGGGAATCAGAAAAGGTTGAGAAATCACTGTGTGATGAGTTTAGCAGTGGGGAGTTGTTGAACTATGGTGAAGGCTAAATTTTTGGAATGTAAAACTAATTATCTATCTGAGAATTCTGAATAGATGAAGCTATATGTTTACAGTATTGCAAATGCATACTGATTTCTCGTAATCTGTGAAAGTTGTGAAGAGATGGAGAAGTAATAATCATGGAGATTATGTCCGCTATGTCAGGAAGACTATATGACGCACCCTTATCTTCCCAAATGTTATTAACTGTCCCACTACTTGTTACCTTCTTTTCATGATGTTTGCCACACCGCATGTTGCTATAAACTTCCATGCCAATATCCTAATGAGAATCCCATCAATGTGATGTATTTGATGTCTCGTAGAAAAGTAATAGAGCCATGAAATACCACTATTTTGATTAAGTCATAACAATAACTTGTTGAGACCACATATTCACTTATATATTTAATTAAGTACACTGATTATTGTCAGGTCTAGTGAAAATAACAACTCTAGTAATGACTTTGCCATGAGATTCATTTGTAAAATATTTGCGGCTCGGGACATCGAGGAGGTAGTTCAGAATAAACATATGTGCATGAGTAAGATGAAAAATTTGATATGGCACTATAATTATGGTAGCATAACATTCATAAATGCTAATGCGAAGACTAGAGCTAGCACTATGCCAATATTGTATAAATAGTCAGCACCGTGATAACATTTGGCACTAGCACAAGGCTAGCACCATATAGGTTGCCGTTGGCATTTTATTTTTCCGAAAAAAGAGGTAAGTCTCGTATACATTAAACATAAAATTCTGATTCAAAATAAGAAGAGATTATATGACTGACTTGGTTTCCATCTATTACAACAGATTTAAGAAATTCAAACAGACAACATAAACAATATTACCATTTTACATCATAGTCCCAATTCCTAATTTGAAAAAAGATTTCTACCATATCTAACTGATTTCAAGGTATCGTGACAAGTTTAAATGCCCCTAGTTGGATTAAGAGTAACTCATCCAAACCATATGACAAGACTACAAATAATAGTAATGTTAGGATTCAAAGATCGGCCATTTCTTAAGTTTTTTTTTCTTCAAAATCACGGTAAACCAGACAACGGTATATTAGAATCCATAAATTCATCCTTTTTTCAGTGTTTTTTTCATAGTAACAGTAACATAGGTAACAAGTGTAACAAAATCGGTCTGGATCTGTACGAGTCTTCTTCAAAATCGGTCCTGGTGTCTTTGATACCACTGTAACTATATGTGTTTGAGTCTTTGGGTAAGTTGTTGCTGATGGATAGCGAAACAGTACCTGAGTCATGATTCCAATTAGTGATGATGCTGAGAGAAACTTCGTTGTTGCTGCTACCCTGGAGATCTGTTGAAGATGATGTAGAATTCCTTGAAGAGAAGAACTTGTGCTGATGGATCAGAAAAAAAAAATCGACAAGAATTTGAAAATACCTTGAAGAAAATCCTAACCCTTAACTAGAAGTCACAATAATCAACAAACAAAACCCCAATCTAAAATTTCAGTTGAGATTCCCAGGAAAACAAATCACATAAGAAAATGCTGGGAAAATTAGATCAAACAAGATAAGGTTTAAACTAAACCAACTAGGTCAATTGAAGATAAACCAAATAGATCAATTGAAAAAGATAAAGATGAAGACGAGTAGATGTTGTTCAAGAACATAAATCTATCTGAAATACATTGATTTTAACAAAAACTAAAATATAAACCAACAATTGATAAGAAGATTAGAAAAAGTAGTTAAGGTAGTAAGTGTGTTGGGGTTCTCCTGCTCAGATTCCTCCTTTGGAGTTGATCTGAGCAGGAGAAGACTCCAAATGACTAGGGTTTCAATGAGTTTTGGGGGAGAAAAGTATTTCGGGAGAGAAGAGAGAGGTCATTAATCAGTAATACACCATATCCAAGGTGGTATAGGGTTGTCGCTGGCATACACCATATTCAAGGTGGTATAGGGTTGTCGCTGGAATTTAGGAAAGGTGCGCCTATGCCCTTTGCATGTCTATGTTAGTGCAGGAATAGGCCAGCGCCACGAGTTTTAGCAACGTTGACATTAGGCCAATGTTGTATAGATTCATGGTGCTGACATTAGGCCAACGTTGTACAGATTGCTATCACTATCAAATTGAGAGATATTGGAGCTGGAAAATATGCATTCTTTGCATGTGCCACTTATGTTTAGTTCCATTAAAACTTTTTTATGTTGGTACTCTACATCCACAATTGCTTTGTCGTGAGCCAGAGATGTCGATGCTATCCCTAGTGGCACTGCGCCAGCCAGAAGCTTCGTTCAGTCCATAGAGCATATTCAATGACTCATTTAAGCAAATTATGTAAAAAACTAATCAATGTTCTTTAAGTAATGAAGATTTATTTTGATACCAGGACAATGATTAGTTAATGTTGTTTAGACAAAAATTTGAATACCAACACATATACATAATAAGTTCAATGAATTCAGCCGTGGAAGTTCTGCAACTCATATTTAGAACAAGATTTTTACACCATAAAATTTCTACTATGTTTTGCCAACATATTTACGGGTTTATTACAACTTTGTAATAATATATGCCTACAAACCCAAACCTTTCGTCTCTATAAAAGTATCTATATGACTTTCCTCCAATGAGGGAATTGAGCATGGATATGTGATAACCAAGCGTCGGAAACAGAAGATCATCTCTTTATAAAATGCCATTTCGCTAGATCGAGCTGGTGTTAGAGCATTGCTCGGTCGAACTCGCATGCGTTGCTATCTCAAGCATGTTTGTCAATGTTAGTGATCAAAACTATAAGTCTTGATTTCTAGTCTATTATAGATAAGTCTCGGACTAGGATAGAAAGTGTAGTTGAGCTCAAGGACTTCATGGCGATTCATCATACAAGAAGAAGAACTACTCAAGGAACCGGTGGAACTTCTCGACAAAAAGGTATGTGAAGACTTGAACTTATGTGTCACTCAAAAGTCTATCTACTCAATCTCCTACTCTTTGAGACAAGAAGTCGTATGCTATATATATAGACTGGATTATAGACATTTGATATTTCGAGCCGAGTATACCTCGCCTATCTATATCTCGAAATATGTGTTGGTAAGCGTTTCGCTTCGATCAAGTTTATCTTTACCTAGTGACGAAAGTCATGTTATGTTTCAATCACTTTGAAAATTTCTTTGACGATAAATGGTTTGTGAATAAAAACTATATATCGTCCTCTAAGAATGTTTCAATGATATAAATGAGAGTCTAGATTACGTAACCAATGATGGACATAAACATTGTTGTGGAAACACATTTATGTATAAGTCTTATTCCTTGAACCAAAGTTTACGAACTTTATTGATCAAGAGAAACCGAAAGAATGCCTTTGCCAAGTCCGCGAACTGCCGAACTTCTCATCCCGAGAAATTTTGATGGAGTTTACAAACTAGACTAGTCCGCGAACCCAGTCCGCGAACCGGCGGAAAGTCTTTGCCGAGATTTTTCTGCTGGAGTTTGTAAACTCTACCGGTTGCTTAAGTCCGCGAACCCAGTCTGCGAACTTAAGAAGGTTATATATATGAAGATGATTTCTGAACTTAAACTTATAAAGACTAAGGAATGCAGTTTTCAAACCGTGGCTATAAAGTTCATGAACCGATTCGAGTGAATCAAATCATCTTTGCTTCAATTTTGTCTTGTGTAGTACATAAGATTTCCTTGCAATTGAACAACTCTCTAACTAGTTCATTTGAGTCATTTGAACTAGTTATGGTGAAGAAGAACATGGTTGATATGAGATGCTCATATGGATAACCTTTTGGTTGACTATTATTGAACCAACAAGTGCATACGTTTGGGTACGGTTAACAAACCTAGAAACGTGCATTGTCAAGTGTGTATAACAAGCTAAGTTTTCGATCTAACGATTGAGAAATATTAGCTTGAATCTAAATCAGGTTTTCATCCAACGGTGGATATTGTTTGCTTTGTGACCAAGGCAAAAACCTGATTTGAAAGACTATATAAAGGAGACATCTAGTATTGTGCAAAACTAATCCCCACACCTTACATGTGCTAGAGTCGATTCTACTTTAACCTCTGGTTTTCTTTTCTCAAACCGGGTTAATGACTTAAAGACCTCATTAGGATTTTGAAGCCAGACCGATACTACTTTTATCGTAGTTGTGTGATCTGATCTTGCATCTTTCAACACATTTATGTATAAGTCTTATTCCTTGAACCAAAGTTTACGAACTTTATTGATCAAGAGAAACCGAAAGAATGGCTTTGCCAAGTCCGCGAACTGCCGAACTTCTCATCCCGAGAAATTTTGATGGAGTTGACAAACTAGACTAGTCCGCGAACCCAGTCCGCGAACCGGCGGAAAGTCTTTGCCGAGATTTTTCTGCTGGAGTTTGTAAACTCTACCGGTTGCTTAAGTCCGCGAACCCAGTCTGCGAACTTAAGAAGGTTATATATCTGAAGATGATTTCTGAACTTAAACTTATAAAGACTAAGGAATGCAGTTTTCAAACCGTGGCTATAAAGTTCATGAACCGATTCGAGTGAATCAAATCATCTTTGCTTCAATTTTGTCTTGTGTAGTACATAAGATTTCCTTGCAATTGAACAACTCTCTAACTAGTTCATTTAAGTCATTTGAACTAGTTATGGTGAAGAAGAACATGGTTGATATGAGATGCTCATATGGATAACCTTTTGGTTGACTATTATTGAACCAACAAGTGCATACGTTTGGGTACGGTTAACAAACCTAGAAACGTGCATTGTCAAGTGTGTATAACAAGCTAAGTTTTCGATCTAACGATTGAGAAATATTAGCTTGAATCTAAATCAGGTTTTCATCCAATGGTGGATATTGTTTGCTTTGTGACCAAGGCAAAAACCTGATTTGAAAGACTATATAAAGGAGACATCTAGTATTGTGCAAAACTAATCCCCACACCTTACATGTGCTAGAGTCGATTCTCCTTTAACCTCTGGTTTTCTTTTCTCAAACCGGGTTAATGACTTAAAGACCTCATTAGGATTTTGAAGCCAGACCGATACTACTTTTATCGTAGTTGTGTGATCTGATCTTGCATCTTATATCGTACGAGTACAATGATATTGATTAGCTTGAGATTGATATCTCCGATAGGCAAGATATAAAAAGTAACCTCAAACATCTTCGTCTCATCGTTTGTGATTCCGCAACATCTTGATTCGCTACCATACGATTAAGATTGTTGTGAGGTGATTGATTAATCTAGGATTTTCTTCGGGAATATAAGACCGGATTATCAATTGGTTCCTGTTCATCTTGATTATTATCAAAAGACGAAACAAAACCTTTAGGGTTTATCTTTGGGAGACAAATTGATCCTTTGATAGACTTGTCTTAGTTGTGGGTGAGATCAGCTAAGGGAGTCAAGTGCGCAGTATCTTGCTGGGATCAGAGGCCTAGGAGCATAACTTTACCTTGGATCAGTGGGAGATTGATTGGGGTTCTACTACAGTCCAGTCCGAAGTTAGCTTGGAGTAGGCTAGTGTCTGTAGTGGCTTAATACAGTGTGTGTTCAATCTGGACTAGGTCCCGTTTTCTTTTGCATTTGCGATTTCCTCGTTAACAAAATTTCTGGTGTCTGTGTTACTTCAATTTCCGCATTATATTGTTTTATCTTTATAATTGAAATAATATAGGTTGTGCGTTTGAATCAATCAATTGGAAATCCGACCTTGGTTGTTGATTGATATTGGTTGATCCTTGGATATTGGTCTTTGGTACCATCCAAGTTATTCCTTGTATTTGATAAAGACTCGCTGATTGTTATTAGATTGAGTAAAGATCAAATCAAGAGAGAGATATTAATTCCTCGATATACTTTAATATAGATTGAGTCTGACTGTCTAGTTAATTCTCTAGCAAAATATTGGAGTTAGTCCATACAGATTGTTAAGCGAAATATTGGGTGGTGTTGTTAGGCCCCCGCTTTTTCAATTGGTATCAGAGCAGGCAAACACGTTCAAGACCTTACAAGTATGTGTTTGTAGCGATCTGACTCTATGAACAGAGGTGTTATCTCTATTAACGTACCACCAGTCTTCGATGACTCTAATTACTTATGATGGAAAATTGCTATGCGAGATTTTCTTAAAACACGTGATTTTCAATCATGGGTATATGTTGTTAATGGCTATGATGCTCCCGTTGTGGAAGTTGGAGATGTAAACGTTCCCAAGAATATTGGTGAATATAATCCTGCCGAGATACTTACTGCAAAGCAAAATTCCGACGGTTTTAATGCCATCATACATGCCATTACCCCAAATCTTCAGCACCATGTGTCAAATTTCACTAGGTCTGAATATGCTTGGGATATCTTAGAAACCGTATTTGAAGGTAACTAAAGTGAAAAGGAATCTAGGCTTCAAAACCTTAATTCCGATTTGGAGAACCTTCGTATGGCAGATAAAGATACATTTGATGAGTTTAATCACAGAGTGTCTGAAATTGTTAATGCATCTTTTGCATTGGGTAAGACTATTCCTGAAAAGGACATTGTGATGAAAATTCTCAGATCGCTACCATCTGGATACGAGTCTAAGAAGCATGCCATCGTTGAGGGAAATAACCTTGATAATCTTTCCAGAAACACATTGGTTGGAAAGCTAAAGATCTTTGATCATGAGCAAACATCCAAAATCGGAAAGGATGTTTCCTTTAAAGCACAGAAGAACACTAAATTACTTGATAAAGGTAAAAGTGTTTATGTCTCTGAGGATGATCGGTCTGAGGATGATTTTTCGGATGAAGATCTTCAGAAATCAGTTTCCTTGATCACAAGACAGTTTAGGGATCTTCTATTGAAGAGAAGTAAACGGTTTTCAAGAGACAAACCTAGGTCATCAGATAAACCTCACAATCACGCTCCTACTGAAAAAAGGGATGCTAACGAGGCTGATAACGAGGATATACCACAGTGATTTAAGTGTAAAGGCTTTGGTTATTTTTCAAATGAATGCCCAAATCGTAGAAAGTACACTGGGAACAAAGGTCTTGCTGTAACACTTGATGAGATTTCTGAGATCTATGATTCTAAGGAAGACAGGAAATCAAATGTTGGTCTTCTATGTGAAAACATTGATTTTGATAATTGTAGCAATACATATATCAATCTTGATGGTTTCGGTGAATAAGAGAATCCAATCAAGCCGGAAAAATCAATTGACCCATCCTTTGGAAACTCTGGTTGTAATGGTTCAGGATCTACTATGTGTTTAGCTGCGTTCACACCACAAATGCCTGAATACTATCCAAGTTTGACGTGCTCGTTTTGTTCTCAGAAGGGTCATGAACTATCAAGATGTTACAAGTACAAACATCAAGTGAGGCACGCCAACAAACTTCAACAAAGAGCAAATCGATTGGCAAGGAAGCTTAAACTTGCTCAGAAGACTGCTGAGGTATGTAGGATTTTATCTTCGTCTAAGAAGTTGGTTTCCAAAGAAAAAATAAGACCATTAGAGAAGAAGGTATGGTCAAATTGCATTGATAGACAAAAGTATGAGGGTTCCTCTCTAGAGAAAAAAGGTGGACAAATTGTTGTTCACCACAACACAAATTGATTGTGTTGTTTGACAAATCTTGTCTCATGTGCCTGATTAAAAGAGATAAGATTGTGTACCGCTCAGGATTTAGGAAAAGTTTTTCTTTTAGTTTGTCTATCAAATAAAGTAAAGGGTTATTATCGACAATTATACTCTTTATAGAGTTTAGAGTTGAGCGTCCACGAACCTGTTTAAAGGTTGCGAACCCTATATTTCTTTTTCCTCTCTGATATCTTTTATATCTTAAGATTGCTTGATGAGATTTTGAATTCCACTCACAAAAACCAATTGTTTATAATTGTTCTCTGAGCATCATTTCTTTGGATGGAAAAGATGTCAATATGATTGTTAAGCCACCAATCAAGGAAAAAGAAAAATCTCCAGTAACTCCTTCCTTGAAAAGAAAGGGGAGGAATACAAGAAAGCCAAGGGTTGTCCCTTCTAATTCTCAGAAGTTTTCCGATTTTCTTGATGAGTTGAAGGAAGTAAGAAAGGATATTAGTGAAATAAATGCTTGCGTTTTAAGATCTTTGGAAATTTAGAAGGACCTGGTTCGACAACATCGTCCAACACAGTTCGTTGGTATTGACTCATTCCTCCATGAACCTTATATTCCAATGGTTGTTGACGACAAGGAGTTCGAGAATAATAAGGAATTTCTCAAAGATATTGTTGCCTAATATGTCTCCTTTTGGTTTAGTTGGAAGAATAACTAGTGCTTGAATATCAATGATTATGACTACACATATCTATTATTTTTCATCTTATTGTTATTTTTTAGGTTATCGTATTAAATTCCAAAAATATTTGGAGGATGATGTTTTTGCAGTATTAATCTTTATGATTTGATATATTGCAATTTGTTATGGGATATGTATGTTTACGTCCGTGAACTTGAAAGTCCCATATTTTGTTAAAAGTAAAGTCGTTCATGAGTTGGTATTCACGCACTGGTAAAGGAATGAATAGACTTTTGACAAACACAAAAGTTAAGCCTATATTGTCAATTCTTTGATGGAAGATGGGTTAAAATCTTTTTTTCAAGGATTATGTGTATTAATATCGTTATGCAAATAGTGATCGAAGATAGAATGAATCCTTGTGTATTCCGCAGTATTGATCATCCCTAATCCACATTTTATATATTACTGTGAGGCTCCGTAAGGTACTTTATGTTGAGCATTTTTGAACTAATTTAATCATCTTGTTTGGTTATTTAGTTATTGCTCCATACGTCTTTTTATGTTGAGCAAAACAATTGACAATTTAATTGATTACTTTTGTAATTAGTTTGGTTGTGTATTCCAATTAGATTATTTATGGGTTCACTTGTAATCATTCTAGTTGAGTATCTTCATACTCCGTAGGATTCCTCTTATGTTGAGCATATGAACGACTATCCTATTCATTTTCTAATGGTTATGTTAGTTGTATGCTCCGTAAAGTTCTCTTATGTCGAGCATAATCAATTAAGTTGATCACTTTTTGTGTTTAATTTGATTGCGTATGCCGATTAAATTAATCATGGGTTTACTTGTGATTAATTTGATTGAGTTTTTGGATATAGAAAATCATTCTCATGGTTTTTGGTTTCTATTAAAATCCTTCTATTTTTTGAAATTAAGGTCGCTCTTGTTATTCTTTCGGGAATGACATCTAATGGGGGAGAGTTCATTTGAACTTGTGCTTAATGGTAATATCTTGAGGGGAGTGCCACTGTGGAATATTAGAGGGGTTATCTTGTATCTTTAAACTCCTTGATGAATGCTATTAGCTTCGGCTATATGATTGCATCTAAATTAGATGGTATGTATTTTATTTTAGTCATGAAATGTCTCTTACGAAAATTTCATTATGATCCCGTTCTTGTACCTTTATCAATTTTATTGACAAAAAGTGGGAGAATTAATATGTAGTTCACACTAAAAATACATATGGTTTTCGGATCATTATGTAAGGGGGAGTGGATTCCATGTGAGATGGAGTATTGACTAAGGGAGAGTGATACATATCACCATAGTATTATTATTGAAGTTATATGATCCAATTGGACTTTGACACTGTGTAATAATACTATGACATTGTATAACAATGATCGAGACCGATGCTTTCTCATTGTTATAGCTACGGATCTTCAACAACGGTGATACTAAACTTACAACCTTTGGGATCATTGGAGTACTTGGAAGTGACGAAGATTTCGAGGAATGTTGAAGATTAGACATGTGGAATAGGATCTACTAAAGTTTCTTTATCTTTTTTGTATTCCATATGTAATGATAGTTTTGTCACTAAAATTGAAAAAGAGGGAGATTGTTAGAGCATTGCTCGGTCGAACTCGCATGCGTAGCTATCTCAAGCATGTTTGTCAATGTTAGTGATCAAAACTATAAGTCTTGATTTCTAGTCTATTATAGCTAAGTCTCGGACTAGGATATAAAGTGTAGTTGAGCTCAAGGACTTCATGGCGATTCATCATACAAGAAGAAGAACTACTCAAGGAACCGGTGGAGCTTCTCGACAAATAGGTATGTGAAGACTTGAACTTATCTATCACTCAAAAGTCTATCTACTCTATCTCCTACTCTTTGAGACAAGAAGTCGTATGCTATATATGTAGACTAGATTATACACATTTGGTATTTCGATCCGAGTATACCTCGCTTATATATATCTCGAAATATATGTTGGTAAGCGTTTCGCTTCGATTAAGTTTATCTTTACCTAGTGACGAAAGTCATGTTATGTTTCAATCACTTTGAAAATTGCTTTGACGAGAAATGGTTTGTGAATAACAACTATATATCGTCCTCTAAGAATGTTTCAATGATTGAAATGAGAGTTTAGGTTACATAACCAACGATGGACATAAACATTGTTGTGGAAACACATTTATGTATAAGTCCTATTCCTTGAACCAAAGTTTGCGAACTTTGTTGATCAAGAGAAACCGGAAGAATGGCTTTGCCAAGTCCGCGAACTGCCGAACTTCTCATCTCGAGAAATTCTGATGGAGTTGAAAAACTAGTCTAGTCCGCGAACCCAGTCCACGAACCGGCGGAAAGTCTTTGCCGAGAATTTCTGCCGGAGTTTGTAAACTCTACAGGTTGCTTAAGTCCGCGAACCTAGTCTGCGAACTTAAGAAGGTTATATATCTGAAGATGATTTCTGAACATAAACTTATAAAGACTAAGGAATGCAGTTTGCAAACCGTGGCTATAAAGTTCATGAACCGATTCAAGTGAATCAAATCATCTTTGCTTCAATTGTGTCTTGTGTAGTACATAAGATTTCCTTGCAATTGAAAAACTCTCTAACTAGTTCATTTGAGTCATTTGAACTAGTTATGGTGAAGAAAAACATGGTTGATATGAGATGCTCATATGGCTAACCTTTTGGTTGACTATTATTGAACCAACAAGGGCATACTGATTAGAGATTTTTTGTGGGTTGTAGTAATGAGGTTCAAACTCTCGGACTTGTAAAGATTAAATTTAAAGATTTGATAAAATTATATATACAAAAATATTAACAATATGGGCAAGAGGTACTGGGACTAAAGATTCGGCCATTTTTCATTTTCAAGTGGTTCAGAATTTAATTCTAGGCGATTACAGTTCAAAACAAAACAAATATTAACTTTAGTTTATTGCCAAGATAGATTTTATAAAATATTACTTGTATTTCTTAAGCATGGCATATCAAAAATCCCTAGGACTAAGCATACTCCATCAAATGAAATCACAAGTAATTAATTTAAAATCTTAATTCAATTAAAATTAGTGCAAAAAGTAAAAAAAAGAATTAATGAAATTACCACATGGATGAAATTCGACCTCCTCCGTCGTACCAGTGTTCGGTTTAGCTCATCATGATAAAAGCACGCTCAAAATATTTATTTATTGCTCAAAGGGTGTTTACAAGGATGAAAATGGAGATGAAATAATAAAACAGTGAATGTGCGACCCACAGAAAGCGTCCAAAATGAACGATAAGAAGAAGTGCTATTGTTACTGTAGCTCTAAGACCCACACCTACGACCCACGCCTGTGAGTCTATTTCACTGTTGAAAAACGACTGCTGATGCAGGTCCGTTCTTCATCTTCATCACGAACAGCAGCAGAGAGAATTCGTGATTCTTCCTCTGCAACTTCCTCTCTTCTCCTCCCAACTCTCGACTCCTAAACTTCCCCCAAGACTCTCCAAACTTGCTAGCTTCAATTGTACGTGTATTTATAGTGAATTGAGGCCAAAAATCCGACCATTGATTGCGTATATACTCTCTTTAATTCGATTATTCCTTGCTGCCAAAAATAACGATAATTTCCATTTTTAAGCCCATGCACGCGTTAGATTTGATCCTGCACGCTCTAGTTAGCCTTCTCCACGTCTCAGCACTCTTCCAACGCTAGTAGAACTCCTCCATGCACACAAGAACTTCAATTTTGCTCGTGTTACAGTACACGTGCTCTGTTTTGGGTGTGTGAATCATCACGCGTTTTCCAACCAATTCCGATCGAACCCACTGCCCAAAATGTGTTCCTTAACCTATATCACATCTCTCTATCAAATTTCAGCTATTGAATCGACCCGTAACCCCTTCATTTTTGTGATCAAACTTCTGCCAGTTGAGAATTTCATTTCCTGCCAAAAAACAGTTTTCAAACGAAGAAGAAAGGGTGTCCCCCTATCCTGAAATGGGGTGCGAATAGCAGGTGTCCACTGAGGTGCCCCTTAACCGATAGTGAGAGTCCGAATAACAATTGTCCTTCAAGGGTGCCCCGGGCAACTTTTCGAGCTGATTTTTCCAAAAATGTTTATTTCCAAAAAAATACCTAAAAACACACAAAACACCATAATAAGGACGAAAACGAGTACTAACAAAATACACAAAAGAGATGAAAATAGACACATAAATGCGTCTATCAAATACCCCCAAACTTATTATTTGCTAGTCCTCGAGCAAATTTATTCTAGAAAGGAAAATCATTTGAACCCCTAGGTGGCCCTAGTGGCGGAGTGTTGTCTCCGGAGGGTTTACCAGAGGTGTACCCACAAAACCTTTACTCCAGACCCTAACTATCTACGCAAAATCTTGGAAAGCACTAAAGAACCTCCTTGGTTGGCATACTTATTAATTATAGGAGGAAGTACCCTGATGCGAAATTCCAATTACTGTACACGAGTTTTCACTCAAGCATACTAAAATTCATATAAATGACAGAGCTCTACTAAGATAGTTTCACGATGGACATCATACTCGGAGTCAGACTAATCACATGAAAAGATTAAGAAGATGGAAAAAGAAAAATGTAGATGGTTGAAAAGTGAAAGGTGTTTCCCATATATGTCTGAAGGCCTCTGCCAAGGTGAACCTAACCTAAATGACTGAGATACCGGTCTGACTAATATTAACACACTGGCATATACAAGGGAACCAGCGGTCAATAACTTAAATCTAGATCAACAAACTGACAAATACAAGGGAACCAGCAGTTGACTACACAGAACAATAACCATTTTTTTTTTTAACTTAACGGCATGAATAGATCTTTTTGATCCAAGCGCATGCTTCTTGTCAGCAGATTACACGATAGTTCCCACGGGTCCTGCATTCCACGCTTGCTTAGGCGACGGAAACAGGGAGAACACACACATATTGCTATCCAAGTGTTAGTATTTATTCCGATTGGTCTACTGGTCTGGTCTATTTTTTTTTTTTTTTGAAAAGGTAACTCAGTCACTCTATTTCACCCTAGCAAAGGTAACAACTTGAATCGTGTGCCCCACCAAATCACTTGAAATAAAAGAAAATTAAAAATAGAAAGTGAAAAGTACTCGACGAGATATGGCGAAACTATCATGTTAATTCTAACACCTGAGCTCTGTGCTTTTATGAATAGACTCTATAGATGTTTCCATCTAGTCAGATTGGTTCCTAAAATCCTAAAACAAAATTGTTTCCATCCACTTAGATTGGTAAGTGCTATCCTTAATAAGCGTAAATTTCTAGGCTCTGGAGTTTATTTATTGCAACTAAAAAGTTTTTCCCATACCCCCAAACTTAAATCTAACACTGTCCTCAATGTTCTAAAGATGAAATTAAAAGCATGAACAAGGAGAAACGGTTACTATTTGAAGTAAAAGAGTTAAGGAAGGATATTACCGTGTTGCATGAGATTGGGCTACCTCCCAAGAAGTGCTAAGTTTAAAGTCTTCAGCCAGACTTAGAAAAGGATTGGTCAATTCGAACCATAAAGTAACAGCCGAAATAACTGTGGGTCTTCAAAACCAAAAAGAGCTGACCATAGGAAACTGCAGTGAACCAAGAAAATGGACAAGAAAAGCATGCCCTTACCTAGTTTCCTGAAAACTATCGCTAATTGCGGTTCAGGTTCAGGTTCTATGAAAGGGTCTAAATAGAATATTTTCATTGGCTGCGTTTCTTCATAGATGGGATCCGAATCACTAGGTCTTAGAGTCTGTAAAAACTCAAATACGAACTTAGAATCACGAAGTAATAACCTAAATAATTGCGGATCCTCTAAGTCAATCAGATATGACTTACATAGTTGACCACAGTGAGAATAGTGGTCATTCTTAGGAAAATGTGTCGATTCTATTAACCTAAAGTACTTAGGCTTAGTCTCAGAAATTAATATTCGACTCATTTGAAACGTTCCCACAGTTGGAAGAAAAATATTTGGTGGTAAAACAAAGTCAATTTGGGTATCATAGCCTGGGCAAACCACATCAACCAGAGGATGGGTTTCTAATAACTGAACTCCTGCATGGACATCATTAGGTTCGGGAAAACGTGTATGAAGATAATCTTGTAAGATGGTTGAGGCACAAATGTCAAGTCCTACAGGAGGGTACTTAAGAGTTAAAGCACACGGAGAATGATAATCACCCCCAAACTTAGAGTTTTCTATGTCTCTAGAAAGACTAGTCACAACTTCCCTAATTTCTAGGTCATCAGATTCCTGGAAATGGTCAATAGATTCTTCTAAGTTGGGTTCATCCTCACTCATTTCTACGAGTTTATCATCTTCTAAGACTAGTGTTTCTAAATCGCTAGATTCTAAAACAGTATTCTCAGGGTAGACTCTTTCCTCTAAACCATCATCGGTTTCGTAATCATCGTCTAAAACGGGGGTATTTCTAGTCAAATCCTCGTCCTTTTGAATAGGTAAATAATTATTAAAATTATTTGGATTTGAACTAGAAATATCATTATAATCATCATCACCATCCTCCTCCTCATCATCATCACAATATAATTTTTGATATTCACGAATTCTCAAGCTTTGTTCCCAACTACATGGTCTATGTATATAATATTTCTCATAGATCATTAGAGGTGATTCCTCAATAAAAGTTGGAGTATCCATATATCGCTTCCCACGCATATATTCACCAAGAGTCATTTCCGAAGACGTCTCTTGATAACGAGAATTTCTAGACATATATTCTCGTAACGTCATCTCAGGTAGCGTCTCCTGAAAAGGATTCATCACCGAGGAAACACAAACTACAAAGGAATTCTACACAATCACAAACAAGGCTGACTCGACCAAATCAAACCTATAAATTCTAGCAAACAAAAAGCATGATGGCTCCACTTAGATTGTTTCTAGACTTGCTTCTATATCTCGAAGGGGAATTCGTTACAATTTAAGCAAACCCGTCTGGAATCAATCCGAGTCAAAGTAAGTTGAATTGAGGCGAGGGAAGCTCAGTGGAGCTTTGATACCCAAGGCCTCACCGCTATCACAAGGCGGCGCAGTCACGCATTCAACTCACAGAAACCATTATGAACTTCAAGATGTGCTTAAGAAAGTAACCAATATCCTTCGAAATTTTTTCCTAATAAGCGCGTTACCCTATCGGTCTCGTTCTAGTCAAGTTTTAAGCTTGGGTTCGCGTTAGGTTTCGTTTTCCTAAGGCGGGCAAGAAGGGAGCGGTGATGAAATCCGAACCCTTATCTTGTATTGGCCAGGCCTTGCCCTTTACTAGGAATTTAAAAACAGTCCGGTTCGTCCTCAAACAATTATCACCTTAAGGAAGACAGTAACCCGTTTGCAGGAGATTCGCGGGTGTTTCGATTGGACTTACCTCCCGTACCAGACGGGCGATGAACCGTTGTCGTCGACTCGGGCCACGACTCCTATGCCGTGTACGAACCCGAGGGACCGAGACGATATAGTAATCGTCGTCCTTCCCTGCAAACAGTTTGTATTTAAGGGTACCCTTCCGTAGGGTTTAAAAAAATAAATAAAAATAATGTCCCGATTGTCCAGTCCAAAGAAAAGAAAAAAAAAATAATAATAATTACAAAAAAAATAAATAAATGGAAAGTCTCTTAAAAAAATAAAAAATAATTCTCTCTTTTTTTTCTTTCTTTTTTTTTTTTTTTTTTTTTTGCTTTGTCTTTTTTCCTTCTCTTTTAGCTTTAAGCTTTGATTCCAAGGTCTTTAGTATCCAACTTCAAACCTGTAATACAAAGACATATCAAAGAGACGTAAAAAGAACAAATGGAATAATAAAAAAAATAAATAATAAAAACCTAAAAATTCTACCTAAACACAAATCCGCGTCGGCGGCGCCAAAATGATTAGAGATTTTTTGTGGGTTGTAGTAATGAGGTTCAAACTCTCGGACTTGTGAAGATTAAATTTAAAGATTTGATAAAATTATATATACAAAAATATTAACAATATGGCAAGAGGTACTGGGACTAAAGATTCGGCCATTTTTCATTTTCAAGTGGTTCAGAATTTAATTCTAGGCGATTACAGTTCAAAACAAAACAAATATCAACTCTAGTTTATTGCCAAGATAGATTTTATAAAATATTACTTGTATTTCTTAAGCATGGCATATCAAAAATCCCTAGGACTAAGCATACTCCATCAAATGAAATCACAAGTAATTAATTTAAAATCTTAATTCAATTAAAATTAGTGCAAAAAGTAAAAAAAAGAATTAATGAAATTACCACATGGATGAAATTCGACCTCCTCCGTCGTCCCAGTGTTGGGTTTAGCTCATCATGATAAAAACACGCTCAAAATATTTATTTATTGCTCAAAGGGTGTTTACAAGGATGAAAATGGAGATGAAATAATAAAACAGTGAATGTGCGACCCACAGAAAGCGTCCAAAATGAACGACAAAAAGAAGTGCTATTGTTACTGTAGCTCTAAGACCCACACCTACGACCCACGCATGTGAGTCTATTTCACTGTTGAAAAACGAATGCTGATGCAGGTCCGTTCTTCATGTTCTTCATCTTCATCACGAACAGTAGCAGCAGCAGAGAGAATTCGTGATTCTTCCTCTGCAGCTTCCTCTCTTCTCCTCCCAACTCTCGACTCCTAAACTTTCCCCAAGACTCTCCAAACTTGCTAGCTTCAATTGTACGTGTATTTATAGTGAATTGAGGCCAAAAATCCGACCATTGATTGCGTATATACTCTCTTTAATTCGATTATTTCTTGCTGCCAAAAATAACGATAATTTCCATTTTTAATCCCATGCACGCGTTAGATTTGATCCTGCACGCTCTAGTTAGCCTTCTCCACGTCTCAGCACTCTTCCAACGCTAGTAGAACTCCTCCATGCACACAAGAACTTCAATTTTGCTCGTGTTACAGTACACGTGCTCTGTTTTGGGTGTGTGAATCATCACGCGTTTTCCAGCCAATTCCGATCGAACCCACTGCCCAAAATGTGTTCCTTAACCTATATCACATCTCTCTATCAAATTTCAGCCATTGAATCGACCCGTAACTCCTTCATTTTTGTGATCAAACTTCTGCCAATTGAGAATTTCATTTCCCGCCAAAAAACAGTTTTCAAAAGAAGAAGAAAGGGTTTCCCCCTATCCTGAACTGGGGTGCGAATATCAGGTGTCCACTGAGGTGCCCCTTAACCGATAGTGAGAGTCCGAATAACAACTTTTCGAGCTGATTTTTCCAAAAATGTTTATTTCCAAAAAAATACCTAAAAACACACAAAACACCATAATAAGGACGAAAACGAGTACTAACAAAATACACAAAAGAGATGAAAATAGAAACATAAATGCGTCTATCACATACGTTTGGGTACGGTTAACAAACCTAGAAACGTGCATTGTCAAGTGTGTATAACAAGCTAAGTTTTCGATATAACGGTTGAGAAATATTAGCTTGAATCTAAATCAGGTTTTCATCTAACGGTGGATATTGTTTGCTTTGTGGCCAAGGAAAAACCTTGATTTGAAAGACTATATAAAGGAGACATCTAGTATTTTGCAAAACTAATCCCCACACCTTACACGTGATACTAGTTTGCGTGCTAGAGTCGATTCTCCTTTAACCTATGGTTTTCTTTTCTCAAACCGGGTTAACGACTTAAAGACTTCATTGGGATTGTGAAGCCAGACGAATACTACTTTTATCGTAGTTGCGTGATCTGATCTTGCATCTTCTATCGTACGAGTACAATTATATTGATTGGCTTGAGATTGATATCTCTGATAGGTAAGATATAAAAAGTAATCACAAACGTCTTCGTCTCATCGTTTGTGATTCCGCACATCTTGTTTCGCTACCATACGATTAATATTTTTGTGAGGTGATTGATTCATCTAGGCTGTTCTTCGGAAATATAAGACCGGATTATCAATTGGTTCATGTTCACATTGATTATCATGAAAAGACGGAACAAAACCTTTAGGGTTTATCTGTGGGAGACAGATTGATCCTTTGGTAGACTTGTCTTTGTTGGACAGATTTGTTTATTGTCAAAGCCTGCGATTTTGGGTCGTAGCAACTCTTAGTTGTGGGTGAGATCAGCTAAGGGAATCAAGTGCGCAATATCCTGCTGGGATCAGAGGCGTAGGAGCATAACTGTACCTTGGATCAGTGGGAGATTGATTGGGGTTCTACTACAATCCAGTCTGAAGTTAGCTTGGAGTAGGCTAGTGTTTGTAGCGGCTTAATACAGTGTGTGTTCAATCTGGACTAGGTCCGGTTTTTTTTTCATTTACGGTTTCCTCGTTAACAAAAATTTTCGTGTCTAAGTTATTTCAATTTCCGCATTGTATTGTTTTATCTTTGTAGTTGAAATAATACAGGTTGTGCGTTTCAATTAATCAATTGGAAGTCCGACCTTGGTTGTTGATTGATATTGATTGATCCTTGGATATTGGTCTTTGGTACCATCCAAGTTATTCCTTGTATTTGATAAAGACTCTTTGATTGTTATTAGCTTGAGTAAAGATCAAATCAAGAGAGAGATATTTACTCCTCGATATACTTTAATCTAGATTGAGTCCGACTGTCTAGTTGATTCTCTAGCAAAGTATATTGGAGTTAGTCCATACAGATTGCTAAGCGAAATATTGGGTGATGTTGTTAGACCCGCATTTTCAGCTGGTTTGGCTGCGATTCGAACATGATTAATTTGCAAATTAACACAACTTCAATTGTTAAATGGGTCGAAATTTGGATATCAGACACTAAGTTCTCAAATTTTTGTTAACAAATTGCAACAATGATATGGTTTCTCTGGAAATATAGATTTGAAGTGGTTTTTAGAAAAACCAACCCAGATCCATATTCTTTGATTCAACAGATTAAGAGTTTCATTCAGACTCAACCATACAATAAGGAGAAGAGTAATAAGGATATTCAAAAAAAGAAAGCAACTAAACCTGCTTGGAACAATTTCAAAGTGGATTGGATAATTTTTACAGATGTGTCTTTTAACAAGGAGAACTTATCCATGAGTTGCGCCTTCATTCTATATTCGATCGAACAAGAAGCCTTTATGCATCTTTTTGCGGATTCAGATTGGGCGTCCTCGACTTTACATGCAGAAATAAGATCTCTCTTAAATGCTTTAAAATGGCTAGAAGACAATATTCTTTCAAGTGTTTTTATCACTACAGATTGTAAAGTTCAGGCAGATTACATTAACAAAAATGGAGTAGACGTTTCTTGGGCAGCAGAATACTATAGAAGAAATTTCCTTTATTTTAGGCAAATTACCGCAAGCTAAGGTAAAATTTATTAACAGAGATCAAAATGCAGCAGCGGACTCAGCAGCTAAAGAAGTAAGAATCAGAATACTACAACACATATCGAAACATTTGCAATACCAAGTGAAAAAAGAAAGTATCCTTTCTAATATTTTCGGGAAAAATGAAATTATAGACCTTCTATAATATATTGCTTAGTTAATATATTTTATTTTCCATCCAATAGTTCCTTAACAATTTCTAAAGGAAACCACAACTCCCTCCTTGTTTAGGAAAGAGAAAATCTGCAACTCCCTCCTCGTTTAGGGGCAGTTATATTCATCAATCGCTTCAATTCCTTCATCTTCAACCTTTATTCATTGTTTTCAATTTTAATTATTTTACTCGTCATCTTTATTTCTATTTAGGTTTCTGCCCTGATCAAGATTATAACTTAGGATCCGACAGAGTAATTTAGGTTTCTATATTTATGTATTATAAATAAAATCAGATGACAACATCTTGTCGATCTGTATTCTCTTACACTCTTGCAGTGGTTTATTATAGCCTATTTTGATGGCGCTTCATTGTTATCGAACACAATACAAGGACGATCAACCTTTGACAAAGTATTGATCAATTCATCAGACAAGATCAATAAATATCGAAGTCGATCGGAGCATTTTGGTTATATCACTTCTTTTTTATAGAAGCATCTAAGTTCTACGGTGAACATCAAGTACAATGGTTTGACACCATTGTTGATCAACAAAATGGTTAAATACCATTAAAATTACATTGAATTCCTTGTCAGATTATGGATATTTAGTAATTTTTTCATTATTCGTTTCTTTAAGTTTCGAGTTATGTAAACGTCGTATTATCCATTTTAATCTGATTATTGATGTATTCGATACCATTGTAAGCAATTTCATATGAATGAAATTTTGAGACATTAGCCTCTTACATCAGAAAAAATAAATAAAAAAGATTCTATTTTCCTATAAAAGAAAAAAAGAATTGAGCCTAAAAGATCTTTTCAACTCCGCGAAATGGAACAGTTTCTCGGATAAAGCCATCCATCCAACTCCACGAGTTGGAAAAAGTTTCTCAACCAAACCATCCATTTCATGACTTTCCTACCTTTGAGCCATAATCTCATCAATTACATAGCAGTAGACTGGTAGTTGTTGTATAAGACCATTATAATAAGTTGGACCATTTTTCAAATCCACATAACCAACACAAACACAAGTTAAAAAAAACATAAGATTCATCAAGTTCTTGTGTGGCTGCATTTGTCACATCATTGCAAGAACATTCCAATCGCATATCTCCACTACTTGAAAATTCAAAAATTTCAAACGTAAATCCAAAAAAACGGTCCAAAACGAAAAAGCCATCTCGGGTCTAACCCTTTTACTTTTACAAAATGCCACTCCCTCCTCTTTTGACAGTTGAGTAGGTTGTGGGGAAGAAAGAGAAAAAACGTTTTCTATTCATCAAGAGTCTCACGTTTAATACTTTGTTGACCCCCACTTTCCTCTTCTTCGTCAAAATCAAAAATCATTAAAACCAGAAATCAATTTTTCAATCTTCTTCTTCAAACAACTAGGGTTAGGGTTTCTTCCTCTTCATCATCTTCAATTGAAGCTCCCTTTTTCTTTCAATTTTACATTAGGGTTGGATTCGGAATCTTAATCAAGGTAATTTTGTTATCGTTCCAGGAATCCTGGATTTGATTGTAGATCATTGGGAAATCATGAAATGATTTGTTATTTTTCTTGTTTTGATTAGATCCGATGAAAGAAAATAGAAATCGATCCCCAAATTAAATATTAATCATAGGGTTTGATCTTTTGGTTGTGCAGGTATTGAGGTTATATTTGGGTATTCTGATCATTAGAGAAAGCTTAAATGAAAATGTGTATTACTTGAAGAAGAAGAAGATTCTTCAAGCTCTGTGATCGATGGATCATAGAGAAAATCTTTGGTTCTATAATTGTTTTACAATTAGTTTGATGTTCTGTTATTATTCATAAGCTCACTAAGAGGTGGGAATATCAGTAGTTAACAAAAGATTTAAGAGATATTTTCTGAATTCATATATATAATCTATGGGGGAGTGGATTGTTGGAGCTGTTATTAATCTGTTCGGCAGCATTGCTATAAATTTTGGAACAAACCTCTTAAAATTGGGACATAATGAGGTATGCTGGTTTCATTACATTTTTTTGATGCCTACTTATTGAGAATGTCAGTTTTGGAAGTTCTGAATGGTTATACGTTTTTTTTTTGCAGAGAGAAAGACTATCCGTGCTTGAGAGTGATGGGGGCAAGCTTACGTTGAAGCCAATAATATACTTCCAAAGTTGGAGAGTTGGTAAGTGTAGTCAATTTCATTAACATTTTTGTTATGATATTATAATGGTGTGAATTTGGTCTGTATTTTGGAGGACGGAGATTTACTATAGTAGTTAGAATCTTGATATGTGCAGGGATTTTGTTTTTTGCTCTTGGGAATTGTCTCAACTTCATTTCATTTGGATATGCTGCTCAGGTTAGTTCATGACTCTAATCTCACACTGAACTGTAAGAACAGAATTGTTTTACGGTTTTAGTGATCCTGCTCAATTTACATCCTTGGGGTTAGACATGTAATGGTATTGAATCTGGATTGTGGGGTTTAACAGCTATGTTGTTTTTTCTTGGTTTTGTAGTCACTTCTTGCAGCCCTGGGATCTGTACAGTTTATATCAAATATAGCTTTTGCATACTTTGTTTTGAAAAAGAGGGTGACTGTCAAGTATGTTGCTACCTGAATGTCAATCTGCTCCTTCTTTGGAATTACTACATTTTTGTTTTCATAATTGACCTTTGTTATGTTGTTTCTCTTGCAGAATTTTGGTTGCCACTGCTTTTATTGTTCTTGGCAACATCTTTCTCGTTGCATTTGGGAACCATCAGTCACCTGGTATGACTTGCTCTTGCAATTCAGATTTGACACGTGTTTACTGTTTGATAAATAATAGAATTTTGCTGAACTTCTAGTATAAAATAAAAGGTGCAGTTAATGGACGAGGTATACGAAAAATGACATATCTTTCGTTTCAAAGCTGATTTAACCTCGTATACCTTCGAATGTCAGCTAGTTTCAAGCTTAGATTCAAAGAGTTTCATGACTCCCAACACTTCGACTATTTGTATCTTGAGTCATTAATTTATGCTCCAGATCATAACGGATGCATTTTGAGTCCGTTATGGAATTCATTAGCTTTTATATTTTTGCAGTTTACACGACAGAGCAGTTGGCGGAGAAATATAGCAACATTGTATTCCTTCTTTACTGCATTAGTTTGATCTTGGTAGTGGCTTTCCATCACACTATCTACAGGTAAACATATTACTGCATCTTTATCCAGAAAAAGTTAACTGCATTGTTACATTAGTGAATTGGAATTAGGCTGTATGTTGTATACTTCTTTTTTCTACCAGCTGATTTTTGAAACATGGAAATGCAGGAGAGGAGAACTTCTGTTTTCTGTTCATGGACATGATCTTAACTCGTACTGGAACACGTTGCTTCCATTTTCATATGCCATCGTGTCTGGTGCTATAGGTTCATGCTCGGTATTATTTGCAAAATCTCTGTAAGTCTTCTTTACATCCCATTACCTTTTCTTAGAACAGTATTCTAAGATTGTACAGTTGTACTTGGGTCTAATGATAGTTTTTTCTTTTAACTCATATTTTCAGGTCGAACCTATTGAGATTGACCATGTCTAGCGATTATCAGTTCCATAGCTGGTTCACATACTCGATGCTGCTTTTGTTTCTTAGCACAGCTGGGTTTTGGGTAATGGTCTATGCTGCACGTTATTATTAGTATGGTTTGAGATGAGTTCTGATACTATATATCCACTAGAAAACTGCCGCCACCACAATTAATTCTAGCTTTATTCTTACTTTACAGATGACAAGACTCAACGAAGGATTGGCTTTATTTGATGCAATACTTATTGTCCCAATGTTCCAGATTGCTTGGACATTCTTTTCCATCTGTACAGGATTTGTGTATTTCCAGGAGTATCAGGTTAGCCGTGAACTTGTCTATTTCAAGTCCGGTATTCTCTGCTTAGCTGCTCTTTGAGCCTGTTGTTCAAGCTTGTATTTGATTCTTTACACAGGTGTTTGATGCTTTGAGGACAACAATGTTCATATTGGGGATGTCATCTGTGTTTGTGGGTATTTCTTTGCTGGCACCAGATGAATCAAAAGGTAAAAAGGGGTATAGTAACTATGTTTTGATTGTCCTCTAAATTTGTGTCACGTTCTTCCGCATGTAGAAAGGGTATAAATAAATCGATCAAATTACGGGAAGCCTCGTGAAGTGCTTCTTTAGGAGTTAAACTTCCATTCGTCCATATTTCTAGAAAAAGTATTTCTTGTTTTTCATTTCCATTCCCTACCAATCTCTACCATTATGGTTCCAAGTTTGCTTTTTTTTTTCTTTTTCTGTGAGATCATTATGGTGTGAAAGGTAGAGTTAATAAGTGGAAATTTCAGGTGGTGAAAGCAAAGAGTCTGCATCTTTAATGTCTTCCACCTCTCCGATCAACACAGATAGGTATACATTCCTCAATCTCCAATTCGTATGAGCAAATTTTGACACACTTGATTTAGTCGTCAGAAACTTTTCGACAAAGGGGATTTTTCGGTATCTTATGGTCCTAAGCACTATCATATATGTGGATAGGAATTTCTTCATTTATTTCTTTTTCATTCCTGTTAACAATTAGCTTTGTTTATATATAGGCTGGATAAACTGCCAACCATAGAGTCGGATATTGAAGATATGAGGTCTTCGTTTGTGCAAGCAGTGATAAAGAGGGTGTCAGCTATAGTAGTCAAGGCAAAGGTGCTTTTAGCTAATATAGATAAAAAGTCATTGTCTTTCCTAGTTAGATTTGAAGATGTTTTTGGATTTTAAATTGCTTAATAAATATGCATTTCTTTCTGCAGAGCACGTGTTCATTGTCATTAGGTTTAGGAGAGGACACTATTGGAGCATCCTCGGTTTTTGTGATGCCAATGGTGTCTTCAAGAATGACAGGATTTAGAGGAAACGGGTTGACTCGGGGTAAATTTTCTCCAAGACATCCGGGTTGGACGAAAATCACAATTGATGACAGTGATACAGAAATGCTAGAGACAAGCGCTATGCTGGCTCAGAACCGTGATTAGTGAACTTAAGTACAAAACATGAAGATGCCCGCCGATTAAAAAATAGAAAAAGGTGTTTTTTGGACAAAAACATTCTTTCATTTCAACTGTATCATGATTGTATAGAATCAATATTTTCTTTAGTCTGTACTGTAATGTAATTCTGTGGGACCTTGTCTGTATCATACCCTCTTATAGTATTCATAATATCGACAACCTAAAAACTCCACTTCATCTCCCAATCCATGTCGAGAGCTGTGGTAACCTCCTTTCTCATTGGCCAGTGAATAAAACCCTCATTCCTGATTAGCTGAAAAGCGATTTATACCCGTACATTTCGTGGCCGTTAACTTTAAATCGAATAAATTCGATCTTAAGCTCCAAATTGAGCGATAGCGGTCATCCCTTTTTTGTGTTGGGTGTCGACAAAATCCTTGATCCTGATTGGTCGAAATTTTAACAGAATTCTTACACCGGGGTGTTGGGTGTCGACAAAACCCTTGATCCTAATTGGTCGAAATTTTAACAGAATTCTTACACCGGGTTTACGTGATTTTAATAAAATCCGGATCGTCAAATTTGCTATAGTAAAATCCTAATAGATTTTTAAACGGCAAATGTTGCGGGTAAAAAAAGAAAGAAAATAAAAGGTAAATTTGTTACCTGCAAACACGGTTAAGATTCCTTTAATACCGTCACATTCCTAATACTGTAGTAGCTGCTCTCTATTTTTATTACCATACAATGCAGTTAAATTCCATAACAATTATCGTAGTTTTCTTTGTGATCAAGTTTTGTGAGTCTATATTGAGAAACAAATCTGAAAACGATTGATTTATTGGCAACTTATGCCAAATTTAGAGAAAGAGTCGAAGGGAATTCATAATGACCAAGCTACAGAGGTGTATATAAACAATATAAGGCTACTAGGTTTGCACCTTCGGTTACATACAGTTGCAAGCAGAATACTACACTATCAATTGAGATTCATGAACAAGGTTTGTATACTGGACACATGACTATCAGGTTTCTCTCTCATGTCTTGCTCTGGCGATTCTGTTAGCTCTGATTCTGATTCTCGTCTAATTAATGCGAATCAAGATCACCTTTCTTCTTCTGATTTGCTTATGCTTGATTCTTCATCTCCCTCTCTATCTTTTAAGGATTGTGTTTCTGGTAGTTCTCGGGATTGGTTTTTCTTGGATGATGATGATTTTCTTGATCAGTTAGAGGATAACCTTGCTTCTCTTGATGTCTCTAATGATCTCTCTTTTGCCTCTACTCCTTCTTTTCCTATTTCCCCTGCTCTCCGTCGTTGTCTAGCTGAACCTTACAAGCGTGCTCTTATTGTTAAACTGTTTGAAAAAAGAGTTGGTTTTTCCTTTCTTCATGAAAAAGTTCTTCATCTTTGGCAGCTTTCTGGTTCTGTTATTATGTTGGACTTGGGTTTTGATTATTTCTTATTTCGCTTCTCTGAACATTCTGATTTCAAAAAAGTGCTCTTTAGTGGTCCTTGGTTTATCCTTGGCCATTTTCTTTCTCTTTAACGCTGGAAGCCAGATTTCAAACCCTCTGCTGCTAGAATTACTCATGCTGTTATCTGGGCTCGCCTTATGGATCTTCCTATCGAGTATTTTGATCGTGAAACTCTGTTTGGCATTGGAAACTTGATCGGAAAAACTTTAAAAATTGATCTTACCACTGATCAGGTTGTCCGGGGTAAGTTTGCTCGTATCTGCCTTGAACTTGATCTCCATATACCTCTTCTCCCTTTTATCCGTGTTGGTCGACTTGTTCAAGCTGTTGAATATGAAGGAATTGATTCTCTTTGTTTCAATTGTGGTCTCCTGTCTCATACTCAAGCAGCTTGTCCTCTTCTTCTTAATAATTTTTCCAATCATTTACCCTCTTCTGATTTGTCTGTTGCTTCATCTTCTTTAACTGCGTCTTCTTCTACTTCTGTTTCTGCTACTGGGCTTGGTCCGTGGACTCTTGTTCAGCCTAAGAAAAAATCTCTTTTTATTTCTTCCCGGCCTAGTTCTTCTCGTTCTTCTTCTGGTTTGTCTAACTCGGCACCCTTTTCTTCTTCAAACTCGTCTCTTAATCGAGTAGACCGTTTTGACTCACTTGGTAAAAACTTTTTCACTGGCAATCCTTATCCTTCTAGGGGTAATTCTGGTCTTCTGCCAACTAGGCCTTCCACTTCATCTAAGCCTGCTCATGTGTCTTCTTCTCCTTTACCTCGTCAGACTGTCTCTTCAGCTCTCTCTTCTATCTTAGGACCAGGTGGCACTCACCTTCCCATGCAGTCATGCATGTTGACAGACAAAAACTTTCCTTCTATTTCTTCGTCTTCTCCTTCTGTTACTCAATCTAATATTCCATTTCATTCCTCTTCCTTGTCTTTTCCTGCTTTTGTTTCTTCTTCTCCTTCTTTATCTTCTTCTGTGTTTTTTAGTTCTTCTTCTACGTCACCATCTCTTTCTTTTTCTTTTCCTCCTTTTTTACCTTCTTCTGTTTCGAATGGCCAATCCTCATCCTCTTTCGAACTTCTTTTCGGAAGACTCTAATCCTCATCCTCTTCCCAACTTCTTTTCGGAAGACTCCAATCTACCCTTTCTGGATTCATGGATGTTGAATGAACTAAATCGGTCTTACAACAATCAAATACAAGATTTGTTTATGAGGGAGGATGCAGTGGAACAACATCTGATCATGGCTCGCAATCAGTTGGAAATTCTCCGTCAACTAAGGGAGGAAATTCTCTTTCTTCACCAGCGGCTTCAACGCAGAAATGCTCTCCATATGGTTCCTCCATCAGTGTTTGAACAAATAATGCAAATACCAGAGGTCCCTTTTTCTCGTTCTCCATCCAGTCTCTCTATCTCTATCCCAAGAAGAACTCCTTATGCTAAACCTTTTGGAGCAGAATCCAGCACCAAAGTTCGAATCAAGGAACTGACAAGACAACAAGATAATAGAGACCTTCATTCCTCCTCTCGTGCAAACTTCGACTCTGATAATTATTCCACCTTCGACGTTGTTGTTTCAATTGGAGATAATTGCTCGTTGGTACATGGATATGTTCGACCATCGGTTCTTCCGTTGCAGACTTCTACCTCTCTTTCAAGATCCACCGATGGTTTAGGAGCAGAAGGAGATTTGATTCAACACAAGTTATTGAATCACCTTACTAATACATGTTACCCTAGTTTATTCCTATCCCCAATATCCATATGAAGATCATTTTTTGGAATAGTAGGGGTACATGCAGACCTTCTTTTGTTAGAGTTTCTCGAGACATCATTAGAGAGCATCATCCTGTTATTTTTGCCATTGTTGAGACCATGGCTTTTGAGGATAGGGCTACTCAGATTATGAATAAGTTAGGTTTTGCTAAGGCTTTTGTGGTTGATCATGTTGGTTTTTCGGGGGTGTTTGATTGTTGTGGAATCCCAGTATTGTAGATATCTCTTGTACTTCATCTTCTCGTTGGTCTATTCATGCTATTGTTTCTTTGGTTAATTCTCACTCTCTCACCCTTGGTTGCTATATACTATTTATGGAAGTCCTGACTCTGCTATTCGTCAACGTCTTTGGGCTGAGTTGGAAGCAGTTTCGTCACTTTCTGGTTGTAGCTGGTTTAGCTTTGGGTGATTTTAACTCTTTTTCATCCTACAGATAAAGTTGGAGGCAATCATGTTATTCTCTCTCAATCTCAAGAACTTGCTAGAGTTTACAATCATTGTGGCTTAATTGATATGGTTTCCTCTTGACCTCGTTTTACTTGGAATAATCATCAAACTGGACATCATAATATCAAGGAAAGGATAGACCGTGTTGTTGTTAATGCTTTTTTTTCAGATGCAGTTCCCTGCTACTCAGGTAACAAATCTTTCGTATTACAATTCTGATCACCGGGTTATTTTAATTGATTTATGTCCTTCTAAACCTAAATATGTTCCTAGACCATTTAGGTTGAAGGCTATTTGGCTTGAAGATCCTAGGTTTGAGCATGTTATTTCTCAATCTTGGACTGCCTTGAATGCATATCTTACTAATCCTTCAATTTTTGATAAGTTCATTTCATTAAGAAAACATGCTTTGATTTGGAACAAGATGGTTTTTGGTCAGTTAAATTTCAACATTCAGCATGCTAAATATGAATTCTGTTTTGCTCAGCAATGTTTTGACTATGTTCCCTCCTTGTAATAAATTGTTGTTGATAATTGTCTTAATTCTTACTTATCTGCCTTACATCTTGAGGAAATTTTTTGGCATCAAAAATCTCATGTTAAATGGTTGCAAGCTGGTAATTTGAATACTTATTTCTTTCATATCTCAACTCTAGTTCATAGGAATATGAATCAAATTTTTAAGCTTAAAACACATGGTAATACTTGGGCTATTGGTCAAGCTGAGGTTTCTTTGGTTCTTGTTGATTTCTTTTCTTTTTCTTTTCATGCTTCTGCTCCTTCTTCTTGCAGTGTATCCCTTCTTAAACTTTGGTTAAACATTACATTTCTGATGACACAAATGTTATTCTTACTGCTCTTTTTACTGATATGGAAATCACTAATGCTTTGCATAGTATGGGTCCTTTGAAATCCCCTGGACCGGATGGTTTTAGGGACAGTTTTTTGTAAAATATTGGCATATAGTTGGTTTGGATGTTTGTAATTTGATTAGTGAAAAAGCGGGGGTCTATCAACCTCACCCAATATTTCGATTAGCAATCTGTATGGACTAACTCCAATATACTTTCTAGAGAATCAACTAGACAGTCAGACTCAATCTAGATAAAAGTATATCAAAGAGTTAATATCTCAATCTCTTAATTTGATCTATACTCAAGAAAATAGAAATCTGCGAGTCTTTATCAAATACAAGAGAGATAAACTTGGATGGTACAAAGACCAATATCCAAGTGTCAATCAATTTAAATCAACAACCAAAGGTTGAATATTCTAATTGATTGATCATAACGAATAACCTGTGATATTTCAATTATATAAAAAAATATAATGCGGAATAGAAATAACTCAGACACCAGAAATTTTGTTAATGAGGAAACCGCAAATGCAGAAAAACCCCGGGACTTAGTCCAAATTGAACACCGCACTGTATTAAGCTTCTACAAACACTAGCCTACTACAAACTAACTTCAGTCTGGACTGTAGTTGAACCCCAATCAATCTCACGCTGATTCAAGGTACTGTTGCGCTCCTTACGTCTCTGATCCCAGCAGGACGCTGCGGACTTGATTCCCTTAGATGATCTCACCCACAACCATGAGTTGCTACGAACCAAAGTCGAAGACTTTAATAAACAAATCTGTATCACACAGAAAAGTCTATGATAATAGATAAATCTGTCGCCCACAGATAAACCTAAGAGTTTTGTTCCGTCTTATGATAAAATCAAGGTGAACAAGAACCAATCGATAACCCGGACTTATATTCCTGAAGAAAAACCTAGAATTATCAATCACCTCACAATAATCTAAATCGTATGGTAGCGAAACTAGATATTGCGGAATCACAAACGATGAGACGAAGATGTTTGTGATTTATTTTTATCTTGCCCTATCAGATATATAATCTCAAGTCAATTATTCAATTGAACTCGTATGATAGAAAATGGAAGATCAGATCGCTCAACTACAATAGAAGTAGTTTCGCCTAGCTTCACAATCCCAATGAAGTCTTTCAGTCGTTAACCTACAGGATCTCGAGAAGAAACCTAAGGTTAAAGGAGAACCGACTCTATCAAAACCAACTAGTATCACGCATGAGGTGCGGGGATTAGTTTTTCCAGTTGCTAGATGTCTCCTTTATATAGTTTTCAAATCAGGGTTTGCAATCTAAGTTACCTTGGAAACAAAGTATTCAATATTCGCCGTTAGATGAAAAACCTAATTTAACCAAGCTAATATGTTTCAACCGTTAGATCGAAACTTAACTTGTCATACACAAATGAAATGTATTTCATTTAGGTTTGAGGTCCCGTACCTAAACGTGTACACTTAGTTGGTTCACAAATAGTTAACCAATGGTTAGCCATATGAGCACTTTCATATTAACCGTATTCATCTTCTTCACAACTAGTTCAAATGACTTCAAAAGAACTAGTTTAAGAGTTGTTCAATTGCTTAGGTCTTTATGAATAGACACAATTGAAACAAAATCGGTTTGATTCACTTGAATCATTTCATGAACAATATAACCACGGTTTGCAAAGATTGCATTCCTTATTGATTTATTGTTTAAGTTCATGAACTTCCGATTTGAGAAATATAACCAGCTTGGGTACGCGTACGGGTACGTGTACCATAGCTACCGGATTTGGGTTTACAAACTCAGCAGAAATTTTCGGTTCGAAAACTTCTGTGGGTACGCGTTTCTAAGGTGACTGGTTTAACAGTTTGCAAACTTACAAACTCAGCAGAAATTTTCGGTTCGAAAAGTTTCGCTAGTACGCGTACCCAACCTGTCTCCTTCACCAATACCGTATGCACACATATGCACAAACTTGGTTTCTGGCACATGGATTTATACACTAATGTGCGAACACACTATATATGCTTATATCCATAGTTGGTTACGTAATCTCAACTCTACATTTCAATCATTGAAACATTCTTCTATAATTTTATAACAGTCGTTATTCACAACTATCGTCATCAAAGTTATTTTCAAGATTGAAACGTCATCATGACTTTCGTCACGGGTTAAGATGAAAAGTGGTTAAAGCGAAAGCTTACCAACACATATTTCGAGGAAAAGATAGGCGAGTAAACTCGGCTCGAAATAGCAAATGTGTATGTATGAAAACTATCATACTTATACGACTTTGTCTCAAGAATAGGAGATAGAGAGATATACTTTGAGTGATAGATAAGTTCAAGTTTCCACATACCTTTTAGTCGGATGAAATTCCACTGGTTCCTTGAGTAGTTCTCGTCTTCGTAAGATGATCGCCGTGGAGTCTAGAGCTTAACTACACTTAACTGTCCTAATCCAAGACTTAGCTATAAGTAGTCTAGAAATCAATACATATAGTTTTGACAACTAAACTTGGCAAACATGCTTGAGATAGAAACACATGAGAGTTCGACCGAGCAATGCTCTAACAATCTTCCCCTTTGTCAATTTTAGTGGCAAAACTATCAATACATATGGATTCTAAAATAAATAAAACTTTGTAGATTCTCGTCCACATGTTTGATCTCCTTGGTGCTTCAACATTACTCGAAAACTTCATCTTTTCCAAGTACTCCCATGATTCCATAGATGTTCAATTCAGCATCATAGTTGTTGAACATCCGTAACCATAACAATGAAAAAACAAAAGCTCTCGATCATTGTTATATAGTGTCATAGTATTATTACACAGTATCAAACTTCTTATATCATAACTTCAACAACAATACTATGGTGATATGTATCACTCCCCCTTAGTCAATACTTTCATCTCAACATGAAAACCACCCCCCCTTACATAATGATCTGTAAAACGCGTAAACCATATGTATATGTAGTGTGAACTACATATTAATTCTCCCCCTTTTAGTCAATAAAATTGGCAAAGGTACGAAAACAGGATCCTAATGAAATTTCCACGGAGATCCATCAATACCAAAGAAAAGTACATATCAACTTTGTTTAGATGCAATCATATAGCCGAAGCTAAATGCATTCATCAAGGAGTTTATAAAGATACAAGATCACTCCTAAAATATTCCACAGCCGCACTCCCCACAAAGATATGGAAATTAAGCGCAAGTTCAAAAGAACTCTCCCCCATTTTATGTCATTCCCGAAAGAACAACAAGAGCGACCTTACTTTTACAAGAAATGAAGGATTTCTTTGGACACCAAAAACTACAAAAGAGATGATTTTGTATCCAAAATTCTTAATTAAACTAATCACAAGAGAACCATGATTAATTTAATCGTAATACACAACCAAATTAATCACAAATGAATCTATGATTAGTCTAGTCGGAAATGCTCACATAAGAAGATTTACGGAGCCGCACAGAAGATCAATAATGCGGAATATACAAAGATTCATTCTATCTTCATCACTATTTTCATAACAACATATAATAGACATAATCTTTGTAAACAAAAGATTTTAACCTATCTTCCATCAAAGAATTTACATAATAGGCTTAACTTTTGTTTGTCAAAAGTTCATCGATCTTGTATCAATACATGCATATCGACATATGAAAGAGATGACTTTTGACATCGTATGGGAGAATAATAGTTCTTGGACGCAAACACACATATCCCATAACATATTGCAATATATAAAACCATAAAGATTAATACTGCAAACATCATCTTCCAAATCACTTTAGAATTTAAATTAATAAATCTAAAAACATTGCAAGATGAAAAACGTTGGACATAGCTATGTGTACTCACAATAATGGTTATTCCAAACCCTAGTTATCCTTCTTAAACAAACACAAGAATAAAAATTCTCTTAAGAAGTTTTCTAGGCATTAAGATCTTTGAAAAACTCCTTATCGTCCCCGAACTCCTTGTCGTCAACAGCCATTGGAACATATGGTTCATGGAGGAAGGAGTCAATACCAACAAACCATCTTGGCTGATGATGTCGAACCAGAACCTTCTGAATTTACAGTGATCTTAAAAAACAAGCCTTTGTTTGTTGAATCTCTTTTCTTGCCTGCTTCAACTCTTCAAGAACATCAGAAAACTTCTGAGAGTTTGAAGGAACTGCTCTTGGCTTCCTCACATTCCTTCTTTTTCTTTTCAAAGTTGGAGACAAAGGAGATTTCTCTTTTTCCTTGGTAATTTATGGCTTAACAGTCATATTGATATCCTTTCCATCAGAAGACATGATGCTTGGAGTACCCTTGCCACCGGTTTTATGATAGGAATTCACAATCTCAACGAGCAGTCTTAAGATATAAAGAGTATCAGAGAAGGAAAAAGGAATATAGGGTTTCGAAACCTTTAAACAGGTTCGTACACGTCCAACTCACAACCCTATAAAGAGTAGAATTGTCGATAATGACCCTCTTCTTTTAGAAAAATGGTCCTTTCCAATATCAACAATGATATGGAGGAATTCCAAAAATCAAACAACACAAAGCTAAAAAAAAACTATTTTATTTTTATTTTGAAATCCTGAGGTGTGCAAGATCTTGTCTCTTTTGAACAGGCACATGAGACAAGATGCACATGACAACACAATCAAGTTGTGCTGTGGTGAACAACAACTTGTCCACCATGACCCTTTTGGTTGGAATTCATGGAACCCTGCCTTTCCTTATGTTTAGACCATGTTTTCTTTTCTAATGGTCTAAATCTATATATGAAAACTAATTTCTTTGATGAAGATAAGATCTTACATACCTCAGTTGTTTTCTCCGCTAATTTAAGCTTGGTAGCTAGACGACCTGCTCTTCGTTGAAGCTTGTTGACATATCTCATCTTGTGTTTGTACTTGAAACACTTTGAAAGTTCATGACCATTGAGAGAACAACAGGAGCATGTCAACGCATAAGATGATTCAGGCGCCCGTGAAGTGCAAGCTGCTAAGCACAAAGTAGATCCTGAAACATTAAACATAGAGTTTCCAAAAGAAGATTCAATTGATTCTTCCGTCTTGATTGGGTTCTCTTCTAAAAGATTATCAATATTGATGTATGTATTGTTACAATTATAAAAATCAATATTTTCACATAGAAGAGCAACACTTGATTTTTTGTCTTCGTCAGAATCATAATTGTCAGACATCTCATCAAGTATCGCAGCAAGACCTTTGTTCCCAGTGTATTTTCTACGATTTGGGCACTCGTTTGCAAAATGACCAAAACCCTTACACTTAAAGCACTGAGGCATATCCTCGTCATCAGTTTCATCATCATCCCTGTTTTTAGGAGGAATACGATTATGAGGTTTGACTGATGCCTTTGGCTTAACTATGGAGAATCGTTTACTTCTCTTCAACAGAAGATCCCTAAACTATGTTGTGATCATCGAGACCGATTTGTCAAGATATTTATCCGATGAATCCGTCTCAGAGTGATCATCTTCAGAGATATACACATTTTTACTTTTATCAAGTAATTTTGTGTCTTTCAGTGCTTTTTACGCCACATCCTTGGATTTGGACGAGTGTTCATGATCAAAGATCTTTAGCTTCCAAACCAAGGTATTTCTGGAGAGGGTATCAAGGTTATTTCCCTCAACGATGGCATGCTTCTTAGAATCGTATCTAGATGGCAGCGGTCTGAGAATTTTCATCACAATGTCCTTTTCAGGAATAGTCTTACCCAATGCAAAAGATGCATTAACAATTTCAGAAACTTTGTGATTAAACTCATCAAAAAAATCTTCATCTTCCATACAAAGGTTTTCCCAATCGGAATTTAGGTTTTGAAGCCTAGCTTCCTTTTCACTGGTATTTACTTCGAATACGGTTTCTAAGATATCACACACATCTTTAGACCTAGTGCAATTTGACACATGGTGCTGAAGATTTGGGGTAATGGCATGTATGATGGCATTCAAACCGTCAGAATTTTTCTTTGCAACAAGTATCTCAGCAACATCGTATTCGCCAATATTCTTTGGAACAGTAGCGTTACCTATTGCCACAACGGGAGTATCATAGACATTAACTACACATACCCATGATTGAAAATCACGTTCTTGAAGAAAAGCTCGCATAGCAATTTTCCACCATAAGTAGTTTGAGCCATGGAAGACTGGTGGTACGTTAATAGAGATAACACCTCTTTCCATAGAGT
Organism: Papaver somniferum; assembly: GCF_003573695.1. Taxonomy (NCBI): domain Eukaryota; kingdom Viridiplantae; phylum Streptophyta; class Magnoliopsida; order Ranunculales; family Papaveraceae; genus Papaver; species Papaver somniferum. Next base: position 145,477,954 of record NC_039361.1, on the reverse strand, counting down.
CAGATCGCTACAAACACAGAATTTTGAGGTCTTAAACGTGTTTTCCTGCTTTGATACCAATTGAAAAAGCGGGGGTCTATCAACCTCATCCAATATTTCGGTTAGCAATCTGTATGGACTAACTCCAATATACTTTCTAGAGAATCAACTAGACAGTCAGATTCAATCTAGATAAAAGTATATCAAAGAGTTAATATCTCAATCACTCGATTTGATTTATACTCAAGCAAATAGAAATCTGCGAGTCTTTATCAAATACAAGAGAGATAAACTTGGATGGTACCAAAGACCAATATCCAAGTGTCAATCAATTTAAATCAACAACCAATGGTTGGATATTCTAATTAATTGATCTTAGCGCACAACCTGTGATATTTAAATTATATAACAAAATATAATTCGTAATAAAAAATAATACAAACACCAGAAATTTTGTTAACGAGGAAACCGCAAATGCAGAAAAACCCCGGGACCTAGTCCAGATTGAAAACCACACTGTATTAAGCCGCTACAGTCACTAGCCTACTACAAACTAACTTCGGTCTGGACTGTAGTTGATCCCCAATCAATCTCACACTAATTCAAGGTACAGTTGCGCTCCTTACGTCTATGATCCCAGAGGATGCTACACACTTGATTCCCTTAGCTGTTAGATGAAAAACCTGATTTATTTATTAAAGTCTTCAATATTCGTCGGTAGATGAAAAACCTGATTTAACCAAACTAATATGTTTCAACTGTTAGATCGAAACTCAGCTTGTCATACACAAATGAAATGTATTTCATTTAGGTCTGAGTAACCGTAGCTAAACGTGTACACTTAGTTGGTCCGCAAATAGTTAACCAATGGTTAGCCATATGAGCACTTTCATATTAACCGTATTCATCTTCTTCGCAACTAGTTCAAATGACTTCAAAATAACTAGTTAAAGAGTTGTTCAATTGCTTAGGTATTTATGAATAGACACAATTGAAACAAAATCAGTTTGATTCACTTGAATCATTTCATGAACAATAGAGCCACGGCTTGAAAAGAATGCATTCCTTATTGATTTATTGTTTAAGTTCATGAACTTTCGATTTGAGAAATATAACCATCTTGGGTACGCGTACGGGTACGTGTACCATAGCTACCGGATTTGAGTTTACAAACTCAGCAGAAATTTTCGGTTCGAAAACTTCCGTGGGTACGCGTACGGGTATGCGTACCTAAGGTGACTGGTTTAACAGTTTGCAAACTTATAAACTCAGCAGAAATTGTCGGTTCGAAAAGTTCCGCTAGTACGCGTACCCAACCTGTCTCCTTCACCAATACCGTATGCACACATATGCACACACTTGGTTTCTGGCACATGGATTTATACACTAATGTGCGAACACACTATATATGCTTATATCCATAGTTGGTTACGTAATCTCAACTCTACATTTCAATCATTGAAACATTCTTCTATAATTTTATAACAGTCGTTATTCACAACTATCGTCATCAAAGTTATTTTCAAGATTGAAACGTCATCATGACTTTCGTCATGGGTTAAGTGATAGATAAGTTCAAGTCTCTACATACATTTTAGTCGGATGAAATTCCACTGGTTCCTTGAGTAGTTCTCGTCTTCGTAAGATGATCGGCGTGGAGTCTGGAGCTCAATTACACTTAACTGTCCTAATCCGAGACTTAGCTATAAGTAGTCTAGAAATCAAGACATATAATTTTGACAACTAAACTTGACAAACATTTTTGAGATAGCAACGCGTGCGAGTTCGACCGAGCAATGATCTAACAATTAGATCCTTCTTTACTAATAATCACATGCCTCCAGATCTTAATAAAACTTTTTAAGCTTTAATTCCTAAGTTAAAGAATCCTTGTTTAGATGATCAATTTCGTTCTATTAGTCTGTGTAATTTTTGTTATAAAATGATCACTAAGATATTAACTTCTAGGTTGTCCCCTTTTTTGGATTCTCTTATTTCTCATTCTCAATATGCTTTTGTTAAAAACATGTCAATTTTTGATTCAGTTTTACTTACCAATGAGTTGTTTCACTCTTAAAAACATAAATAAAGGCTAGTCAGGTTGGTTTGCTTTAAAACTTGATTTTGAAAAGGCTTATGACAGAATTAGTTGGGATTTTTTGGAACTAGCTCTTCAAGCTCTAAATTTTAGTCCTATCTGGATTTCATGGGTTATGTCGTGTGTGTATCCTCCTTCTTTTCAAATCCTTGTAAATGGTTCTCTGTCTGCTTCTTTTTCATCTTCTAGGGGCATTCGTCAAGGAGATCCTCTTTCTCCTTCCTTGTTTATCATTTGTTTAGAATTTCTCTCTTTACTTATAGATGCCGCAATTTCTAACTAATATCTTACTGGTTTTAAAGTTTACAGGGGTGCACCTTTGATCACTCATAACTATTATGCTGATGATAGCATCATCTTCCTCAAAGCTACTCATTCTAATTTTATTCACCTTTCTTCTCTTTTATCGCTTTTTTGTAGCTAGTCTGGACAGAAAATAAATTTTCATAAATCTAGTGTTATTTTCTCTTCTAATGTCTCTCCTCATGATGCTAGAGTCTTCGCTAGAATCTTGAATGTCAAAGTCTCTCCCAATCCAGGTAAGTATTTAGGTACTCCTACCTTGTGGACTAGAGTTGTTGTTCAATCTTTTAAAGATGTTACAGATAAGATTGCGCAATGGTACTCAGGTTGGAAAAAGAGGTCTTTAAATTTTGCTGGTCGTAATACTTTAATAAAGGCTTCTATTGATCCCATTTCTAACTATCAAGCTTCCGGTAGGAGTTCTTAAGGCTATTGATAAACTGCGCAGGGATTTTATTTGGGAGGATATAAATGGTCATCAAAAAATGCATTTTATTGCTTGTCTCACTGTTTGGCCTGCTTCTAAAACTGGTTTACCGACTGTTAAATCTATTTATGATTATTTACTTGCAAATGACTCTTTGTCAGACCCTGCTTGGAAAAAACTGTGGCGTTCTCATTGTTCTCAGAAAGTCAAAAATTTCTTACGGCTCTTAGCTCATAAGAAGCTCTTAGTTAGAGCGTACTTATCAAAAATTGGCTTAACTATAAGCCCAGACTGTCCCCTTTGTCATTCACATGATGAGACCTTGGATCATCTGTTTGTTGTTTGTCCCATGACTATTCAGGTTTGGATGAAACTCCAAGACTCTTGGAATATGATTTTGCCTTGTATGTGTATTTCTTTAGCTGGTCTTCTTCATACACTTTCTTTTCCTGGTTGTCCTGATGTTATGCCCTGGTCTGTGTTTTATCCATATATTATGTGGAGTATTTGGTTGTCTAGAAATAATGTTGTGTTTCAGAAGATTCCTTTTAATGTTGATCATGTTCTTAGACTAGCTTATTCTCAAGCTTATGAGCACTGGATTTTTGTTGAACGGCCTAGGCATAAGGCTACAGTTCCTAAAGAAATTGTTTTCTTACATTGGAAATCCCCACCATTTCCATTCCATAAGCTTAACTGTGATGGGGCTTCATCTTTTGTTTCTTTTTTGTGTGATGCAGGTGGTGTAATTCGGGATAGTTCATGCTTTTTTGTGGCTGGGTTTGCTCATCATCTTTGTTCCAACTCGACTACTGCAGAAATCTGGGCAATCCGCGACGGCCTTCTTCTTGCTCTTAAGATGAATATCACTCAACTTATTGTTGATAGTGACTCTTCCTCGACAATTTCTTTTTGTAAATCTTCGACTCCTCCACCTTGGTACTTGAAAGGTCTTTTCTTGGATATTTGTAATCTTTCTAAGTCCTTCCAAGTTATTTAATTTGTTCATAACCTTCGTGAGTCTAACAGGGTTGCTGACACCTTGTCTAAAAAAGCTCTAGTCCCTACTGTTTTTGAGGAGTGGACTGCTTTCCCTCCTACTTGTATTTTGCAAGATCTTTCAAACGATGCTATGGGGATGGCTCTGCCCCGCCTTGTCAAAGTTGTTTAGTTTCTATATAAAGCTGTTACTTATCAAAAACAACAACAACAACAAGGTTTGTATGTCTAACCAGTCATATATTCTATTGGGTTGTTACATCGTTAAGTTGAAAATGCAAATTCTTATGTTATTTGGATTTCAGGTATCAAGGCTATGATAATTACTCCTTGCTGCTTTTGTGACTTCAACTATCTCCGGGGTTTTCTCTTTATATGGGATTCGATTTTACAAGTAACTAATGTTATTTATTAGTAGAGTTTTTATTTGATTTCTTTCCGTATGTTTTTTAATTCAAGTTAGGGTCTCTTTTTTTTTTTGTATTTATTTTCCCATTTTTTGACTGCACGGGGTTTTAATCATAACACTAGACCCACTGAATCCATTGTTAGGATTAAATAGTTAATCAACTTTCAGTCCTCTAAACAGTTTCTGAAAACCCAAGAAGTGAGATGTGAGATGAACATTTTTGATCTTGATTTATATTTTTATATCTCATGCCAAAGCTGCCTAGATTAATCCGTTAGAAAAAACGGGTTTTGAAAAGTATGGACCATGACTTGATCCCTAGACCTATTGCCCGCTGGTTGTTTTTTCATTTGAATAGAATCGATAAATAAAACAATAGTCCCACGTAGACTAAAATTTTAAGAATTTTAGACTTAAATACCATGAGTTTTGCCTAAAAGGCATGGCCCTTTGGGTCTGTACACTTTTGTGTGAGGGAGAAGACCTAGATTACCGTACGCGCGGTGCTTCGCACCGAAGCATGCGCGCCGCCGTCCGGGTGGGTGGGTGTGGCATGGCCCTTTGGGTCTACACACTTTTGTTTCACTGTAACCATTTTGTTTTGTACTCCTTTCCAACATTATTTCCAAGCTATTAGGGTGGTGTTCTTTTGTATGCTACAATGAGGAACGCTATAATGATAGTTGTATCCTGGAGGCAGCTCGTCGATAAAAGCTATAGCATCTCTCTACAGGAGAAGTAGCCCGCGATATTGTCTTTACACTACACCAAAAATGGAGTTTTGCAACTGACTCATGCTGTTGCAAATCGGGGTTACAACTGCAGCCAGCTGTTGCTACAGGGGGCGACTCGAAATTTCGCAACGGAAATCTATCTGTTGGGAATTCGAGTCGCAGCTCTTGCGTCATAAAATTTTAGCAACTACTATGTGGCTGTTGCGAAAGTTTTACTATTTGTTGCGAATTCCTGGCTAAGTCAATGGAGACTGACTCAAAAAAGTTGCAGTAAAAATTTAGCAACTACGTCTATCTGTTGCGAATATTTTGCAATAGAAAAAAAAAGGTCAGTCCCCATTGACCTAGTCAAAAACAAATCCCTTATTTGCATTTGGATCCAGGAACTGCTCATAAACCCTCCAATCTTATCAATCAACCAAACAAATTTTGCACCACTTATATTGATATTCATATGTCCAAGGATATATGTTTAAACATTCAAGATATTTTACAAAAGAAAGGGAAGGAAACAATAACATTTTATCACTTGTGGCACATTTACTCTAGATTTCAATCAAGACTCTTAACTTAGTTTAGTTTCAGAAGAGAAGACTCAATATAAGAAACTCCTACTTGTAAGTTAATATCTGATCTCAATGCATGGCGAGCTCAACTCCTCTGCTTACGCGACAATCCTGCAACCCAAATACAATGCATAAGTATTAGATATGGCAAATGCAGAAATGGAGAAATGAAGTTAATAGTGCATCTGGATTGAACATGTACTTCGAGTGAAGAGCCGAAAGGCGGTTACTGGCAGTACATGTACATACAAAGACATCAATCTAGAAACTTCAGTAGAAATCTATTTTGTGCAGTGTGCTCAATATCTGTACAAAACAGCTAACAATATCAGCACACTGCATTAACTGAACTTCGCGATGCAGTTTCCATGGACAAATGATGACAATCAAGAAAGAAATAAGGCGTTTATCATAGTTGAGGTTTGGTAATTCTTGTGTCAAAGTTTTCACTGTGTTCACAAAACTAATGACATGAGATGAAACCTTGATACTCATTTGGTAACATTTGACTTGAATAGTGAGGAAGAATACATAAAAGTTGATAACAAATTTTATAGCCCAGCAACAAAGGCTACTAAAGGGGAAGTGCTAATTAAGTGGCAGTATTCATACATAGAATGCTCCTTACAAAATGAGACGAAATTAGTAAAAAAAATTTAGCTCACCTATAACTTTAAGTTTGAATTCCTCTGGAGATCATCGGGTAGCATTACACTCTTGATTCAATTCAAGCTCCCCCAGCAGCAGCCTACAAGTAGATTAACCACAACAGTGAGCAGAAAATATGTGTAAATCCAGAAAAGTAATCCCGGTGGTACAATAATAAATTCAGTTACACTGAACTAGGACGAGTCAGTTTTTCTCTCTGCGGGTTACTTTTTCCTTTGTTTCTTCTAAAATATAACATAGAGGTATGAGAATAAAAAAAATTTGTAAAATAAAGCATACCAGTTTCATACTTTAATTACCTGAAGAACTCAAATATGCAGGAGTAAATCTCTCGCACTCCTCCAAATCTGTCCTCCAGGCAGTCAGCTAAATACCTATAGATATTAAAATTACAAACAAATTTAGCATCTTTTTCAGTTTGTAGTATTTGATGGTAATAAAAGGAACAATTATGACGACATCAGTGAGGATTATGCATCAGTAAGGATTACCAGAAAAATAATGAAAAGCATAAACCAAAATTCCAGCAGGTTTTCGGTTAGAATGGTGCTCGTGGAGAACGGATTTCATTGCATTGCTTCCACTTACGTTTTCTGTGTGTCTGGGAGCAAGACAGTTGCCTCACTTCGCATCTAAGTAGACATGGTCACCACCAACTCTGTTATTACTCATACCATCCATTTCCAGAGATGCAAGCTATGTTACAATCCACAAGAGAAAAGGTTAAACCAAAGAGAGAGTTACTCATAGCAACACTGTCATCTAAATCAAAATGTACATAATTTTTCTTTCAAAAAGAATCGAATTTTTGAACACTTAATTTAACAGATGGATAATTGAGATCACCAGGGCTACTCTAGATTGCATCGCAATCATCCTCCTTATCCTTTACAAAACCCGATGTCTCTGTTGCATCGTACCCCATCCACCATAGGAAAGTTTCGTCATCACTAGGTACGATGTCATATATTAAACCAGAACGAATGCAAGTAGTATAAACATGTTGAGATGATAATATTACCCAGGTACAAACATAAAACACGATACACAAGTATAAGCAAAACAAGATAGCTAAATCAAATGTCAGAAAGAAAGACAGGAAGAGTAAATGAAAGAATGAAATACTAATAGTTACGTGGACCAGCAAATGACAATATTCAAAGGTTGATTAGATCTTGAGTAAATGCAAGCAACTTCTAAGTAACTATGTTATCGAGTTCACGTCATGGATAATCCATACAAACAACCTACACACACAATAAGCTTCTAGCTTTTCGTTAACCTTAAGATATGTTTATTTTCATGGTAAATTTTCACTTAGAACTACTCATAGCCTGACACAGTAAAGCTTAACAGCTCAATACAGTCGATTTTTGTCCTAACGGTATATTCAGCAGCAACAATAGCTCAATACAGTCACTTAGAGATCTAGCATCTAGAAGTACCTGTAGTTTAGTTGCCTGGGCATTCGGCTGCTGAGATAGATTTTAACCAGACTGCTGCATCATATACAACTTTTGTTGTGGCTGAGAGAATGCTTGTTTTGATGACTGAAGGCTAGCTTGTAAAGCTTGCGTTTACCGAGACAGGACCTCAGCTATCTGAGAAGAGGATTGGCATGGAGGCTGACGCAATTGATGCTTATGGTGAATACCAGCAGGACCAGAGATACCTTGTTGCAAGTTCGGAGGCATCAGCAGTTGTTGAGCAACTGAGACAGTCTGCTGGACCTGAGGCTAGGAAACTGGCACTTGACCTACTGCCAGGTGAAAACTGCGATGGAAATACCTGATTAAGGAGAGGGTCGAATGAAAGATTTGGAAGTCTGTAACTGGCCTTGTTGTGTTGATGTCTGTGAGTAAGACGAATCTGGCGTGTTCTGGGATTGTAATATACAAACTCTCAATAAACGGACCTCTTTGTGTATTCCAGCACGACATTTACTTTCAACCATAGACATACACTATACAGAGTCTTCCTTGATGCGGGCCTGTAAATATATGCCAAAATTGGCTATTAAACCCTGCAACTAGCTAGATAGAATGAGGAAAACCGATTGTGAAGCAATAATGCAATGAAAAAAGTATCAATAATGCATGGGGATTCTTCACGTTCTATGGAAGCACCAAGTGTAACATGCTAATAAGATAGACTCCCAAATAAACTACTAGCAGCAAGTAAATCATATTAGAGCAACACAGATATTCAATTCTGAAGAATCACCAAACATAGCATGCTCAGATACACTCTCAAATGAACTACAAGCAAAGAACCAACTTAAAAATATGCAACAAAATGGGCCACTGGAATTTTTGGCATAGTTCATCATCATTTTTATCAGCAGGTGTTCAGCCAACTGCATGATTTTTGTTTGTCTTAGTTTCATAATCGAAATTGCTAAACAAATTGTTCTGCAATTCAACCTAACATTAATACATCATTCCATAGTTTTCAAAGACACTGCACCAAATTGAACAAATTCTCTTTGCACTCAGCATTCTTTTTTTGAGACCACGAGGAATCATAATCTTGAATGCCAGAATGTGCTGACTGTAGATATAAAATTACCCTTGTCAAGAGACACATGTAACTGAGCACGTTGGTTGCCAGGACAAATAGAAGTTTCCCACTTAAACCACCAGTTTCTTCAGAAACTGGATTCTCACTAGCTGGATCTGGTCTTGCTTGTATCAGTTATGATCTGAGAGAAAAAAGTGAAGAATTGACAACTAAATTCCACTGATATGATAAGTTCATATTTCATAAAACAAAGACTAAACGCCAGAAATTACAAGCACTTGAAATACCTTGCTCAAAAGGGCAGCGTGCAGGATCTTCTCCGAAATAAGGAGCCAATGCATCTGCTGATCTACCCTGTAAGACATCCGATTACAGACATATATCAGACGACTAGTATAGATAAACACACTGAAGAAGTTTAGATATATTCTTGAAAGCTGAGATTGACCACCACAGAGTATAATGATGCCAACGACCTCACTTCAGCTTCAGCGACAACAGGAAAGTCCTTCAGTACCTGATTGAGATCATATTATATCTTATTAGATAGAAAATTATATAGTGCCTACACTAGCAACTGACAGTACGATTTATTTGTCTTACAAAAATGTATTACCAAAAGAATGGAACACCAGAGTGGTGCTTACAACACAAAATCACCAAAGCTAACAAACATCGACTTTCATAACACACACGTCTGAATGAAGTCTTTCCAACCGGTAATCAACTACTCAAAATAGAACCTTTACATAGTACAATCATTTTCGCATGGCATCAATCATCTGATCAAAGTGAGTTGTAAAAATTGACTCTCAAAAGCATTAAAAAAACACCTAACTACCTTGCAAAATGAATGAGAAACAGGACCATCACTTTTACAGGCAGTCAACTCCCATTAGAGTCGTCATGCTTTTTAACAATGCAATAATAATACCCGTATCATTATTTTGGTGAAGAAAATGTTTTGACAGGACGGGAAGGTGGACAAAGCTAAAAACTGGATGAACTGAGCAGTTACACTTGCCCGGATATGGGAGATTTCTAGGCTATGTATTACAAGTTTGAACTCCAGCACAAGACTGAGGAGATACTGAAAGATATATTGAAAGTATGTGCTGCTTCTAAGCCACAAGGTCTAAAAGAACAATCAGGGGAGTTTCTGTGTAATGTTTATAAAGATATAAACACACTTAAACCCCACCAGAAGAACACGACTTGTAATATTAACTTTGGTTTACAAACTAATCAATTTCCTCGATCAATCCCAATCGATAAACCCCAATACAGAATTCTCAAAATCACCAAATTCAAAAAAAATAAAAAATAATCCAAACCCATAAACTAAATCATGAAAAGATAAGATTTTTCTTTCTAAAATTATAATTTGAACAATCTAGTAAGTGTCTGAACCTTTTTCGTGGTTACCAGACAACTAATAATTTTTCAAGACGTTCTAGTATACCATCTAAACATATTCATATAATGAAATTTTAAACAACAACCATATAGAAACATAGCCGAACATATTCATTGCCTTATAAGAACAAATAAATTCGAACCAACAAATAGACTAAATTGCAGAAGACTCATATATAATCAGATATCAGCTAATGAAATACAATCTAAAAGAACAATTAGGGGAGTTTCTTTGTAATGCCTTCTCAAACATAAAAATGAAACCTAAGTATCAATCTTTAACCGATTCAAACAAATACATCAAACCCTAAGTATCAATCTACCAAAATACACAAAAAACTACATCATTAATCGATTTAATCAAAAAGGCACAAAACCCTAATTTTCAATCTACCAAAACCTAACTATCAAACCCTAACATAAATAGCACCATCAATCGATTCACACAAAGAAATAACAGATATAGCATCATCAAACCCTAGTAATCATCATCCATACCTTACTTGCTTCAACGGAGGAAGAGTTTCAATGGCGGGAGAAGTTTTCTTCAGAGCTGTTTCTGAGAGAGTGAGAGAGGACGAGTGAGAGAGTGAGGGAGGACGAGTGGTGGAAATGAATCGAAGAATATTTTGTCTGATAAGAAGGGTGCATACGCGAAATTCGCATGCTCGGGAAAAAGTGTTCCCAAGTGTTTTTTGTCACACGGGTATTTCGCACACCTAGAAGAGAAACAGTTGCAAATAGCAACTGAGGCAAAATGGTTGCGAAATTAGAAACAACATATGGCTGCTGCGAAACTTTAGCAACAGAAATTCGCAATTGAAAATTCGCAACAGCTACATTTCCGTTGCGAATATGAGTTGATATTTCCTGAATTTGGTGTAGTGTTAGGACAGCGTATATCATACGTGCCTCTATTATTCCATGACAAGTTTGTGCTGCATTCGAAATCAACCATTAGTTCGAGCTAAGTATTATTCTCAGTATTTTACAACCGATGTTACTATTTCCAACAATCTAAAGACAATATCTTCACTACTCTAGTTTTCTGTAACAATATGGGGAAAAGTATTGTAGACAAACCTGCTAAGTTTAGTGGAAAAGACTTTAAACGATGGCAATCAAAAATATTGTTTTTTCTCAAAGACCAAAGGTTAGATGAAGTTGCTTTGGAAAAACCCTCAAGAAGGCTTCATGACCGTGGTTATGAAGATAGACTGGATACGTGGACAAGGAAGAATTATATATGTAAAAATCATATACTTAACTACTTGGATGATTCCTTATATGATTTTTTTAATGCAAAAGAAAATTTTACTGCTTTTGATTTATGGTAAGCTCTTGGTGGCTAGGTTCCTTGAATACAAAATGAACGATGAAAAACTTGGGATTGATCAGTTCATGGAACCTCAGTTGATCATCAACGAAATTTTTGCTGAAGGAATGGTTATTGATGAAGCTTTCCAAGTATCTGCAGTTATTGAAAAACTTCCACCTTCATGGACCGAGTACAAGAGGAGGCTGCGACACAAGACTCGTTAAATCACCATGATAGAGCTGGGGAAAAATACTCAAGTGGAGGAACTACTGTGCTACAAGGAAAAGAACCTGTTGTTGAGCAAAGACATGTCCAACAAAGCTCATATCCTAAATGATAATGCTGCATCTGAAATCAACCATTGGTTCGAGCTAAGTATTATTCTCAGTATTTTACAATTGTTGTTACTATTTCCGACATAATCACCCTTGGGTTCTTTGGTCCCTGATACGATTGATGGATGAGTGATCATTAAATGGCACCCAAACTATAGGAAATTGATCAGCTATGGTACTGTATTTTGGTTGAAGATCCCCTATGTAACTCTTTTTGAAGTCACCACTATATCATAAGCCTATCCCATTTGAATAATCTGTTTATTCTTATGCACCTCCTCAATTCCAATTCCAATTGGAGGTACTACACACTCTAAGATCATGTTAGAGCATAGCTCGGTTTAACCCGACAAGCGTTGGTATGTCAAGTTTGGTTGTCATATTTTAGTGAATCAAAACTCATGCTAAGAGTCGCTTGATTATGTACTAGAGTCAACTTCGTATAGGTTAGCTTGAAAGTATTAAGATATGAGACATTACAAGTATTGCGAAGAGTTGAAGAATTGAACAAGTAAGAAGCTACAACGACAACATCATCCTTCCACTTGAGGTTAGTGATATTTGACTTGTACTGTTTCATTCTCTAACGTATCTTTCAAGTCGTGCATATTGAAAACAAAACTGCGAAGTATGTTTGAACTCTAGATAGACATAGTATTAAGGAATACAATACGAGGTTTATTGATTAACTATTAAACTTTGTAGATAAGACATCGACATAATCGTTTAAATGCTATTGTGATTATGTATGGGTATGAGGTGAGGATTTCATCCTAAGAAACAATGTTTTTACATGTGTTTTAAGGAAGTAAGTTCATAAACGTTTTTATGAATCGAAAAGGAAATCGCCATGCGTTATTGGGATTGTTATTTATTGCATATCTTGTGAACATCCAATATGTGTGATTTAGTATAACCGCTCACGACTTGTTTGTGTTCTTGGTAAAACTATTCACAAAGGCTTGACTTATGTATTGGTATGACTTTTATTAGTGAAATCGATCTTAAGTAATCACCTGAGATGATATGATCGAATTTGTGATTTTATGTATGACCAAATATGGGAAAAAGGGAACCGATCCTAGTAAGAGGTGCATTACATCGCAAAGGGGAATCGATCCTTGTATGAGGTGCAACAGGTTTATAGAAGAAAGGGGAACCGATCCTATGGACATGTACAACACGTTTTTAGGCAAAGGGGAATCGATCCTATGGACATGTTCAACACATTCAAGTTAGATACCATATATATGTGGGGAACCGATCCTAGTACCTAGTCAACCGAATTTTGGAAAGCTAGTGTGACTATGCACAATACTCACATAGAGGTAGAACCAAAACTTGTTTTGGTAGAACCGTTACACCCATAATTTATGATTGAATGATATTTGATCAATCACATAGTTCTTGAAAGTCAGATGAACCAATTCTAAACTTGTTTGGAAGTGTGGAAAATCGGTTTCAAGGTTGTAAGTATGAAAGAGGACTTATAAAGTAAGGATGTCGACACACTTTGAACACGTGCTGTGAATGTTTATTATTTAATTGTTCAAAGTTATTCCTTAATAGCTAAGGGAAGAGAATCCCATGATCAAAACATAAATAAGTTAAGAATCTTTTAATTAAGGTTATTAATTTCATTTTTAGGAAAATAATAATTAGTAATGTGCATTTACTAATTAAAGATTTTCTGAGAGATGTCGATCATTATTTTTGGACAGAGCATTTCCAAGAATTATGGAAACCGAATTTGTGCTTTAATGAATATCTTGAGAATATTTTCGGTTTTGGAAATTCCTTGGTGTCCAAACTTCCTAGTCTATAAATACTTGAAGTTTGCATTTACAACAAACTAATCCTTCGTAACAGCAAACTACCTCTTGTTGTGCTTCTACTGGTGAAGCCGCCTATTCGGAGAAAAGAGTAACCTAATTAGGAGAAATCTCTTACGGCCGCTCAGTTTAAAGTCTTCTTTGGAATTGAGAAGCTTTATTAGTATCGTTGGTGGGAAACTAGATAATTGCGGTTTATATTTTGTTTTCATTGATTTGATTAACTAGCGGTGGTTGAACTTTGATTGCATCTAGTTTTTTTATGCTTGAGAATCGTCTCTTCTGATATAATATTTACTCAAACTAGTTCAGAGTTTCGACAGGGATCTTTAGACTGTTTGTAGTTCTAAAGACGATCTTGTGATAATCCACTGTTAACAGACTCCGTTCTGTGCATGATTGATCACAAGAGATTCAAGTGATTATGTGCAGGTGTTTATTGGAGATCTAAGAAGATTTGAAGACGAAGAAGATATTGAAGATTTCTGATTTGTGGGTTCATAATCTTTGGTGTGCACAATACTTGTTTCGGTAAAAAGAGGATCCAACTAATAATCGGTTTTATCCTTGTGATAGAATTGGATTGACTAATTGAGTAGATCTGCATCAACACAATTCTTTGGATTAAAACTAACGCTGCAAATATGGAAAAATAAATTTTGAAACACATATAAACTGGAAATTTTTATCCTAGCTTTCACGAAACTTCGTTCTCCAAGCTCGCACAAAACAAAATCAGCAAAATGTGAGAACGAAAATAGCACTACAAGTTAACGTATTTATTAGGGAATTGGTTAAAATGGCATGGTTGTTTGTTTGTTTGATGTATAAAGATGGAGCAATCCTCATAGAAATCCAAAGATTTCTAGTTTTCCTTAAAGAAGGACAAGGTTTGAGTTTTGGTACATTGAAGGACATAGTCAAATCAGTGGAGCTGGTTGGCAGAGAATCTGCATGAAATGACATTATTGACTCTTAAATTGTTAACTTAACCAAACAGGCTGTGAGTAAAGCCATACCCGTTAAATGAACCCACACCCAACTTTCCTGCCCCATTTTCTGCCTTTCTCCTCTGTTGATCCTCATTTTTCTTCTTCTTCTCATTGGGTTGAATCTGCTGCGATGGGATGGAAGGGAAATCGAATTCAGATGACCTATATATGATTAGTGTTCTTCTTCTATATGAAGAAAGTGTTGGAGAAAATGAGTTTTAATTAAAATATTTTATGGTCTTGGTATGGTTTGATCTAATGACCTAAGGGTCTAAGGATACTCACTCATTTTTGGGTGAATGAAGTGGAACCTTTAGTCCCACATTGTGGAAAACTAAAGAGGAGCTCCACTATATAATCATACACTCATGTATGAATTGTAAAACGTGGGTGGAGCGGGTGGGCAAAAATACATATTTTGACCCATGCGATATGCGCGTATACCATGCACCAAGTCCCTTTCCTACACGGATTTATTTTTGGGAGAATTTTTTCTTTAGGAATTTAATTCCAAAATTATTTTTTAAGAGTTTTATTTGTGGGAAATTCCTTTTACGAGTTTTACTTGTTTTTGAAGAAAACAAAAACCTAACTTGATTTGCAAGTATCTCATCCTATAAATATGACTCGAAATTCTGTTTTAAAAACACACACTAGCAGCGACTATCTCTAGGTCAAAAATACATATTTTGACTCATGCGATATGCGCGTATACCATGCACCAAGTCCCTTTCCTACACGGATTTATTTTTGGGAGAATTTTTTCTTAAGGAATTTAATTCCAAAATTATGTTTTAAGAGTTTTATTTGTGGGAAATTCCTTTTACGAGTTTTACTTGTTTTTGAAGAAAACAAAAACCTAACTTGATTTGCAAGTATCTCATCCTATAAATATGACTCGAAATTCTGTTTTAAAAACACACACAAGCAGCGACTATCTCTAGGTCAAAAATACATATTTTGACCCATGCGATATGCGCGTATACCATGCACCAAGTCCCTTTCCTACACGGATTTATTTTTGGGAGAATTTTTTCTTAAGGAATTTAATTCCAAAATTATTTTTTAAGAGTTTTATTTGTGGGAAATTCCTTTTACGAGTTTTACTTGTTTTTGAAGAAAACAAAAACCTAACTTGATTTGCAAGTATCTCATCCTATAAATATGACTCGAAATTCTGTTTTAAAAACACACACAAGCAGCGACTATCTCTAGGTCAAAAATACATATTTTGACCCATGCGATATGCGCGTATACCATGCACCAAGTCCCTTTCCTACACGGATTTATTTTTGGGAGAATTTTTTCTTAAGGAATTTAATTCCAAAATTATTTTTTAAGAGTTTTATTTGTGGGAAATTCCTTTTACGAGTTTTACTTGTTTTTGAAGAAAACAAAAACCTAACTTGACTTGCAAGTATCTCATCCTATAAATATGACTCGAAATTCTGTTTTAAAAACACACACAAGCAGCGACTATCTCTAGGTCAAAAATACATATTTTGACCCATGCGATATGCGCATATACCATGCACCAAGTCCCTTTCCTACACGGATTTATTTTTGGGAGAATTTTTTCTTAAGGAATTTAATTCCAAAATTATTTTTTAAGAGTTTTATTTGTGGGAAATTCCTTTTACGAGTTTTACTTGTTTTTGAAGAAAACAAAAACCTAACTTGATTTGCAAGTATCTCATCCTATAAATATGACTCGAAATTCTGTTTTAAAAACACACACAAGCAGCGACTATCTCTAGATCAAAAATACATATTTTGACCCATGCGATATGCGCGTATACCATGCACCAAGTCCCTTTCCTACACGGATTTATTTTTGGGAGAATTTTTTCTTAAGGAATTTAATTCCAAAATTATTTTTTAAGAGTTTTATTTGTGGGAAATTCCTTTTACGAGTTTTACTTGTTTTTGAAGAAAACAAAAACCTAACTTGATTTGCAAGTATCTCATCCTATAAATATGACTCGAAATTCTGTTTTAAAAACACACACAAGCAGCGACTATCTCTAGGTCAAAAATACATATTTTGACCCATGCGATATGCGTATACCATGCACCAAGTCCCTTTCCTACACGGATTTATTTTGGGAGAATTTTTTCTTAAGGAATTTAATTCCAAAATTATTTTTTAAGAGTTTTATTTGTGGGAAATTCCTTTTACGAGTTTTACTTGTTTTTGAAGAAAACAAAAACCTAACTTGATTTGCAAGTATCTCATCCTATAAATATGACTCGAAATTCTGTTTTAAAAACACACACAAGCAGCGACTATCTCTAGGTCAAAAATACATATTTTGACCCATGCGATATGCGCGTATACCATGCACCAAGTCCCTTTCCTACACGGATTTATTTTTGGGAGAATTTTTCTTAAGGAATTTAATTCCAAAATTATTTTTTAAGAGTTTTATTTGTGGGAAATTCCTTTTACGAGTTTTACTTGTTTTTGAAGAAAACAAAAACCTAACTTGATTTGCAAGTATCTCATCCTATAAATATGACTCGAAATTCTGTTTTAAAAACACACAAGCAGCGACTATCTCTAGGTCAAAAATACATATTTTGACCCATGCGATATGCGCGTATACCATGCACCAAGTCCCTTTCCTACACGGATTTATTTTTGGGAGAATTTTTTCTTAAGGAATTTAATTCCAAAAATTTTTTAAGAGTTTTATTTGTGGGAAATTCCTTTTACGAGTTTTACTTGTTTTTGAAGAAAACAAAAACCTAACTTGATTTGCAAGTATCTCATCCTATAAATATGACTCGAAATTCTGTTTTAAAAACACACACAAGCAGCGACTATCTCTAGTCAAAAATACATATTTTGACCCATGCGATATGCGCGTATACCATGCACCAAGTCCCTTTCCTACACGGATTTATTTTTGGGAGAATTTTTCTTAAGGAATTTAATTCCAAAATTATTTTTTAAGAGTTTTATTTGTGGGAAATTCCTTTTACGAGTTTTACTTGTTTTGAAGAAAACAAAAACCTAACTTGATTTGCAAGTATCTCATCCTATAAATATGACTCGAAATTCTGTTTTAAAAACACACCAAGCACGACTATCTCTAGGTCAAAAATACATATTTTGACCCATGCGATATGCGCGTATACCATGCACCAAGTCCCTTTCCTACACGGATTTATTTTTGGGAGAATTTTTCTTAAGGAATTTAATTCCAAAATTATTTTTAAGAGTTTTATTTGTGGGAAATTCCTTTTACGAGTTTTACTTGTTTTTGAAGAAAACAAAAACCTAACTTGATTTGCAAGTATCTCATCCTATAAATATGACTCGAAATTCTGTTTTAAAAACACACACAAGCAGCGACTATCTCTAGGTCAAAATACATATTTTGACCCATGCGATATGCGCGTATACCATGCACCAAGTCCCTTTCCTACACGGATTTATTTTTGGGAGAATTTTTTCTTAAGGAATTTAATTCCAAAATTATTTTTTAAGAGTTTTATTTGTGGGAAATTCCTTTTACGAGTTTTACTTGTTTTTGAAGAAAACAAAACCTAACTTGATTTGCAAGTATCTCATCCTATAAATATGACTCGAAATTCTGTTTTAAAAACACACACAAGCAGCGACTATCTCTAGGTCAAAAATACATATTTTGACCCATGCGATATGCGCGTATACCATGCACCAAGTCCCTTTCCTACACGGATTTATTTTTGGGAGAATTTTTTCTTAAGGAATTTAATTCCAAAATTATTTTAAGAGTTTTATTTGTGGGAAATTCCTTTACGAGTTTTACTTGTTTTTGAAGAAAAAAAAAACCTAACTTGATTTGCAAGTATCTCATCCTATAAATATGACTCGAAATTCTGTTTTAAAAACACACACAAGCAGCGACTATCTCTAGATCAAAAATACATATTTTGACCCATGCGATATGCGCGTATACCATGCACCAAGTCCCTTTCCTACACGGATTTATTTTTGGGAGAATTTTTTCTTAAGGAATTTAATTCCAAAATTATTTTTTAAGAGTTTTATTTGTGGGAAATTCCTTTTACGAGTTTTACTTGTTTTTGAAGAAAACAAAACCTAACTTGATTTGCAAGTATCTCATCCTATAAATATGACTCGAAATTCTGTTTTAAAAACACACACAAGCAGCGACTATCTCTAGGTCAAAAATACATATTTTGACCCATGCGATATGCGCGTA